>NC_140962.1:153035623-153183123 GCF_056783735.1 Eptatretus burgeri | reverse complement strand
AAATTGGGATCTGGATATGAGAGTTATTTAATTTTTAAAATGATTCTTCATCATTGAGAGATTGGGCCAAAGTGATATATCGCACGGTTTCAAAAACGTATTGGGCCCGATATGTTCTCGTGGATCAGGCATAGCGGAGGTATGCACTCTACCGAGTGCCCTTCTAGTGTTTTGAATGATGTAATTACATACCTTCCTTCGAGAGATTGGAGCACACCTCTCGGTAGTTGGTTAAAAACTGCAACCACCCCAGGATACTACTACCATTCTGACTGAGGAACATTAATATGGTGCCCAGAAGCATCTTACACTTTCTGTGTCAAGATTACTGGTCTTTCTTTCTGTCTCACACAAACAATAGCTACTGGGCTAGCTTCAATCTCTTTCTCACAAACAAACAAACAAACATACACTCTTCAACATACACTTTCCTTACTCGTTTCCACTCCATCCCTATACGAGCAGATTTTTACTTTCCTAAAAACCTTTTAAACTATTCTCTCTTCACTTTTCTATCTATGCAGTTCTTTTTTATTTAAAGCCTGGCCTCGATGAGGACGATATATTCCGTGTTTGGAGCCTTTAACATTAAAACAAGGACAAATGAGTCCAAGAGCCGTGTCTTTAAGGTTTTGTCTTCACCAGAAGAGGAAGAAGAAGAAGAAAGAAAAAAACAACAACAACAACAACAACTTCCAATATTTCATCACGTGCCTTGATTGAGCCAATAGCGACACCCGTCATGGACGATTGACGTTCATGACGAGAAAATAGTGTATTTACGAAATTACAATACATTAAATGGAATAATCTTTAAATAGTAACGTGAACTTTTCGAAACTTTAAAGCAAATGTCCGAATACATTAAAAAAAGTTCATGATAGACGCTCTCAAACGGCACCGTCAATGTGAGGATGTGTACAAGTGTTTAGTATTAAAGGAGAACCGGATCCTGTATATAAAAGAGCCGAGTCCTAAAGGTTTTGTCTTCACAAGAAGAAGAACAACAACAACAACAACGCCGAGCTCTCTTGGAGCCACGTTCGCTACGAGCGAGACGCGGCTAAAAACGTTTCACTTTATGTTGTCAGCTATGTTTTGTGTCGGAGTACCGTCCTTGGCATGCATTTTTTTTTGTTTTTGTTCTTCAGACTCCCAAAATCTGTGAAGGAATTCTTCAGTTCATCCTTCGATGTATTTTGTGAGCAAGTCATCCAACGAGAACTCATCAATAACCAGAAAATTCTTCGTCTCAATGATTTGTTGTTGAAATTCATTCAAATCGCCAATGCAACAGGCTTGGATGCATCTGCATACAGGTATGTGTTGAGACTTTAACCCTCGTCCTCCCAAATATGGCTCACCTTTACATTCAGAGGGTGGCTTGCATTGAGAGACTCCTTATCTCACTGAATATGCTCAAGCAAATGCAAAGTACTGATTTGTATAAAACTAAGGGAGGTAACATGAGTCACCAAAGACCTTTGTGCTGATGTCAATGATGGAGTAGATTGAGTTGAAGAGACAAGCTTGGTACTAATATCATGGAAATTAAGCTGTCAAACATGTGCCATTCAACCTATTAGAATTGCTTCTTGGTTATTATTGATTTTTGTAGATGTCTGTGTTTTTATTGCTTCATGGTAGTGGCATGCATACATATTTTTTTTTTCAATGTTTTTCCCATCTTTTTTCAGGAGCGGAAAGTTGAAGAAGAGGCTCCAAAAACGATATCCTCACCTGTCATTTGTCCCGCACAGGCAACGTTCAAAAAGTGAATTTGTTTTCTGGTGTGGAACGAGTGAGACGAAGAAACTTGAAATGGCAGCAGCAACTTTGTTGTCAGAGTGTTGTCCAGCGACGACAGCTTGACGGAATCTGTTGTGGGTCACGTATGAAGTCCCCCGAACACCTCGTGATACGCACTCGTTGGCAACTCTTTTCCACGCTGCAATGATTCTGCAGGAATTGATCAGAATGAATCGGGCGAACGCGACGGCATTTGTTCCAACAACAATCGACAACGTTCCAGCTTGGATTGTCGGTGACTCAGGTGAACCAACGCTCGACCATCGTGTGGAGGTTCCTGACTCGCATCAATGTAAACTCCTGTCACTATTGCAAGGTGTCATTTACCTCGAGTTGAATGGTCATCGCCAAATTCCAAAATCATTGTGCCTCGGACTGACACGCGGGCATTTGACGGGCTCCTCACGAGGGCTTGGATCTCTTGAATAAGCTCGGCCATTGCGCATCCTACACATCGATAATAAATTATGATGTAGCACTAGCACAGGTTCAGCAGAACATAGGGCTCGTTTCTGTCCCTGTTGGATCCCAAACGTAGACTTTTTTGCTCCGAGTGTGGGACAACATTGACTTCAATGAGGAGACTTTATCGGGGATGGGCGCAATGCCCCCACACCAATGGAATACTCATTCAGAAAGCGACAAGCGAGGATGACGGAATCCTCTGTGAAGAAGCAGAGCACACGGTCAACAAGAAAAGAATAAAAATAACACAACCGGACACAAATTTTCTTGCGTGTACCCTTCCATGAAGATGGTAGGACCACTCGTCTTTGAGCCCAGTGCTCAGCGAGGTACAGATTCCCTTGGTTGCTCCATTCAAGCTGCAAAATGCATTGGCTACGCTTTCTTCATGGTGAAGTTTTGCGACAACGGTAGGCACAGAATTCCAATCCGGACAGGTTTTAATATCCAGCTTCAATTGAACACATCATCGACAGCCTATAAAATTGCGTGTTCACCTGGCCTTGACGCTGCTCGCACAAAAAAAATGGGACACGGTAAACACAGTTCTCGCAAGGAGCATTGAGATGGCTGACAAACTTGAGCTTGACTCGATCGTCGTAGTATTTGACCAAAACACTTACGCAAAGGCACGACTATCAGGTGGAGCGATGTCACTCGTTACAAAGGCTCGTGATTCACTTGGACGAGTTTCATCCTGCGTTGTCGTCCCTATCAATAATTGGTAAATTCTTTGGTTCGGCACAGGATTGTCAGATATCCGAGTGGAATCACAGATTGTGGCTTCCGGATCATTACAATTTAGCTCATTGAGGGAAAGCACTATGATAGAGCAATCTGAGCTCACAAACTGACGGTGGAAGCCCTCGATTGCCTACGACTGAAGGCTTTCGTCGAGTCGATTTCCTTCAGATCACAGTGAACAGTTCATGAAGCTGATGAAACACTTGGTGGAAACCTATCCCAGCACACTCTTCAAGAAGGAGTGTCGTTCCGATTTATCCCTGGAAGTTGCGAATCGATACGACGTTGGGTTGAAGAACCAAACTTGAGAAACCCCACATTTGCGTTTTGCTCTTCAGACACAGAATTTGTCGAGATGCTGTTGAAATTTCTCTGGGCGACGTGGGAATCTGACTTTGAAGGTCATTTGGAAGCTTTGCTGTTCATGATGCCTTGGTAATTTGCTTATGGAGAGACAAATTACTCAAGGTACCTACCTGCTTACTACCTGGAGATGAAAAAGCCTTCCGAATACACATCCAGCTGTCCATGAAAGCATGTCGAAGGATGACCGAACTGTCCAACAACAAGACGGATATGGATTTTTCTGCAACTGGCTGTGACCAGGTTATTGAACAAACGCTAAAGCGTGACTCAAAGATGTCTGGCGGTATCTCTGGTTTCACTCTGAACAGGGGTGGTCCGTCGCTGGATCCTGTCACAAGCTGAATGCTCTGCTATCACCAGAGTCAGTGCGAAACTTTAGCAGGCTGAAGCCACCAAGACAGATATAAGAAAGACCTCGCTTCGTCGACAGTCGTTGATGATGAAAAGGCGATAATGGACTGCATTGAACATGTGGTGTACCTTTCTCCCTCACCTAATGATGAGCTAAACCAGCATTACTTCTGGGACAATCACCCCACCACTTATCAGGGATGATCTGATAAATGCCAAAAGTGTGGGTTAACAGGATTTAGAGAGTTTTATAAATGATCGGTTGTACAGCAACAAGGTTGGCTTCCATGAGCCAATCAAACAGCTGAAGTTGAAAACATTCGCTGACCAAACCATGGTTAAGATGTCGAAAGGCGGCGAGGAAGTGCTGCTCAGAGCTGGACGACATATTCTCAGTCGGATATTGATCATTGCACAGCAGAAATCTGTTGATTTTAAATGTATATGTTGATGATGTTTTCCTTGAGCCTGGTATCCTTCCCTCTTGCAGCTGCTGATGTATCACCGGCAAACACTGAAGGATCCTAACCTCCACCACCTTGAAGGAAAATATCCATCTTCAGTCGAAGAAGTGGTGCCTTCATTTTGGATGGAACGGCCATCATTCATTCCCAATCAACGACTCTGCTTGAACGTTCAGTGACATGAATAAAATGTCTGTCTGTCTGTCTGTCTGTCTGTCTGTCTGTCTGTCTGTCTGTCTGTCTGTCTGTCTGTGTGTCTCTCTCTCTCTCTCTCTCTCTCTCTCTCTCTCTCTCTCTCTCTCTCTCTCTCTCTCTCTCTCTCTCTCTCTCTCTCTCGTAAAAACGACCATTTGAACTGATGTTTGTGGCGTATTGGCATACGCGTGCGGGGCGCAATGCGGAGAGCGTTGTGGGGGCGTGGAGGAGTGGTGTTGGTCGTCACGTGTCCGCAATGCATATAGTTGTTCGCGCCGCTAGAGGCGTGTGGTAGTCTACAGTGGTGTACATCCGGACACGCAATAAACAGAGTTACGGCAACCCTCACGACTCTACGTGCCTCACTGCCCTCCGGACACCACACTTGGCGACGAGTCTGTTTCGGATCGACGCGTGCAGAGTGCCTGGTTTTCCTTGGTATTGACTTTGAGTCTTTGGCCGGAGCAATTGGATTGTAGGGCGCACGGAGCGCCGGGAAAATCAGCGCAGTTCGCGCGGCACGAGTTCGATCACCTGGCGAGGAGCCCAGGGAAGCGCATCGTGAGTTTTTGCGCGCCCGCGGCCACACGCACAGTCTTCGGTGCGGGTCGAGTCCTGCAGCCAGACATCTCGCCGTCGCCTGCGAATTCGCGTCAAGTGAATGGCAGGACGGCTCGAGGATGGTGGAAGGTCAGGGCACGGCGCACGGACGAGTGCCTGTGTTCGTCGGAGACTACTTCGAATTGTTTTAGGAACAATTGGGGTGCTATTTCCATGCGAATGATGTGGTCGACGAGAGCAAACAGAAGTCGATCTTGCTCGCCTCGCTGTCGGCGGAGCATTATCGACTGCTGAGTGATTTGGTGGCACCAGACAAGCCCAGTGATGACGGGCTGTTGTTTCAGGACGTGGTAGAGAAGATGAAAGCCCACATGGCGCCGGAGAAGTCAGTGCAGCTGGTTCGATACCAGTTCGATCACCTCGCGAAGGGTGCGGAGGAGCGCGTCGCAGATTTCGTGGCGCGGATGAAGCATTCGGCCGTGGCTTGCATGTTCACGGCAGAGGAGCGTCCAGCTCGACTCGGAGATCGCTTTATTTTTGGGTTGCAAGATGCGAAGATGGTGTCGGTGATTCTGCGAATGCGAGGTGTCGACATTACATTCCACTCGGCGGTCGAGACTGCTTCAGCTGTCGAGCAGACACTCACAGATGTCCGCGCCATTGCCGGCCAGGGCGTGACGGGTGATTCCAGCTGGGGCATGTCGGGTGACCCCGGGGTCCACGCGATGACCCAGGTTCTCCAGGCCACGCGCACGCCTTTCGGTGCGGGCCGGCGACGCGCGCCGCAGCGCGGCCGCATGGCCAGCGAGATGAACACACAGGGCTGCTGGGGGTGTGGAGGACAGCACCTGCGGCAGGTGTGCCCGTATAAAAACACCATGTGTTTGCATTGTCACAAGGTGGGACATCTGAAGCGTGTGTGTTGAATGGCGGGGGCCGCCGTTAAGGTCTTGGATAGCGAGGTGCGGGACGACCCCAGTGACCTGGAGCGCGGCCTGTAGCCTGGGCATAGCGATCCCGGCGGCCCAGAGCAGGAAATGCAGCCGATGTTGAGCCTATTTTCAATTGGTCCGGAGGTAACAAGACCAATGACAGTGGAGGTCGAGGTGAACGGGGCACCGATCGTGTTTCAAGTTGATACCGGGGCCGCGGTGTCGGTCATGGGCGAACAGACCGCTCGTGGCCTCCGCGGTATTCACCTGATCAAGACGACCTTTTCGCTGTACACGTACACCGGTGAAGCGATTGCACCACTTGCTGTGACAGACGTCTCGGTGGTCTACCAAAGGTCAAAGCGCCCTCCTCTCATTGTTTGTGGTTCGAGGGGAGGGGCCCGCCCTTTTGGGCCGGGACTGGCTGGCTAGCCTCAGGCTAGACTGGTTGGCGCCAGCCAGTGACCTTGGACGTCCCGTGCCGGGCCGATTAGAGGTTCCTGTTTCGGAGTTTGTTCCTCCAGCTGCACCTGTCTCCTTCGAGCCCCGTACCTCCGTTTGGGCCCGGGCCTCCCTCGAGACCCGAGGGCGAGGTCCCGGCGGCAGGAGCCGCGACGATGCAACATGGGTTTCCGTTCATTGCTTCCTGCAACTACGATATACGGTTCTGGAGCAACGGGGGCCATGCCAGCTGCGACGGACTCTCGCGCTTCCGCTGCGCTCATGATACAGTGCACACCCGTGTCGTTCAGGCGATTTCAATGGGGGAGTGGAGCGAGCCGGTCGCATTCAAGAAGTTTGCGGAACGCGAACATCGACAGTGCCCTCTTCGACGTTCAGATGGGGACCGGCACGCAAGTCGCCTCGACATCGTGGCAACCAAGAGGCGCGCGCGCAGCGTGGTTCATAAATTGTTAATTGTTGTGTGTTTGATTCTCGCGGCACGAGTGATTCAGCATGGCATTGTTAAAGCAAATGCCGACAGTCCGCGTGTGAGCAAGATGTGTTTGATTGGGATCAATGCTTTCTTTGATCGGAAGAGTTCGCGGACGATCATTGCGAATAAAGAGGTCTTTCAGATCTCGATCGGCGATGACAGTCCGCAGTTCGCTGCAGCCTCATGTGTTAACGTTATACTGTGGGAACGCGCTGTACGTGAAGGGAAGTTCGCATCTGCGCAGACGATGTTTTTGCTGCTTTATGACGTGGCTGTGCATGCAGTGTACGCTGATCGTCCGTGTGAACGTGCATGGAGATCTCGACTGGATTTGATGCGTGGTTTTGTAAGGGATTGCTGGTATGCAGCCACCTAATTGCCGGTTCGACTTGCACGTGGGACTCCGGCGCTGTTCAGCGTCACCCCTCCCGTTACTCTCGCGGGGGCCGGGCCGTTATCTTCCCAAGGCTGCCCCACCCGCTGCTCTCGCTAGCGACGGCGCCCTCATGTCTGGCGGACTCAGCGTGTTTACCTGTTTCTGTCTGTGGGGGACGAGCAAGCTTGTCAGCCGGGGGCGCGGGTGGTTCGGCTAATCAAGTCACCTCGACCTCGCCGGATGGTGTGTAAGCATGGGCCGCCTGGGGGCGCTTCTGCTGCATAGTGTTACTGTGCTCCCAAACTTTCCTCTTTATATCTTTAACGCGGCCATGGTTATTGTGGTCTGCAGACATCATTGGCTTTGTCGTGCAACTCAGTACTCGAGCACCAGTCCACTGCATTTGGGATTCAACTCACTCGCACCGACACGATATATGTTGTGATGGGGATAGTAGGCTGTATTATGGGCCAGATTATAACGACGGCATTATTGTGACAGGGTGTGCAGATGATGCACGTTTTCTTTTGTGCCGTCTCGTCTGGGTGATTCACAGCCCGACCATCACCCCAGGGTTGGATCGAGCGACGTGGTACTTAGAGGATTTTACGTGGTTGATGTCATTTTATTCCTCTTTATTTTTTATGTCGTAGTATGCTTTGCCTATTATGCTTATCATTATAATTGTCATTTTATAATCATGCTTTTCGGAGGGAGGAATGTGGCGTTTTGGCATACGCGTGCGGGGCGCAATGCAGAGAGCGTTGTGGGGGCGTGGAGGAGTGGTGTTGGTAGTCACGTGTCCGCAATGCATATAGTTGTTTGCGCCGCTAGAGGCGTGTGGTAGTCTACAGTGGTGTTCATCCGGACACGCAATAAACAGAGTTACGGCAACCCTCACGACTCTACGTGCCTCACTGCCCTCCGGACACCAAAATGTTGACCTCTCCGGCATATCTTGAAGTATTCACAGGGCTTGGGCAAAGTTTCGCTCTGCCAACTCATTCGAGGGAGTCGCTTGAATGCTTCACCTGTGAACTGTTTGGGGAGTAGTGTCTGTCCTTCGACCAAGCTCGGTATTGCTTGTTCTGCCTCGGGTCAAATGATGAGTTCAAACTGCCCCCCACTTTGTGATGCTCTGTGTTTCTACAGTCTGTGGTCTAATTAATCAAGCGGCAGTGCACCGGCGGGCCTTACTACAGAGAATTGACACACCCAGTCCTCATGGCCATGGATGCAAGGTGGAGGGAACTACACTAAACCTGGTTTGGATGAAGAAGTATCCCATTCCCCAAACAATGATTCATGGTGTGCATTGTAAATGTGTGAAAACAGGGTGAAAAACAAAACCAATGTTCATGCAAGTGCTACGGCATCCCATGCATTGACGTTTGTGACGGTGCAGATTGCGGTAACATGGACAAGTTGGTGCTTTTGCCAAGCGAATTGCCCGACATCGACCAAAACTAGTCAATCGGTCTCGATACCGTACTTTTGGTCTGCCCAGAGGAGTCAGCCATGGTGTCGGCCACCCGTTGTGTGTGTCGTGGTACCTGCCCCGTGCCCGCATCGCCCTCCCCTCACCTTCACTTTGTGATGAGGTGCGGTGGGTGCGTTTTGATGATCGCGGTCAACGCATGGGCATGCCTTGCTCCGCGGCGGATGCGGTCGCTGCCTGGTACACTTTCTCCACGTGCAGTGCGCCTTGACTGATCCCAGAGGCGGCCAGGAGCCCCTGGGATTTCGACAGAAAGTTTGGCAATTTGTCGAGGTGGTGTGGCATTTTGTGTCCAACGAGCGGTTGCTGAGAGAGACTCGGATGAGATTTGTTACCTGCATAGTCCGTGAGCGTTAGTTGCGGCTGTATGGACATGTGGCTCGTTTTCCTGATGCTGATCCTGCTCACCAGATTCTCTCAGCAAGGGAGTCTCGTGAGTGGAGGATGCCAATGGGCCGACCACGTGCCTCGTGGTTGCAGCAGTTTGACCGGCATCTCAAGGACATGGGGATGGGCCTGGCATCTGCCTGGGGGATGGCCAGAAGGAGGCCCCTGGAGTACCGGTGGAAAGTGGACGCAGTGACGCGCTGCTCTGGCGCATGCTCCCATACCTGACCTGACCTGTGGCAGGGCCTGTGACCGGCGCTCTCCCCCTGTGCCACACTCCGTATTGCGTACTTCGTGTGTGCATTGGAGGGGACCCGGCCACGCCTATCGTGGGGACCTAGCGAGAGCGTTCGCTCGCCACGGGACCGAGGGTAATGAGACGGAAACGGAAGACCGGTTTAGTTGTCTATTTGCATTCGATATTTTTCAGTTCTCCATCTTCAAGAATGAAATTATTTTAAGTTCAATAAACTGAGCAACTGTTTCAATAAAGTTTATTTAAATAAAGTTCAGTTATGGTTTGAGGAAAGTTTACTTACCAACTAAGCAATAAACTTGTAAAAAAGCTGGGTGTGTGCATTTACTTATTTATTTTGTGCAAATTTATAGTTACAAATCAAGTTTACTTTGTTACTCTCTCAGCACATAATTTGTATGAATTTCGATCTTTATAATTGCAGAAACGATCAGGACAAAATCCACCATGAATCTGTGTGTGCTGCAATCCCCCATCAGGGCATATCGATTGAAGGTAAATTATATCACGTTTGGCATGGAATATCACTTGTGCGAGTTCAGATTCATACTCAGTGCATCATTTTCATGAAGGAACACCAATCATAATTTAATTCCCTTCCTGGTGCCACAAAAGTTGATTTCTAAGCATCTTTTGGTTAATGGCCCCGGAAATTAAATATGTGAATACGCGTCCATGCACTTCTCCCCCTGCCCCTCTCTCCCATCTCCTTCCACTCTCTCCTCCCTCCCACACTCTCTCCTTTCTCTCTGCTCTTTCTCTTCTCCCACCTCATCATGCACACTGCACAGGGGAGAGGAGGGAGAGGGCATGGAGAGTCTTACTTCTGCCTTGACTTGATCGACTTGAAAGGGGAGAGTATCACGCACAATGGAGAGGAGGAAGGTAGTGGGTGAGGGGTGGTGGAGGGTGTGGAGCGCATACCTCTGCCACATCATGCCTGATCCACGAGAACGTCTTGGACCCAATCCATGTTTGAAATATCTTGCAATACAGCACTGTATCGTTTTTTTGGCCCGATCTCTCAATGGTGAAGAATCACTTTTAAAATTAAATAATTCTCGTATCCAGATCCGGATCTGGATCTTCACCAAAAATCGAATCAGTTCGTCCTTGTCATACAAAATTTCATCCGAATCCGTCCACAACTTTTTGAGATATCCTGTACACAAACAAACAAACAGACAGAAAGGGGTGAAAACATAACCTCCTTCACCTTCGGTGGCCGAGGTAATCATTTGATTTTGATGCCCCTCCCTGAACTGGGAAACCCCTCGCTGAACGGACAGACTGACGACTGGCAGAGATTATATACATATATTATCGGATGAAATGAATGGAAATATACTTTGCATTTTCAAGTAATATATTCATTGCTATCATTTTCTGTGTAGGATTTCGTTGTATTGTCATGTGAGCAGTACTGTGGCTGGCTGTACCTGTCAACACAGCACAGATTGAGGCCATGCGTCGATCATGCGATCAATTTACATATGCTTGATTCCAGCTCCTCCAAGAGCCTTGATCATGTAAAAAATAAATAAATAAAAAATAAGTACTTTTTTATTTTTTGCAAACTTATTTGTGTTCCGAGCCAATCCGGGCTCCTGGAAATTTTTCTCCAAAATTACCGAGCCAGATCTGAACTGAGTTTTTGCTTCCGAGTCCCAGCACGAGGCACGAGGACATGACCGCTCAACTTGACAGCATTGATTGGGAAGGGAAGATGGTTGACTGTAACTGCATCGAAGCCTGAGACCTCTTCGAAAGTGAGCTACAGCAAGTAATATTGCTGTTCATCCCACAAAAATTAGGAAAAAGACAAGGATAAGTATCAACATGGCAAGGAATCCACTATCCTGAAGCCAGAAAAAAAAGCACATGGCGTGGAGTGAATATGTCACGACAAAGACAAATGCAGCCTATTCGAAATGCAAACACCACCACGTCAAAACATCACACGTCGTCGCTTGAATAGAGATTTCTGAAGAAAGCTTATCCATAATTTGAAAAGAAATCCAAAGGACTTCTGGCAGTATGCAAATAACATACGGCAAGTGAGAAGAGGAATGAGTGACCCAATCAAAGGTGAGGGCACTGTCACTTCTTCTGATGAAGAAAAAGTATTAGTTTTAAATTGGGCCTTCAGCAAGTTTTTCACTGAGAAAAACCTGAACGACATTCCTGATATCAATATCCAGTGTGGTGGCCCGAAGAAAACTGATGTCAAAACAACCCCAGAACAAGTGCAGAATAAACTCTCTCTGCTGAATGCTAATAAATCAACTCGGCCAGATGGTATACATTCCCGAGATTTGAAACAATAGAACCCAAAACAAGGTCAATTACTTCCAATCATCAGCAAAGTCATGGAATCCATTATCACAGTTGATATTAAATCTTTCCTTTCCTCCAACAACCTCATCTCAGATCAACAATTTGGTTTCAGACCAGATCACTCCACCTTGGACATGCTGCTTCAACTCACCCAACAATAGATAGAGGCCCTCAATGTCAGGCATGAGATCAGGGCCATCTCTGGACATATATCAGGTTTTTGATACAGTTTGGCATCCTGCCTTACTCCCCAAACTATCTGCCGATGGCATTCAAGGCCAGCTCCACAAATGGCTTATTGACTTTCTCTACTCTCGAATGCAATGTGTGGCTCTCGATGGAATCCTAAGCCTGGTGTTGGCTTAGTGGTTAGGGTGGCGGATTGGGATCCTAGGGTCCTGAGTTCAAGCCCCGTTGGCCGCTGAAGTAATACACACCAGGAGGTTGACTCAGCCTGTCATCCTTCTGAGGTCGGCAAAATGAGTACCAGTGTACTGGTAAGGGGGACACTGCATCAGCGGCATAGCCACGTCCCAACCAATGATGCAACCAGCAGCCACAGGCTGCACTCAATAGAGAGAATGGAATCCTTTCATCTCCACTGCCAATCAAGGCTGGAGTACCCCAAGGCAGTATTTTGGACACAGCCCTATTCCTGATTTTCATAAATGATCTATTTGACTCTCTGGAAAATCTTCTTTCTTGATTTGCTGATGACTCCACTCTCTGTCATGGCATCCCTCACCCTTCAGACTGGCAGGCTGTAGCCTCTTCCCTCTCTCCAGACCTTGAGAAAATCACAAACGAGTCAAACACTTTGAATATGTTTTTCAATCCTGACTAATCTCACACTCACTATCTCTCTCGGAAAGGACCATCTGGCAAACCGTCCCATCTATATTCTTTAAATCCTCTTGAGGAAGCTCAATCATTCAAACTCCTGGTTCTCACTATCAGCCGCAATCTTTGTTGCTTCATGAAATCCTTCTTCCATGCCGTTTTAAAATAAATATAACTGGGTTCAGGGTTGGATTCTGCTTCGTGTGGTTGCCTCATGTGGTGATTAGGGTGATTTTAGTGTCACTCAATAAGCCGGTTCAAACAGGACCAGGCGTCATTCGTGGCCAAAGGTTGCTCGGCCAAATTAGATTGGTCGTGAGTGCCTATCACGCGGTTCGTTCTACAGTCCCAACAAGTATTGTAATGGGACAAACAGGCCTGAAAACTTGCTCAGAGCTGTGAACTTAGCTGGAGGTTGCGGTCATTTTGAAACGACCCGTGGGACTCCAACTGGGTAACTGGAATGGACCGTGGCTATAACAATATATTTATAATGGTCCCCACAGCCCATTCCACCCCAAGTGCTACCTCTCCTCCTTAACATGATTATTAGTAAATATCGTCATTTTAAACTTACCCTGTGCATTTACAAGCCTCAGATATGACCTTCCCATCAGTGTGAAGAAGCACGAAGGTTTGGGTAGAGTGCACACATCCACAAAACTTCGAGCGTTGCACCGGTTCACGTCCCCAGGAGGTGCAAGGTACCAGCCTTTTGGGCAAGTTCAGAAAGTTTCTCCGAATCCTTTGTTGTGAAAAGGCACACCGCTTTCTCGCAGGTTCGTTTCCAAGTATTTTCGGCTTCTTTTCAAAGCTTCGTGAGCCATTTCAAGTAACAATCGTTGTCTCGCACACACACAGTGTACTTCATGGTGCTTGGAATGTTTTGTGGGGTTTCTGCAAATGTGCATCGAGCATTCTGGGGCAGATTACATCATTTGGAAAGTCTCGTAATGACAGCAGAACATCACTGTGGGTGCATTCCCATAAAACGAGCTCAATTATGCAATATCCTTGAACATTGATGAACAAGAAAGTAGAAGCCATGGAAACCTCACCATCAGCAAGGAACAACTTCCACTTGTGAGCTTTCACCAGTTTGTTGCTCACAAAGCTACTGGTATATATTTGTCTTCCAGTTCGGGCTTACCCCAAGTGTAAGTCGAATCTGCAGCTGATCCTTCCCCCTCAATCAAAGCCAAGTTTTCCGAACAGTATCCATCGTATTTTTCTGTTATATTATTATGCCTCCACTGATGAAGTCGCCATTGGAATTATGTTTTCAGGTTGTCCGTCCATCCGTCTGTCCATCTGTGCTAATTTTCTGTTTTGTCTGCAACCACTTTTTTTTTCACAAAATTTTCAGACAATTTTTCACCAAAGCTGCGACTACTCATGTGGAATGTTTTAATGATAATTATGTCATCGGTCACATTGTATGGCAGCCATGTTGGAAAAAAGGAAAACCTTTGGACCTACCGTATCTCTGAAACCATTCCATGGAAAAAATTCAAACTTGGCACATGTGAAGTACTCCCCATGGAAAACAAGTGTGATTTGTTTTGATGAAGTCATAGGTGGATTCGTTATGACGTCATAATTGCATACGTCGAACGCTTTATGTGATCAGTATGAAAAATTTTGAGGGTCATCTTGGGCTAAATCGTACACGGTGGAGGGGAAATTGATGATGTCATCGGTCACATGGTTTGGAAGCCATATTTTTAACAAAAATCTTCTCCAGAATGGCTTGAGAGATTGATGGGAAACTTCACTCACATGTTGTCCAAGCCTTGGGGATACCAGGGTGTTCACAAATCATTAATAGGTCACGTGGTCTGGCAGCCATATTGGATTGGACGAAAATCTTTCAAAAAATTCTTTCTCTTCAACCGCTAGATCAATCGTGGTGAAATGTCAGTGTTATGATCTCGTAGTCAAGGGGAATATATGTTTTAAATTTCAACCTGATCGGATGTGTGGTCTGGCAGGCAGAATTATTTAATATTTTGAATCGAGGTTCAGGGATTTAAATCTAACTAGGTACAAGTATGTATAATGATGTAGTAATGTGGACAGAGACATACTGTATGTGGAGACGTCGTGATGTTGAAGAGTGCCCATCTAGTTGTCTCTGTGTTGCCATTTGTGTTTTTGCCAAATTTTCGATGTTTAAATCGTACGTTGTTGTGTTGTGTTGTCTAATCCGTTTTTGTGGAGTTCAGGCCTATTCCTGGAATAGCCAGAGAGCAAAACCCATATCGGTTTTGACGTCGCTTCTTATTCCGCTTGTTTCCCCCCCCCCCCCCCAAAGTTACTTGCTTTCTGCCTCTTCAACGTTATCCATTGCCCTCTCCTCGCTTCAATTTTTAAAAAAATAAACAAACAAACAAAATCAGTACCTGAGTAAACTGACTAGTTAAGGTTCAAGGAACCTCAGGGACAGATTGGAAGGTGGTAGGAGAAATTGCAGCAGTTCAGTTTCAGTGTGGCCCATAGAACCGGGAAGGCTCATGGGAATGCCGATGCACTCCCTCGATGACCCTGTCTGGAAGAAGACTGTAAATTCTGAACGAGGCAAGAGGGTAGGGACCAATTGGCAGACCCCTCGCATACGATCCAAGAACGTGCAGCCCAGCTGACAGGGCCAGTTTTTCCACTAAACATTGTGCTTCCATTTTGTGAAGACTCACCACCTGTAAGCCATTGTTGTTCCCCCCCCCCCCCCCCGGCTGAAAATTCACCACCTGTGAGCCATTGTTGTATGACAACCAGAGGGAGGATTGTACATCATGTAAAATGTTTGAGCCCAACCTGTTTGTGATAGTAATTGAATTTGGAACTGTGTAGACACATACGTGCGTCGGATGATTGTGTACAATGCATTAGGTTTCATTATTTTCTTTAATGGGGACATGTATGGGGAATGAGTCTTGGAGCGAATGAAGAGTTCGTTCTAAACATAACATGTAAAGTATATACGTTAAGAGAAAGAGCAAAATGAAGAAGAAGAAACTTTGAAGAAGAAGAAACTTTGTAGGTATCACGTGAACACGATGACGTCAGAGTGGAGGCCGCCATATTTGTCCAGAAAGTAATTGCATTGTGGGTCCAATCGGCAAAATAAAAGGAAAAACAATTTCCATTGACCGATATATTTTGTAGACGAGAAACAAATTAAGACAACTAGGATAACAAACTGAAGATAAAAATTACTTTGCTTTAACCCACGCTTCAGGCAATCCCGGAACACAAATGAAGAAGTATAAACTGTCGACCCACCGTGTTTCGTTCTGTTCTCGGCTTTGCCGATTTCATATTACTAGTGCATGGCCGTACGTGCAAAAAAAACAAACTTTCAAACCACGTGCCAGAAACAACAACCACAAAGGCCGTTCCTTCACTCTCGCGTGGCCGTACGTGCAAAAACAAACAAAAAAAACCTTTCAAACAACCACACAGGCCGTTCCTTCGCTCTCGTAAATGACGACTGGATTGGGGCATTGTGTTTATCGATAAACGCGCATAAGAAATCGAGAAATTATTGTAATACAGTAAGTCATCACTATCCGGAAGTCCGTAAGTTGTAACCCGTAATGGGGAACGTGCTCTAACTTGGCCATAACTTGGGAACCACTTATCCGATTAATTTCAAACCTTGAAAAGGCAAACAAACAGAGATTGCTGTATTTATAGAAAGAAGACAGAAGATAGATAGTGTGGGTGCAAAACGCCAAGCAACGTGTCCTGTCATTGGCAACTGAGGATCTCTTCCCCAATGGCCACGCCTACGCAGCAACGTGTCCTGTCATTGGTAACTAAATGGCGCCCTTTCCCCAACGGTCACACCGACGCAGCAACGTGTCCTGCCATTGGTAACTAAATGGCGCCCTTTCCCCAACGGTCACACCGACGCAGCAACGTGTCCTGCCATTGGTAACTAAATGGCGCCCTTTCCCCATCAGCAACGCCTACGCAGCAAAGTGTCCTGTCATTGGTTTGGTAAATAAATGGCCATAACTTGGGAAGCACTTGTCTCATTAATATCAAACCTTGAAAAGGCACATACTCAGGTCCCCAGCAATACACCTGGAAAGTTTCAATTATATCGGACCAGTGGTTGTCGAGAAACAGCGGTCACAGACAGACAGACACACATATTGCTGGAATTATGGATAGGCCAGTGCATGCCTGTAGGTGCTTGCCCGTACGTGCGTGGCCGTACGTGCAAACAAAAGAAAACTTTCAAACCGTGTGCCAGAAACAACCACACAGGCCGTTCCTTCGCTCTCACGTGCCTGTACGTGCGTGGCCGTACGTGCAAAAAAAACAAAAAACTTTCAAACCGCGAGCCAGAAACGACAACCACACAGGCCGTTCCTTCGCTCTCGCGTTCTCGCGACAACCACACTTCCACACACAGAGTTAATTGAAATCCAAATTAAAATCAAGTTTACCTCCCTGTCTTTGCTTGCCATGACATTCACTGCCATGTAACTGGCACGGCCCGTGACGTCATCGTCGGCCGGCCGCGCACCGGTCTACGCAGCCACGCCTACGCAGCAACGTGTCCTGTCATTGGTTGGTAAATAAATGGCCATAACTTGGGAACCACTTGTCCGATTAATATCAAACCTTGAAAAGGCACATCCTCAGGTCCCCAGCAATATACCTGGCAAGTTTCAATTAGATCGGACCAGTTATTGTCGAGAAACAGCGGTCACAGACACACACACACACACACACACACACACACACACACACACACACACACACACACACACACACACACACACACACACACACACACACCTGGAATTATAGATAGATAAACAAAATGTCGCCACTCAGGGATCCAGAGGTAATTGAGTTAACGGGAGGAGCCTTTTGAAGATTGTCCTACAGAAGAACAACAAGAATCCTAATGAGGTAGCGAATGGTCCGTGAACCCCCGAGGATTTGTTGAGGACACACCGGATCGATCACATGACATTCACACGGAATTTCACCACACACGTCATAAAGGGATGTATTATTCTACATCGTTCGACAATGAATCTCCTGAAAACGGATCACCAAAAAAACAACAACAACAACAACAACAACCCAGTAACCGAGCAACCACAATGTCAATAACCGGAACAGGAAACCCGGAAATCGATTTTTAAATCTCCATCGTACATTGAAGTGTAAATCGTGAAGAAAATGTTGAATTTCCTGTCAGAAAGTGTTTGCTGATCGGAGACGATGATGATGATGATGATGTGTCTGAAAATATCGAAAGAAAATAAATAAATAAAAGAAACGAACTAAACACGTGTTAGTTAGTTAGTAATTTAGTTATTTATTTATTTATTTATTTATTTATTTATTTATTTATTCATTTATTCATTCATTCAATCATTCATTCATTGAATGAATCTAGCGGCACGTGTTCTTGACGGACAATGGACCAGACGAGAGCTCGTGGTGGACCCGGTCCCGTCCCGACATGGATGGAGATCCAGGGTTTACCGGAGGAGTCTCTCCGAGCCACCGTTACGGGTCTCGGGATCGAGATCCTCGGAGCTCTGTGTGCCCGGGCCGAGCCCCCGACCGTGAGGGTTCGACTGTGTTCTTTGTCCGCACGAAAGTTCACCTACACCATGTACGCCGAGCTCTGTCAGTACATGGAGTCGTGTCGTGCGGGGCGAGGATCGGAACGGACCGTCGTGGCCGGACGTGGGAAGACCGCAGAGGGACGACCTGGTGGGGTCGTGCGGATCAAGGTGAAGGAGGAGGAGGGTTCCCTTGGTCCTCCAGAGGGAAGGGACCCGGAGCACGGTGAGTGGTGGAAACATGGACGGGATTGTCATCAAGTGAAGCGTTGAGTCGTGAGGTCATATATCGTTTCTCTGAAAGTTTTTAAAGAGTAAAACAATTCAGAAACCTTCACTCCATTGTGCTCGGGATAAGGACGTGAACGGTGAGTTCAGGTATCATTTACTTGGTGTAAATTTATTTGGAGTGCCATGAAGCACGAGATATTGATTTGGTTTAACATGAGAGGGGTTTTGTTGTTTTTAACGAGGGTTTTAAAAAAGAATGTGAAATGTGTAAAGTACATGTTATGAAGGAGGTTTATAAGTGTAAAATGTGTAAAGTACATGTGATGAAGGAGGTTTATAAGTGTAAAATGTGTAAAGTACATGTTATGAAGGAGGTTTATAAGTGTAAAATGTGTAAAGGGCTGAAGTGCTTAGTGCATGTAAGTGGTCACCACCCCTATTTTAGGGCATACCCTGACTTGAGTGGCATTTTTGAAAGTCACAAAGACGACTACTGGTCATGCAATTTGGTTCATTGCACAGACAGTGTTCCATTGGACCTTAAAATATATAGGTTCATGGGTCTATGATGTATATTACTGAATATACAGGATTTTTATTGAATATACATGTCCAATATTGGCCTTTTTTCTTGTTTCACCTTAAAATATGACATATATATTCGACCATGCAAAACTACAACATCTAAAACATTCTAAATGAAATTTCTCATCTAATCAAAAGGTTGTCACCCACGTCTGAGAAAATCAGCATTTGTGTCGGTCAGTAGTGGATTTGCATGATATATGCACATTCTGGCATATTTTTATTTTTTCTTGTTTTATTGCCCTTTTAGAGCCTGGGAATATGAAATCCCCTTTCAAAATGACTAGTTTATCAATAACTCATATTTATGCGTCTTAAATTATTCAACTTATTACCAATAATAAATAATCAATGTAAAAAAAATTGAGATGATCCGGGTGGATACTTAATTACAGCGGCTTGACCGAACTTTCCAATGGTGTCCGACTGCATGTCACGTTTTAAAAAAAGATGCTTTTATTCTTCTGTGCATCAGATTCTTTTCACTAAAATTTATTTACAAATGTGGCACAGTGATAAAGATATAATAGTATAAAAAATATTGAAAACATGCATGGCTTTGGTTTAGAGTAATTTTGCATTTTTGTCCGACTGCACGTCACACTTTTTAAATTTTATTTAAAAAGAAATTTTAAAAA
Source organism: Eptatretus burgeri (assembly GCF_056783735.1). Lineage (NCBI taxonomy): Eukaryota > Metazoa > Chordata > Myxini > Myxiniformes > Myxinidae > Eptatretus > Eptatretus burgeri. Next base: position 153,163,554 of record NC_140962.1, on the reverse strand, counting down.
AATCTATTTCCAGGTATTTAAAAAATATTTTATAAATTTAGAAGGCAGTTAAAACAGTTTTGGAGAATTTAGAGAGCTTTTTGTTACTTCGAGAATTGAATGAATTGAAAATTTACGTCCAAAAATTTGTTCGATAAATCTCTCAATGAGTGCTTTTCAGCATCTGACAGTCACTGAATCGAGCAGTAATAAAAAAGTTATGTATTATTTCTTAATAATCCCAGAAATTGGTATTTTGATTATGAGATTAGTTGCGAGAATAGGTTACATACTATCTTCTTCTTCTTTCGACTACTCCCATTCGGGGTCGCCACAGCGGATCATCCGTATGATCCGCATAGTGATTTGGCACACGTTTTACGCCGGATGCCCTTCCTGACACAACCCTGGTTGCCTCTTACGACACATAGATATGGTACACCTATTTAACCGGGGTATACACCGGCCCAGTATACTGGTACTCATTTCGCCAACCTCGGAAGGATGACAGGCTGAGTCAACCCCCTGGTGTATTAATTCAGTGGCCCAACGGGGCTTGAACTCAGGACCTTTTGGATCCCAAGCCGCTGCCCTAACCACTGTGCCAACACCAGGCTCAATAGGTTACATACTATGACCTTCATTTATTTTGCCAAAAAAGAAAAAAAAAGAAAAATTAGGTAATTTCATTGAAAACTCGCAAAACCATCAGAATAGGTACCCCTTCTTCAAAGTATCATATTTCGCTATATATATATATATATATATATATATATATATATATATATATATATATATATATATATATATATATATATATATATATATGTAATTAAGCTATATGGTTTTTTGTTCTGAACTCAGTAAGACTTGCACTTTCAGGAAAATGTAGCGAGAAGGCAATGGAACAAACTTCATTTTTTGACATTTTTGAAACAGAGTGGTAACTACTTACATGCGCTTAGCCAAAGTACATGTTATGAAGGAGGTGTATAAGTGTAAAATGTGTAAAGTACATGTTATGAAGGAAGTTTATAAGTATGAAATGTTTAAAGTTCATGTTATGAAGGAGGTTTATATGTGTAAAATGTGTAAAGTACTTGTTATGTAGGAGGTTCATAAGTGTCAAATGCGTGAAGGGCTAAGCACATGTAAGTGGTTACCACCCCAATTTTAGGGCATACCCTGACTTGAGTGGCATTTTTGAAAGTCACAAAGACTACTTACTGCTGGTCATGAAATTTGGTTCATTGCACAGACAGTGTTCCATAGCACCTTAAAATATATAGGTTCATGGGTCTATGATGTGTATTACTGAATCTACAGGATTTTTATTGAATATACATGTCCAGTATTGGCCTTTTTTCTTGTTTCACCTTAAAATATGAGATATATTAGACCATGCAAAAATACAACATAAAAAACATTCTATCTGAAATTTCTCATCAAATCAAAAGGTTGTCACCCACCGTCTGAGAAAATCAGCATTTGTGTCAGGCAGTGGTGCATTCGCATGATTTATGCACATTCTGGCATATTTTTATTTTTTCTTGTTTTATTGCCCTTTTAGAGCCTGGGACTATGAAATCCCCTCACAAATGACTAGTTTATCAATAACTCATATTTACGTGTCTTAATTTATTCAACTTATTACCAATAATCAATGTCAAAAAAATTTAGATGATCCGGGTGGATACTTAATTACAGCGGCTTGACCGAACTTTCCAACCCAAATGTCCGACTGCATGTCACGTTTTTAAAAAAATGCTTTAATTCTCTTGTGCATCAGATTATTTTCACTAAAATTTATTTACAAATGGGGCACAGTGATAAAGAGATCATAGTAGAAAAAAATATTGAAAACATGCATGGCTTTGGTTTTGAGTAATTTTGCATTTTTGTCCGACTGAATTTGATTAAAAAATAAATTTTCTTAAAATTTTAAAAAAATATATTTCCAGGTATTTAAAAAATATTTTATAAATTTAGAAGGCAGTTAAAACAGTTTTGGAGAATTTAGACAGCTTTTTGTTACTCCCAGAATTTAATAAATTGAAAATTTATGTCCAAAAATTTGATCGATAAATCTCTCTATGAGTGCCTTTCAGCATCTGACAGTCAGTCACTGAATAGAGCAATAATAAAAAAAGGTATGTATTATTTCTTAATAATCCCAGGAATTGGTATTTTGATTATTAGATTAGTTGCAAGAATAGGTTACATACTATGACCTTCATTTATTTTGCCAAAAAGAAAAAAAAAAAGAAAAATTAGGTAATTTCATTGGAAACTCGAAAAACCATCAGAATAGGTACCCCTTCTTCAAAGTATCATATTTCGGTATATATGTATATATATATATACACATGTGTGTATATGTAATTAAGCTTGATGTTTTTTTTGTTCTGAACTCAGTTAGATTTGAACTTTCAGGAAAATGTAGTGAGAAGGCAATGGAACAAACTTCATTTTTTGACATTTTTGAAACAGAGTGGTAAGTACTTACATGCGCTTAGCCAAAGTACATATTATGAAGGAGGTTTATAAGTGTAAAATGTGTAATGTACATGTTATGAAGGAGGTTTATAAGTGTAAAATGTGTAAAGTACATGTTATGAAGGAAATTTATAAGTGTGAAATGTGTAAAGTACATGTTATAAAGGAGGTTTATAAGTGTAAAATGTGTAAAGTACATTTTATGAAGGCGCTTTATAAGTGTAAAATGTATAAAGTACATTATAAAGGAGGTTTATAAGTGTAAAATGTGTAAAGTACATGTTATGAAGGAGGTGTATAAGTGTAAAATGTTGAAAGTACATGTTATAAAGGAGGTTTATGAGTGGTGAAATGTGTACAGTACTTGTTATGAAGGAGGTTTATAAGTGTAAAATGTGTAAAATACATGTTATGAAGGAGGTGTATAAGTGTAAAATATTGAAAGTACATGTTATAAAGGAGATTTATGAGTGGTAAAATGTGTACAGTACTTGTTATGAAGGAGGTTTATAAGTGTAAAATGTGTAAAGTACATGTTATGACGGAGGTTTATAAGTGTGAAATGTGTGAAGTACATGTTATAAAGGAGGGTTATAAGTGTAAAATGTGTAAAGTACTTGTTATGAAGGAGGTTTATAAGTGTAAAATGTGCAAAAGTACATGTTATGAAGGAGGTTTATAAGTGTAAAATGTGTAAAGGGCTGAAGTGCTTAGTGCATGTAAGTGGTCACCACCCCTATTTTAGGGCATACCCTGACTTGAGTGGCATTTTTGAAAGTCACAAAGACGACTACTCGTCATGAAATTTGGTTCATTGCACAGTGTTCCATAGCACCTTAAAATATATAGGTTCATGGGTCTATGATGTATATTACTGAATCTGCAGGATTTTTATTGAATATACATGTCCAGTCTTGGCCTTTTTTTTTGTTTCACCTTAAAATATGACATATATTAGACCATGCAAAAATACAACATATAAAACATTCTATATGAAATTTCTCATCCAATCAAAAGGTTGTCACCTACCATCTGAGAAAATCAGCATTTGTGTCGGTCAGTGGTGGATTCACATGATATATGCACATTCTGGCATATTTTTATTTTTTCTTATTTTATTGCCCTTTTAGAGCCTGGGACTATGAAATCCCCTCACAAAATGACTAATTTATCAATAACTCATATTTACGTGTCTTAAATTATTCAACTTATTTCCAATAATCGATGTAAAAAAAAATTGAGATGATCCGGGTGGATACTTAATAACAGCGGCTTGACCAAACTTTCCAACTCAAATGTCCGACTGCATGTCACGTTTTAAAATAAAATGCTTTTATTCTTCTGTGCATCAGATTCTTTTCACTAAAATGTATTTACAAATGGGGCACAGTGATAAAGATATAATTTAATAAAAAAAATATTGAAAACGCATGACTTTGGTTATGAAGTCATGTTATGTTATGTTATGAAAACATGTTATGAAGGAGGTTTATAAGTGTGAAATGTGTAAAGTACATGTTATGAGATGGGTGGGCTGTCTGGAAGGTGTGTGGGGTCTTTCGGCGGGGGGGGGGGGGTTCTTTTGGGGCTTTATATTCACTACCGGTCAAAAGTTTTAGAACACCCAGATTTTTCCAGTTTTTACTGAAATTTAAGCAGTTTAATCTTTCAATGTACTCTGAAATTAAAGCATAGAACAAATAAACAATTTCAGATAAAATAGAAATCATAGAATTGTTTTGTTGAACAAAATTTAATCGAAATTTTTGACTCATTAAAGTCGCCACCTTTTGCAGATGTAACAGCCGAGCATACTCGTGGCATTCTTTCTCCAATGGAAATCAAATATTGTTCGGAAAGTTCTTCGCAACACTGTTGCAGAAGTTCCCACAAATGTGTTGCACTTGTAGGTTGCTTTGCTTTCACCCATCTGTCCAGTTCATCCCAAACCAGCTCGATGGGGTTGAAGTCTGGAGACTGTGCTGGCCATTCCATGATTTGAAGCCTACCGTCTGGTTCTTTTCTTCTAAGGTAGTTCTGACATAGCCTGGAGGTATGTTTTGGGTCCTTATCTTGCTGTAGGATGAACCCCTAACCAACTAGGCATAGACCAGAGGGTATTGCATGGTGCTGCAAAATTCTGTGGTAGCCCTTTTGGTTCAGGGTGCCAGTCACTCTGTGCAAGTCACCGACTGGATCCAGCAAAAGAGCCCCAGATCATCACGCATCCTCCTCCATGTTTGACAGTTGGTGTCATACACTAAGGAACCATCCTTTCGCCTACTCGAGGGCGTACATAAACCCTGCATAATGAACCGAAGATTTCAAGTTTTGATTCATCGGTCCATAAGACCTTCTTCCAATTTTCAATAATCCACTGGCGGTGCTTCATGACCTAGGCAAGCCTCTTTTTCTTATTTTGCCATCTTAGCAATGGCTTTCTTACTGCCACTTGACCTGTCAAACATGTAGCTCGAAGTCTTCTCTTCACAGTTGAAACTGAGACTTCCTTACTTTGACCAGTGTTAAGCTGTGCTTGAAGCTGCTGTCCTGTGAGCCACCTATCACACAAGCTGTTGACTGCCAGAAACTTGTCTTCTGATTATGTTGTGGCTTTGGGTCTGCCAGACCTCTTCCTGTCAGAGTTTCCTCCAGTTTCCAAGTGCCTTTTGATGGTGTAGGAAACTGTACTCACTGATACCTTAGCTTACTTTGCAATTTCTCTAAAGGAAAGACCAACACTTTTAAGGGTTATAATGGTCTGTCTGTCTTCCTTTGTAAATTACCTTTTTCTCGCCATTATGAAAGCAATATACTACTTCCTGCAGTGCAATATTGTCCAAATAATGCTTCAGAAGGTGTAGCAACACAGTCTGTTCCAACACTGCTTCTATACAGACAGAGGGTTTGTAACGAATCAACAAAAGTTGGGACACCTGAAGGAATTGTTTGCATCAACTTTCAAGGCTTAATTTACTTCCCCCAGATCATATAAGTTTTATACTTATAAACCTGCAGAACAGCTGCAGTTGCTAACCCATTACTTGTTTCCTGAAAAGGGCCTTTTTTAACAATTCTGAAATTTACATTATTTTTCAGTTTTTGGTAACCTAAACTTTTTTTAAACCTCTGGCAGTTTACCACTTAGCTTTGTATCATTTCAGGTTATTCACTGGACTTGAACTGCTTAAATTTCAGTAAAAACTGAAAAATGGGGGTGTTCTCAAACTTTTTACCAGTGGTGTAGCCTGGTGTTGGCTTCGTAGTTAGGGTGGTGGGCTTGGGATTGAAGGATCCTGAGTTCAAACCCTGCTTGGCCATTGAATTAATACCAGGTTGGGTTGACTCAGCCTGTCATCCTTCCGAGGTCAGCAAAATGAGTGCCAGCATATTGGCAACCTGTGTGGGAGTGGCGACCCGTCCAGTATTGTGCGCAGTGGCCAAGGAGACTGCTTCGGCAGCACTAATGCTCTGCCCAATGGATGGATGGATGGATGGATGAACCCATTGAGGAGTTCGAAGGGCACTCGGTGGAGCGCATACCTCTGCCACGTCATACCTGATCCACGAGAATATATCGGGCCCAATACATTTTTGAGATATCATTCTGTATTTCGTTTTTGGCTCCATCTCTCAATGATGAAGAATCACTTTGAAATTTAAATAATTCTCATATCCAGATCCAGATCCAGATCCGGATCTTCACCAAAATAGAATCCATTCTTTGTCACACACCCAACATGTCCACCAAGTTTTACCCAAATCCGTCCAAAACTTTTTGAGATATCGTGCTATATATTTCCTTTTTGAGCCCTATCTCTCAATGGTAAAGAATCGATTAAAAAAAACTTCTAGAAGTCGGATCCGGATCTTCACCAAAATCGAATCCATTCGTCCTTTGTCACACACCGAACCTGTCCACAAAATTTCATCCGAATCCGTCCACAACTTTTTGAGATATCCTGTACACAGACAAACAGAAAGAGGTGAAAACATAACGTCCTTCACCTTCGGTGCCGGAGGTAATAACACAAGGACGTTAGTAATGGCGATGACATTGAGATGGCAGGATGATTAAATAGTTTAGTTCATGAAATGTTTTGTGTAAAATTCATATATTTCCTCGTTTTTTGTTGTTGTTTTTTTAATGTTCGTTAGTACGTGTGTTCTCATTTTCTTCACAACTTGAACACAAACTACACGCAGAAAAACGGACGAATCTTTGTCTGTTTTGTAAAGAATGACACGAGAAGCTTTTGAGATAACTTTTTGAACAAATGAACGGAGGATTCTCGATGGATGAAGTGAGATCACCCATAGTGGGAATCGACTCCGGATAATTGGATCCGTTAAAAGCAGGTAATCGGCTCGAGTATTTCAGGTTCGATTCCTGGTTCTGATGGAGGGAATCAATTCCAATGGGGTAATCAATCATTTCGCTCAAGCCTACCGCCAACCTTCCCGAACACCCTCCACCATTCCCCACGACACATCTACCCCCTTCGCTCCACAATTTTCCCCTCGCTTCCCTCTTCCCTCCATCTCCCACCCTCCCCCTTTTTCATCGCTCACCAACCCCCCCACCTTTTCCATCATTCAACAAACCGGCCCCGCTCACCACACCGCCCCCTTTTCCACCGCTCACCGAACCGCCCCCCTTTTCAATCGCTCACCGAACCACCCCCCTTTTCAATCGCTCACCGAACCGCCCCCCTTTTCATTCTGGCACTAAACCGCCCCCTTTTCCATCGGTTACAAAACTGCCCCCCTTTTCCATCTGTCACCAAGCTGCCCCCCTTTTCCATCGGTCACCAAACTGCCCCCCTTTTCCATCGCTCACTCACCTGCCCCCATTTTCCATCGCTCACCCACCTGCCCCCCTTTTCCTTCGCTCACCCACCCGCCTCCCCCCTTTGCCAAACTTTTCCAAACAGACAAACCCCCGTCCAGACATAAATACCGCCCGGACACAAACACCGCGCGGACGCGTCCAGAGATCAACTCCTGTCCAGACATGAATGCTGCTCGGACCGAACATATCTGGAGATAAACTCCTGTCCAGACATAAACACCACCCAGACCGAACACGTCTGGAGACAAGCTGCCATCTGGACACGTCCGGAGACAAACCCCACCTGGACATAACCACCATCCAGACATAACGACCGTCCAGATACGTCGAGAGACAGACAGACAGACAGATGGACAGGTAGATGAGGGGTAGGAGAGTTATCAGAGAGAATGTTATGCTTTGTGAACACACACACACACACACACACACACACACACACACACACACACACACACACACACACACACACACACACACACACACACACACACACACACACACACACACACACACACACACACACACACACACACACACACACACACACATACCGGCAGGTTAGAGTCCGTGTAATTACCAACTACAATACTTACTGTACACAATCCAGAAATCTTGAGTAGTTTTCACCGAATAACAATGTTACATTTATATTGACGTTTCAGGGATATGTTCACAAACATTAATCTTTATAAACAGCTGCATGTGACGGGTGGAAAAAAATTGGCTCGGTAATTTAGAAAACGTGTTAATACGGCAAACGGCTCAGAAATCGGGCGTTATCAAACATATTTTGCTTTATCCTTTGTCAAACATTAATCCTTTGTAAAAGCAAATCTGATCACCAAATGCTTTAGAAACGGGCGTGAGGGCAGGAAAACCTGATAGAACCTCCATAACATGATACGGGATGAAACTTTACCACCACGGCACCCGCAACAGGCATGGCATGTCCACACACCCACGGAGAGTCCGTACAGATTCAAATCTACCCATATGTACCACGTCCGTGTGTGCTGTATAGTACCTCTACGTTGTAGTAACTGTCGGCTGTACGTCCCAATCAGGACATGAACTGTACTGTACAGCTCGGTAAGTGGCTTAAGCACTCAATCAAGCACTGCAGCGGAACGCCTGGATTGGCAAGCGATTAGCAATTGCTGTGATACAACTATTTACCTGGAAACGCCCGTGCAATGTCTGAATTGGACAAATCAACACTTTTTGGGGGAGTCGGAACAGCTGATGCTTTCAAATCTGGAGCTTGCATTTTGTAATTCCGCTTAGTTTAAGAGATTCTCTCAGTTATTCATGTGCGCAAATGAAATAAAGCCACGAACACTGGCATCTCCAGGCGATTATAAGCATTGCAATGTACCCAACGATTCGAATCTATGATGAACAAGCATTCGATAATATAAGTGAGGAAAGTGGAAAAAAAAAACTTTATCGTTAAGAAATCGCTGCGGTCTGTTCCAACTCAAAGTATGGTTGAGCAGGCCAAAAAAGATGGCGGCTTCAAACCCCGGCAAGGTTATCCAGGAAACTCCTTTAGACTCCAGACAGCGAGGTGGCCGAGGATTGCCTGATGAAGGATGTAATTAAATAAGGCCGTTAATTATCTTCAAAAGGTGTGTTTTAATTAACCCAAACATCCTATTTTCACTCTTGCACTTCCTTGGAGTTTTTTTTAGTATGCTTGCAAAGTTTCAGGCTGCGAGGTTTTATAGTTTGAGTTATGGAGGAGACACACACACACACACACACACACACACACACACACACACACACACACACACACACACACACACACACACACACACACACACACACACACACACACACACCCGCACTGACACGCATGCACTGACACACACCCACACGCTGACACACACTGACACACGCTGACGCGCACTGACGCACTGAGACACACGCTGACACGCACAGACACACACGCACTGACACACACGCACAGACACACACGCACTGACACACACGCACAGACACACACGCACTGGCACACACACACACACACGCACTGACACACACACACACACACACACACTGACACACGCTGACACGCACTGAGACACACGCACTGAGACACACGCACTGAGACACACGCACTGAGACACACGCACTGAGATGCACGCACTGAGACGCACGCAGACACACACAGACACACACGCACAGACACACATGCACTGACACGCACAAACACACACGCACGCACTGACACACGCACGCACTCACACACACACACACATACACCCTTTTATTAATATAGATTGAAATGCAGAGCAGATTTAGATTTATTGATTATTTTGTCCAAGCTCGTGTGATATACAAATGACCCATTCGCTAACTGCTTATGAGATCAGCTTGATGTTGTACCTTCAACCTCTTTCTAATGTACCAGGTGCTGAGGTTCTTTTTCTTCTTCTGTCTTCTCAGAGATACGTGACAATCAGATCGAGAGGTTCCCCTGCAGCTCGTGCTCTCACAGCTTCGCCACTCAGACTGCTTTGAAGACGCACACGGAGAAGCACCGACGAGATTCCAGGGAAAAAGAATACAAGGGCACTGAATATCCTTTTCATGCACATAATCAAAGCCATTTGGTTAGACACGCTGAAATCCCGACAAAGATGTCTTATGCCTGCACTGAGTGTGGCAAAGAATTTGATTATGCATCACACCGTAATCGACACATGTTAATTCACAACGGGATTCGACCATTCAAATGTTCTCTTTGTGGAAAAGCATTCATCCAGTCATCACCCTATCGGATCCACATGCGATGTCACACGGGAGAGCGTCCGTACAGTTGTGAACTTTGTCCAAAAACATTCTCTAATCGATCGAGTTTAATAAGGCACTTGCGCGTTCATACAGGAGAGAAACCCTATCCCTGCAGTGTTTGCGGCAAGGGCTTCAATCAGTCAACATACCAACAGATACACATGAGAATTCATACGGGAGAGCGCCCCTACATGTGTTCTGAATGTGGAAAGGCATTTGGTCATCCGAGTAGCTTTCGGAAACATTTGAAAACCCACTCGGGAGAGTTGACCATGTAATTGTGACATCTGTGTTAAGTTGTTCTCGTGTTGATCGGTTTTAATGAGACACGTGTGTATTCACATGACGACGCCGAAGCTGTTTGCATTCACACGAGGCTCATTGAAGTGGTTAAGAAGAAGTGGGCTTAATTTGGATGAAGAACGAGCCAATACAACCTCCGCCATAAACACCGAACACGTGGGATTGATATTGTAATTGTTGAAGGACTTTTTTCAGCGTTCATTCAAAGTACCTTTTTGGCACGAGGGATCTGCAGAACACCTGATTGCAAGTTTCCACTTAACGTTATGGCCTCACGCAATAATCATTCAGCACGTTCAACTCGTGCACCCTAATGTTTTTAGAGGTAACATGAGGCAATTTGAGCAAATTCGAAATAGTCTTTCTGAGACACCAGCATGTCAATCATCCCAAAAAAACAAACAAAACACACTGATTACATTCTTTATTTAAAATGGCGCTCGTAAGAGCACATGGTCTCGCATTGTGCACGCATTCTGAATAAAAATACCACCGTTAACAGAACACGCCACTGTTACAGCCCACTGTGATTGATGGCCCGTGCACCCTATTATGTCGCACACATTGCCATGATCGGTAGCTTTATTAATTAATAGGATATTTAACAACCAGGTGTGCACATTAAATTGTGTCAATGAAGGTGAATTTGAAAAAAAACATTCAACATATTTTCCCCATGGCTAGTTGATATGTATGAAGTTTCGGATTTATCTGTTGAGCGGTTCTGGAGAATAAGATTTTTTTGTGTGTGTTTGTATTTTCAATCCAATATGGCTGCTGGACCACGTGGCCAATGACGTCATAAATTAAATTATTCACGCACGTGGAGTCGGAGATCAGATATCTACGTACCGTGGTGCCCCCAGAAACTGAACGCCCCATTGTTTGAAAAAATTGGAATCTGAAGTTTTTTCGAGAAAATTTTGCCCTAAAAACCGAACGCAACGTAGCGTTCATGTTTGTTCACGTGCGTCTCCCCCGCCTGTTCGACCCGCATCTTCGCGCTTTGTTCATTCAGTTCGTCGGTGGAAGTACTCGTGAAAGCATCTCTCGTGTGTCGATCGCTACTTTACCTCATGTTTTCACCTTGATTTGTGCTGTTTTGTTTTTTTCAATTATCACCCTTGTGCATTCACCATGGCACCCAAGAAGAGCAGTGAAGCAAATAGGAGTAAGAGGAAGTCCATGAGAACGACAATTGAGTTGAAGAAAGAACTTATCGGTAAGCATGAGAGCGGTACGCGTGTGTCTGATCTCGCTGCCATGTTCGAGCTGCCGCAATCGACCGTGTGTACGATTCTGAAAAATAAAGCAGCGATAAAAGCAGCTGATGTGGCAAAAGGCGTTACGACTCTGACCTCTAAGAGATCGAAGTTTATGGAGGAGATGGAAAAACTCCTCTTCGTGTGGATAAACGAAAAACAGTTGGTTGGTGATCCCATCTCTGAGGTCATAATTTGTGAGAAAGCCAAGCGCCTGCATGCTGACCTTATAAAAGGCCTGCCTGGAAGTAGTGCTGATAGTGAGGAGTTTAAGGCTAGTAGGGGATGGTTCAAAAACTTTAAGAGAAGAACTGGGATCCACAGTGTTGTTATGCATGGAGAGGCTGCTCGTTCGAATGTGGATGCAGCAGCAAAGTTTGTGAAGAAATTTAGTGAGTTTGTGAACACTGAGGGGTATGTGGCACAACAGGTGTTCAATTGTGATGAAACAGGCTTCTTCTGGAAAAAGATGCCAAGGAGGACCTATATTACTAAGGAAGAGAAGTCTTTACCAGGCCATAAGCCAATGAAAGACAGGCTTACTCTGTAATTGTGTGGTAATACTCGTGGAGACTGCAAGATAAAGCCTTTGTTTGTGTACCACTCAGAGAATCCACGTGTGTTCAAAAAGAACAATGTTATGAAGAGCAAGCTTAATGTTATGTGGAGGGCAAACATGAAAGCATGGGCTACCAGGCAGTTCTTCTCCGAGTGGATTCATGAGGAGTTTGTGAACTATACCGCTGAGGTTGTTTGCATTAATCAAACTCTCCCGAAGAGAACTTGACTGAATCGGGAATTGATTTTTTAAATAATTTTTTCGTTGCCCGATTTGAACGACACTTGATACTGCACACCATTGGAGAATGGTGAGTAAGGTGGCCCTAAAATTTTTGCGCTATCGTGTACCGTTTTGGCTGTATTTCGGGAACATACTTTCATACAAGATGAGAGTTTTAGTAATATATAGATAGCTGGCATACCACTTCACTGATGTCATCATTATCACCTTATACACCACATAGAGTTTATGACTTGTGTCAAGGTTTAATCCAATATGGCTGCCATACCATGTGACCCATGATGTCAGAGTTATCAATAAAATATTCTCCACAGGGAGTCCCTCTAATGTTTAAAGTTTCGCATTGATCTGCCAAGCGGTTGCAGAAAAAAAAATGACGGTGATGATATGTAGACGTGGACACACCATCTCTGAGATGTCACTGATCATCAAACGTTGCTTGCCAAGACAGCCATATACCCTTGATGAGCTGGACCAGGATTTGATTTTGGGCTTGGAATGCCATTCCCCCAGGAGCAGATTCGGGAGTGCTCATACGGTCAATGTGATGGCGGTGCGATGCAGTGATTGCTGTGGGATGTGTACATACCGGGTATTGAGATTACTTCCACGTTTGATCCCAGTGTGAAAACATTCGCCACAACGCAGCATTATTTGATAAGGCCACAACGAAATGCAAATGGAATTATTTGCAATTATCTCTGTTTGGAGATTGCACATCATCTGTGATCCATGACATCACATTAATAAATCGCATCAATAACAAATCGCACGTTTCGTGTTTTTATGGCAGAGAGTGTATTTTCTTCGTCTCTTTTGTGAGCAAAATCTTGGGCAAGTTTTGTCATACACTTTTCTGTTTTGTTGGTTGCGCATGCTATCGTGCGATCGCATGTCCTAAACATGATGATGTGCTTTGCCAATATGACTAGTTTCTCCCTTTGGTGAAGTTGATCGGACACATCCACCCCCGCTGTTTGATATAATAAAGGCATGAAGAGAAATGTCGTTAATGTCGTCGTTTGTTGGGTGAAATCACAATGGCTAGGGGTAGCCTCAACATGGGATCATTTAGTTGATCTTTTGAAATGGTTTATTTGTACAGAATGTTTGTTGGAATGAAGAAACCATTGGATATGAAAGTGTATCAATACTTGTTTATTGACTGTTATCCCTTGATTATTTACGAAGGATGGTGCAAAATTTATTCACGTTTTCACATGGATTTTGCCAATGTGAGGCAATGGGATAAGGGAGACGAAGGGAAGAGGAAATTGGAGAGACAGAGAGGAAAACCAATGGGAGCGGGAGATGCAAAGAGCAAGAGGCGGCAAATGTTTTTTTTCTTTCACCAAAGCAGGATCGAGGATGTAAGAATGTATCAATTTGCGAGAAGGTCCCACCATTCCTGAGCCTTCAAGAGAGATATCAATCACGCTATTTTATCGTGTTCGCCGATTTCCCACAACTACCCAGATGATATGCGGTGTCTTTATTGTGAATGAGAAGCCTGGTGTTGGCTTCGTGGTTAAGGTGGCTGGCTTAAGATCTTGAGTTTGGACCCCCTTTTTCGGTTAAATTAACACCAGGTGGGGTTGACTCAGCCTGTCGTGCTTCTGAGGTCAGCAAAATTTGTACCGGTAATAGAGGGCACTGCATCAGCGGCACACCCGTGCCCCCAGATAATGATGCAAGCAGCAGCCACAAGCTGCACACGATAGTTCTGATTGAGAACCACAGAAAACTAAATGGTATCCATTGAATACATACCCTGCGCAGTCTTCATGAGGACTTGGTGCGAGCTAATTCTTTTGGTGGCAAATTTGTAATTGTATGTATCTGCATTTCTGACGTAAATGTGTACAAATTATACTTTGAAAAGTCTGCAACAGAGTGCATTCATAAGCTTTTACGAAGTAGCTTTTATTCTCGTCCGAGTGCTTTCACAACTACCAACGCTGATAAAGACACCAGATTAGATTGCTAAAGTATAAATCGGGAGTTCGTTGAAACGCCAAATTGTATATCTTCTTCGCTTTTGTCACCAGCTGAGCACAATGAAGGCTGAAGCAATTACACCAAGCAAAAAGCAAAGATGAAGTCATCAGGAGGAACCTGGATAGGACTCGAGTTTCAAGCGCTACTCCTCCACCGTCAAAACTCATCCAGGCATGGCCAAGTGAGCCTTTTTCAAGATAAATAAATAAACCCAGATTAAAAAAAAAAAAATCTGGCTGCCAGAACACGTGTCTGATCAGGATGACATTGAAAACATATTGTCGTGTCCACGCCGGTAAAGTTAATTATCCCGATCCAATTGGCGTGGATGAGGCGGTTAACATCGACCTGGATGGATAGCCGAACGGTTCTACCTTGGAGATTATAGTGCGCGCGGGATGGAGAGTGGCAAAGGCGTGTACCAGACGGAGGCACAAGGGTGTATACTCGAACCCACGACAAATAGACAGACACAAGCAAATTCAATAAACCGGGGTTTAATGAACATAAATCGAGTATTTATAATGGAAATAAATCAAAGCGTGATGAAGAAACGTGAGTTAAACTAAAACTAATTTTGAGACGTTTCCATACAGGCAAGGGGAAAGATAAAATAAAAGAAAATCCTTCCCTTTATTCTGGCACTCAGCTTTGTCCAGAGATTTTTTTCGGAGCTTGGGGATTGAACCGCATCATCCTTCGTAGGAAACCGCATCTGAAATGGTACCAAGCCACTCTCTGCGTGGGAAGCGTACATGAGGTAATTAGTGTGGCAGTATCCAACACCAGGGCTCACCAACCACCGTACAGCTTCTTCTCACGATCGAAATCGCAACACCGTTCCTCTCAACACCAGATCCGTTCACAACCATGGGCCACCTTATTCCTCGAACATACACCGGGATAATGCTGAATTGGGATTATGCCGGCGATTAAACCGTCTCCCCCACCAGGTTTTCTGGTGAGGAGGGTGTATGATATGGACACCCAGCAAGATTAAAAACAAAACCTGTGAAAGGGGCGGAGGAGCTCCATGTGAGCCAACGGCCATCTATATCTAGTGCCAAAGTGTCTGTGGACATCCTCCTGCAGTTACGTTACTTTTTTTAGGAGGTTGGTGGCAGGATTTGCACTCAAGCAACAGTAAAACCCTTCATTCCACAAAACACAATTATCTGAGCTCAAGCCTTTGAACATCGGTATTGCTGCACTCTGAGGTTCGGAGACCGGATAGTGGCGAGATCGTGGTGGGTGGTTACACCAACTATTGGTCTGGTCGCTCTGATGGTTACCATGCCCAAGGCGTTGCTGTTGCTGTGTCCAATAAACTGACTCCAATGATAATTGAGGTAACATCGGTCAACGTGCGTCTTATGAGACTAAGGATTTGTCACTCCTTGGGTGTCATTTTCCTTGTCTCTAAATATGCTCCGACCGAGGCAAGTGATCTCACTGTGAAGAATGCATTCAATGCCACGCTCGAGACTGGTTCATCAGTGCCCCAAGCGATATACTCTTCTAGTCTTGGGGGATTTCAATACATTAACTGGAAATGATAGGGATGGTGATGAGACATGTGTTGGTTGCCATAGGTCTGGAACTGTGAACCAGAATAGCACTAAATTCCTTTACTTTGCAAGAAGTCATGGACTTAGGGTGGCTGGTTCATGGTTTCAGCACACACAGACTCCGCTGGACGTAGTATGGCGAAGGCGATTCACCATGTGCTCGTTGATTGTCACTGGAGGATGATCCAGAACTGCAGGGTCTACCAGAGTGCTCAGTTCATCAATACCAACCACAGGCTTGTGGTCGCAACTCTGAAGTTGCAGCTTAAATCTGGGAGAATGGTACCATCCCAGCCTCGGCTGGATGTTGGCAAGCTCAAGGATGAGAGGGTATCTGAGGAGTTTGCGAACAGGCTGAATGGGAATTTGGGTGTTTGGTTGCTTTGGGGAATCCTGAAGAGTTGTGGAGTGCCTTCAAGACCACCATACTTGATGTTGCCAGTGGATGTCTTGAAACTCACCGCAGGGTTAAAGAAGTATTTTGTGTCTCAAGGGTCACTGGATACGATTGAGCAGTCGCAGGGCCAGGCTGAATGGCAGAGCTGAGCTGTTCAGGGAGGATTTACAAGGAATTGACATGCAGGAGGAGGCCAATCGGCCCATCATGCTTGCGCCACACCAATACCAGATAAAATCAATCCGTTGATACCCCTTCCCTTCATGTGCAACCTTTTTGGCTGCTACACTGGTACTCATGTCACCAACCTCAGAAGGATGACAGGCTGAGTCAACCCCATGGTATTAATTCAGCAGGAAACAGGTCTTGAACTCAGGACCCTGGGATCCCAAGCCACTACCCTTACTGAGAAGCCAACACCAGGAATATTCAGAGGGAATGCTTCTTGCTCCATTGTCCTGAGCGAGCGGTCCTTGCTCCGCCGTCCTGAGCGAGCGGTCCTTGCTCCGCCGTCCTGAGCGAGCGGTCCTTGCTCCGCCGTCCTGAGCGAGCGGTCCTTGCTCCGCCGTCCTGAGCGAGCGGTCCTTGCTCCGCCGTCCTGAGCGAGCGGTCCTTGCTCCGCCGTCCTGAGCGAGCGGTCCTTGCTCCGCCGTCCTGAGCGAGCGGTCCTTGCTCCGCCGTCCTGAGCGAGCGGTCCTTGCTCCGCCGTCCTGAGCGAGCGGTCCTTGCTCCGCCGTCCTGAGCGAGCGGTCCTTGCTCCGCCGTCCTGAGCGAGCGGTCCTTGCTCCGCCGTCCTGAGCGAGCGGTCCTTGCTCCGCCGTCCTGAGCGAGCGGTCCTTGCTCCGCCGTCCTGAGC
This sequence comes from Eptatretus burgeri, assembly GCF_056783735.1. Lineage (NCBI taxonomy): Eukaryota > Metazoa > Chordata > Myxini > Myxiniformes > Myxinidae > Eptatretus > Eptatretus burgeri. The sequence goes on along the minus strand of NC_140962.1, from coordinate 153,146,242 downwards.
GAGCGGTCCGTGCTCCGCCGTCCTGAGCGAGCGGTCCGTGCTCCGCCGTCCTGAGCGAGCGCTCTGTGATGAGCATGATCCCTTGCATGAAAAGTTCCAAGGTGCACCTGGAGATGGATAATGTCCTGAAGTGTTTTAAGGTCTACGAAAAGAAAATGAAATCATCCACTCAAGTCTCCATTTCATCTTCTGAGCCTTCATCCTCAACTGGACAGCCTGCCACACAGCAATATGTACGATATTCAACCCCAATCATGACAACACTTATTAAAAAGGAATTCATTTTAATGTTTTTATTTGTTATATACTGCTGTTTTGCTCCTCCTCACTCCCCCCCCTCACCCACTCCTCACTTCCCCACCCCTTCTCACTCCTCCCTGCTTCAATCCCTCCTGTTTAATTGTTCCCCCACCCCTCCTCACTCACTCCTGCTTCCTCCCCCCCCCACCCCTTCTCGGTCTCCCTACCTCCTTTGCTCCTCCACTCCTCTCTCTTCCTCCTCTTTTTCTCCCCTTCCCCCAGTATAATACTCATCTGGACGTTGGTTATGTCCGATCTGACCCTCCTCTCACGCTGCCTTCCCTTTCCGCACCCCTCCTTGCTCCCCCCTCCTCCTTGCTTCCGCACCCCATCTTGATGGTGGTCGTATGGCAGCTTAGCTGCCGGGGTAGCTATCATTTCTTGAAGCGTGACTGTGTCACTGATGCAGTGCCCCTCTACCAGTACACACACTGGAACTGGTACTCATTTCGCCGACCTTGGAAGGATGACAGGCTGAGTCAACCCCCTGGTGTATTTAATTCAGCGGCTGACAGGGCTTGAACTCAGGACCCTAGGATCCCAAGCCACCACCTTAACCACTGAGCCAACACCAGGCTCACACCCCATCTTGATATCCCCCCTCCTTGTTCCCCTCCCTTTTCACCCTAACCTCACTTTTCTCTGCCTCCTCTCCCCTCCTTACTCCATTCCACCCCTCTTAATATTCCCGTCAGCGAAGCGACAGGTTGTATTTGCTAATATATATATATATATACACGTGTGTGTGTGTGTCTTCATAAAGCATAACATTCTCTCTGCTAACTTCCCTACACATTATATATATCTACCTATTTGGTCTTTCATTTGATTTTAATTTAATTTATTTTAATTCCATTCTGAATTCAATTGAATAATTATAATAAATGTCATGGCTCAGGGTCAGGTGTCTGATCAAAGTGGGACGTCTTCGTACTAATTAGATTTTGGTTCAGGTCTGAATCCAGATCCGGCCTATCAGTGGTTCAGCTTGCCGGTGGTATGCGTGCTCCACTGAGGTGCTGTTCTAGTTTACTACAAGAATTACAGAGAAGTGTTACATCAAAATACCACTAAACTGCACATTTACCACGTTCGAGCTCGATGACTGTGACGTCATCACGATTGTTATGAACGCCAAGTGTTTCATGACCTCGGGCTGACAGAACCTTCTATGTCATGATTTTGACTGTCGTCGTAATCCGAGGATCGCTGTTTATTAAAATTATTTGTTGAATTCACTTTTTGACGAGTCTTAAGCGAGTTGTACGACCAGGATGCTTTGTGTGTGAAGATAATAGTCATAGTGGCGATGACGTCATACGTCATGACTGAAATGAATGAGAGAGAGAGAAAGGCCTTCGGTTTGAATTAGGCTTTAATTCGCTTGATTGAAGCTATCTCTACAAACACAAACAAAAAGGTACATCAACAATCGATTACAGCGAAGTATAATGATAATTAACCAGCAAACACACAGAGCTAGGTACACTCTCAACTCTCACCGTTTAAGCCTCAGTGGACTACTCCAGTAAACGACAAGAACCGAGGGACCATCCTTTCTTCAGAGCAGTTTGTCAGTCATTGCTTCACAAGTAAGTCACACGTCACGTGGTGTGGCTTTGTCTTCTTCTTCTTCTTTAATTTCACCACATTCTCCCCATCTTTAAAATTTAACTCGATGTTCAGCTCATACATCATGATTTCTTTAAAGCTATAGACTATAGAAACATACATTTCAAGCAGTGAGAATTATTATGGGCATAATAATGTGGTAGGCAAGTTATCATGGGATACCGATATTCCTCCTTTTTACAGATCGAGTCGTCGAGGAGCTATTATCGGTCGCCGTCTCCGAGAGTAAATGGTGGTTTCACTCGAGGGAGATTTCTGAACCCCTTGAGAAGCCTCGGTTGGTGTCGGGGATGACTCCACGTTCGCTCTCGGGTAATATGTTGTAGCTTTGTCTGCATCAAGCCCGACATTACCCTTTTCGGGTGAAGTATCAGAAGGAGAAGCACCTGAGGGAGATGCACCAGTGGGAGCCAGATGGTGAACCGACACAGGAACTCCCTACCATGTTAGACTCCATACCATCAGGAAGTCTAACATGAGCATACTCAGGATTAGTATCGATGAGTTCGACCTTATCCACCATTGGTTCATACTTGCTTTGTCGTACCGGGCGCTTCATGAACACAGTACCAGGATAAGTTAGCCAGTTGGGCACCGATTGACCGCCGGTGTATCGTCGTTGGTGGGTAAACATTCGTTCATGCGGAGTAGTATTGATGGACGTACAGAGCAAAGAGCGTATGGAATTCAAGGCATCGGGGAGGATAATCTCCCACTGCTCAATCCCCAGTCCTCTCGATTTCAGCGCCAGGGTTACGGCTTTCCAAATAACTCCGTTATACCGTTCCACCAGTCCATTACCTTGTGGGTTGTCACTCGTCGTTCGACGAGTTGCAATGCCGTGTTCATGTAGGAACTGTTTGAGTTCATCCGACATGGAACATGGACCTCTGTCAGAATGTATGTACGATGGTTTCCCAAACATGGCAAAGAGTTCAGAGAGACATTTCACGACGGTGCTCGAGGTCATATCCGAACACGGGAATGCAAACGGGAACCTTGAGTATTCGTCAACAACAGTGAGTATGTATCTGTTATTTGTCTCAGTCGGCAAGGGCCCTTTGAAGTCGAAATTTAGTCTCTCGAAGGGTGAAGTAGCCTTCATCAACTTGCCTGGAGCTGCGCCATTGAATCTGGGTTTTAGTTCAGCACAAACAGGGCAAGAAGCACTCATTTGTTTAATATATTCGATAAAATAGGGAAGGTTTTGTCGACGCACAAAGTGTTCCTTTCTGGTTACTCCTGGGTGGCATAGAGAGACATGAAGGTCTTGCAATGCCCGACCTGATGTCGCCGAACAGTGGATCCGTGAAAAGGTGTCTGCAACAGGGTTGTCCCTCCCAGGCCGATAAACAATGTCATAACTATAACAAGATAGATCGATGCGCCATCTCATTATTTTGTCATTTTTAATTTTTCCGTTATTTTCTCCATCAAACATAAAAGCAACGGATCGCTGGTCCGTGATGAGCGTGAAGTGGTTGCCCAGTAAATAATGTCTCCATTTACGTAGGGCTTCGACAATAGCGTACGCCTCCTTCTCTATTGCTGAGTGTCTCTGCTCGCTTCCAGAGAGGATTCTCGAGAAGAACGCGACGGGTCGGCCGGACTGATTGAGCGTTGCGGCGATCGCGTGGTCGGAAGCGTCCGTTTCCACCATGATTGGTACCGTGCTATCGATTGACAATACCACGGAGTTGCTGATGTCGTCTTTGAGGCTGTTGAAAGCATTTAAAACAGCAGTGTCTAGCGGGAAGTTCTTGCAATGCACTAGAGGATGAATTTTCTCAGAATATTGGGGAATCCATTTAGCGTAGTACGCGAACATCCCAATCACCTGACGCAATGACTAAAGGTCATGAGGAGGGGGAAGTTCGCGGAGCGGGCGCAAACGTTCAGGATCGGGCTTGATCGCGCCGTCGGCTATCGTGTGTCCGAGTAGATCGATTGACTTTACCGAGAATACACATTTGTCATAGTTCAGTGTCAGATTATATTTTCTTGCAATATTCAAGAATCTGTCCAGATTTGCATCATGTTCTTCCAGATTCTTTCCGCACACCGTGACAATATCCACGTAAACAAAAGTGTCTTTTAGGTTTTCGTCTGAGATGATATTATCCACGACTCGTTGAAAACGAGCTACTCCATTAGTGACACCGAATGGGATTCCCCTGAATTGATAGAGTCGCCTACCTGCCTCAAACGCGGTGTAAGGTTTGTCTTCCTCTCGAATGGGAATCTGATGATACGCGCTTCGCAAATCGATGGTGCTGAATATTTTGTAATTGGCCAAGCGTTCGACCATCTTGTCTATGCGTGGCAATGGGTAGGCATCGAGGTGAGTGTAGCGATTGATCGTTTGAGAATAATCGACAACCATTCGTTTCTTATGGTTCTGGTTGGTGGTCACCAATACTTGCGCGCACCATGGCGAATCGCTCGGTTCTATAATACCTTCTTCCAGTAATCGCTTAGTCACAGAAGCGATGAAGTTCATATCGGCAGCGGTATATCGTCGCGATTTGATCTCTATCGGTTTGCAGTCCAAAGATAAGTTTGCAAACAGCAGGGGGGAGGGGGGGTGGGCGATACTTCTGCGGTGGTCAGAGCATTTATAATTAGATGAGGTTTTTCCCCGCCAAAGGGTATTTCGACACGAGTGTGCTGCTTGAGGACGTTATGACCCAAGATGACATCTGCACATAAATCACGAAGTACGAGTACCTTTACATCACGATACGTGTAGCCTTTTATGTCCAGCTCAACGTCACAGTATCCTCGTGCGCTAGACTGCAGTGATGTCGAAGCCATGCATACCGTAGTGTCGGGAGGGTAGATCTTCTATTTTCTGTCTCTCGCTAGTGAGCCGTTGACGAAACTTTCAGTGCTACCGGTATCGATCAACGCCTCAGCCATATGCCCGTTGATTCGTACTTCAATGATAGCTTTCGATAGACGACCCGGCGAAGCAGCGGTTACCTTCTTTTGAGAGTAGAGGGCAGCTGAAGTAGGTTTATTTCTTTTAAGAGTAGATTTGCATACCTTGGCATAATGTCCTTTCTTGTCACAGTTCATACAGGTGGCATACCTGGCCGGGCATTTGCTTCGTGGGTGTCTTTTATACCCACAAAAGAAACATTTACCAGCCGAAGTGGTTGCAGAGGAGTTTGATGAGGTCGGGGTGTCTGCTTTCCTGGAATTATCTCCATCTTCGGTTTCGGGAGTAACTCGGGGAGTTCCTTGAGTTTCCGTGGTAGCAGCATTCATTGAAAAGACCGGTGACCCATACGACTCAGATTGTTGCTGGGCCACGTCCATAGCTCGGGCTTGGTCGACGGCCGATTCAAAATCTAGTCGTGCATTTTCCAGCAAGCGTTGCCGTATGGGGGCAGACCGTAGCCCCTGTACGACGCCTCTTGAGTTGCTTCATCTCGACGTTTCTCGGCAGTTACAGCCTGGAAATTGCAGTCTTTGCCGAACTGTCTCAGAGCTTGCACGTACTGATCGATTGTCTCACCAGCCTCTTGCCCGCGTATGGTGAGAAGATGTCTTGTGTGTACCTCGTTCTTGCGTTTCACGAAGAACGCCCGCAGCACGTCGATCGCATCTTCATAAGTGTTACACTCCGAGAAAAAAGTCTATATACACTCGGCGAGACATGATTTATAAGGGCGGCCAGTTTGTCCACATGAAGTTCTTCAATGATCGTCAGATAGTTCGAGAAGGTGTGATGCCAATGCAGGGGCAGATGTCAGGCTTAGGTAAGGGGGGATTTACATTTTTGGCTTTGAGGCAAGGTGGGTGGGTGGGAATATACCCATGCGGGTGGGTTGAGGGGGGGAGGGATGGTTGATGGAAGGAGGGGTTGAGTGAGGGGTACTCAGCAGCTGAAGGGGGGGGGGCGTTGCAACCCCCCACAACCCCCCTCGAGATCCGCCACTGCAATGACACCACCTCATCTCTGCGTCGCTGGCGTTTGGTTCCGCATCGAACTTCTCCGGTTTGAAGATCTTGTCCATGGTCGATTGAAGCAATCGAAGGAATCAAGCGAATTAAATTGAAATGAATGAGAGAGAGAGAGAGAGAAAGGCCTTCGGTTTGAATTCGGCTTCAATTCGCTTGATTGAAGCCATCTCTACAAACACAAACAAAAAGCTACATCAACAATCGATTACAGCGAAGTATAATAACAATAACCAGCAAACACACAGAGCTAGGTGCAACCTCAACTCTCACCGTTTAGGCCTCAGTGGACTACTCCAGTAAACGACAAGGCCCGAGGTACCGACCTTTCGTCAGAGAAGTTTGTCAGTCATTGCTTCACAAACTTGTCACACGTCACGTGGTAAAGCTTGGTCTTCTTCTTCTTCTTCGTCGCCTACTTCTTCTTCTTCGTCGCCTACTTCTTCTTCTTCTTCTTCATCTTCTTCTTCGTCGCCTACTTCTTCTTCTTCGTCGCCTACTTCTTTTCTTCCTCTTATTCTTCTTCTTCTTCGTCGCCTACTTCTTCTTCTTCGTCGCCTACTTCTTTTCTTCTTCTTCAATTCACCACAATGACAACAAAGGTGAATCTGGAATTTTTTTATTGGCAGGACCAGGCATGTTGAATTTTAACTCCAAACGAAACACCTCCAAAAATTATTGAAAATTAAAAAAAAAACCGCCACGTTCGGTTATTCCTTTATTATTTAGAAATCAAATTTTAAAATTCTCTTATCCTGTGGATCTTTAACCCCCCCCCCCCGATAAAGTGAAACGGACCGAACACGTGCCATTTGTTGATTTATTTGTTTGAATCTCGCGGCACGTGTTCTTATCGGACAATGGCCCGGACGATTGATCGTGGTGGACCCGGTCCCGTCCCGACATGGATGGAGATCCAGGGTTTACCGGAGGAGTCTCTCCGAGCCGCCGTTACGGGTCTCGGGATCGAGATCCTCGGAGCTCTGTGTGCCCGGGCCGAGCCCCCGACCGTGAGGGTTCGACTGTGTTCTTTGTCCGCACGAAAGTTCACGTACACCATGTACGTGGAGCTCTGTCGGTACATGGAGTCGTGCCGTGCGGGTAGAAGATCGGAACGGACCGTCGTGGCCGGACGTGGGAAGACCGCAGAGGGAGGACCTGGTGGGGTCGTGCGGATCAAGGTGAAGGAGGAGGAGGGTTCCCTTGGTCCTCCAGAGGGAAGGGACCCGGAGCACGGTGAGTGGTGTCAGCATGGACGGGTCGTGATCTCAAGTTAATTTATTGTCCACGTGGTGCAACCGAGTCATGGAAAGTGAAGAGGAGAATGAGACTCGGATCAATACCTGAGAAAACAGAGACGAGTTAATAACATAACGAGGTGAGGTAAAAGTGATTGTGAGAAGGACAGGTCAAGAATATCAAACATCTTATGAAGGAGGTTTATAAGTGTAAAATGTGTAAAGTACATGTTATGAAGGTTTATTTGTGTAAAATGTGTAAAGTACATGTTATGAAGGAGGTTTATTTGTGTAAAATGTGTGAAGTACATGTTATGAAGGAGGTTTATAAGTGTAAAATGTGTAAAGTACATGTTATGAAGGAGGTTTATAAGTGTAAAATGTGTAAAGTACATGTTATGAAGGAGGTTTATTTGTGTAAAATGTGTAAAGTACATGTTATGAAGGAGGTTTATAAGTGTGAAATGTGTAAAGTACATGTTATGAAGGAGGTTTATTTGTGTGAAATGTGTAAAGTACATGTTATGAAGGAGGTTTATTTGTGTAAAATGTGTGAAGTACATGTTATGAAGGAGGTTTATAAGTGTGAAATGTGTAAAGTACATGTTATGAAGGAGGTTTATAAGTGTAAAATGTGTAAAGTACATGTTATGAAGGAGGTTTATATGTGTAAAATGTGTAAAGTACATGTTATGAAGGAGGTTTATAAGTGTGAAATGTGTAAAGTACATGTTATGAAGGAGGTTTATTTGTGTAAAATGTGTAAAGTACATGTTATGAAGGAGGTTTATTTGTGTAAAATGTGTGAAGTACATGTTATGAAGGAGGTTTATAAGTGTGAAATGTGTAAAGTACATGTTATGAAGGAGGTTTATAAGTGTAAAATGTGTAAAGTACATGTTATGAAGGAGGTTTATATGTGTAAAATGTGTAAAGTACATGTTATGAAGGAGGTTTATAAGTGTGAAATGTGTAAAGTACATGTTATGAAGGAGGTTTATTTGTGTAAAATGTGTAAAGTACATGTTATGAAGGAGGTTTATTTGTGTAAAATGTGTGAAGTACATGTTATGAAGGAGGTTTATAAGTGTGAAATGTGTAAAGTACATGTTATGAAGGAGGTTTATAAGTGTAAAATGTGTAAAGTACATGTTATGAAGGAGGTTTATAAGTGTAAAATGTGAAAAGTACATGTTATGCAGGAGGTTTATAAGTGTAAAATGTGTAAAGTACATGTTATGAAGGAGGTTTATAAGTGTAAAATGTGTAAAGTACATGTTATGAAGGAGGTTTATATGTGTAAAATGTGTAAAGTACATGTTATGAAGGAGGTTTATAAGTGTGAAATGTGTAAAGTACATGTTATGAAGGAGGTTTATTTGTGTAAAATGTGTAAAGTACATGTTATGAAGGAGGTTTATAAGTGTGAAATGTGTAAAGTACATGTTATGAAGGAGGTTTATAAGTGTAAAATGTGTAAAGTACATGTTATGAAGGAGGTTTATAAGTGTAAAATGTGAAAAGTACATGTTACGCAGGAGGTTTATAAGTGTAAAATGTGTAAAGTACATGTTATGAAGGAGGTTTATAAGTGTAAAATGTGTAAAGTGCATGTTATGAAGGAGGTTTATAAGTGTAAAATGTGTAAAGTACATGTGATGAAGGAGGTTTATAAGTGTAAAATGTGTAAAGTACATGTGATGAAGGAGGTTTATAAGTGTAAAATGTGTAAAGTACATGTGATGAAGGAGGTTTGTAAGTGTAAAATGTGTAAAGTGCATGTTATGAAGGAGGTTTGTAAGTGTAAAATGTGTAAAGTGCATGTTATGAAGGAGGTTTATTAGTGTAAAATGTGTAAAGTACATGTGATGAAGGAGGTTTATAAGTGTAAAATGTGTAAAGTACATGTTATGAATGAGGTTTATTTGTGTAAAATGTGTAAAGTACATGTTATGAAGGAGGTTTATAAGTGTAAAATGTGTAAAGTGCATGTTCTGAAGGAGGTTTATTAGTGTAAAATGTGTAAAGTACATGTGATGGAGGTTTATAAGTGTAAAATGTGTAAAGTGCATGTTCTGAAGGAGGTTTATTAGTGTAAAATGTGTAAAGTACATGTGATGAAGGAGGTTTATAAGTGTAAAATGTGTAAAGTGCATGTTATGAAGGAGGTTTATTAGTGTAAAATGTGTAAAGTGCATGTTATGAAGGAGGTTTATTAGTGTAAAATGTGTAAAGTGCATGTTATGAAGGAGGTTTATTAGTGTAAAATGTGTAAAGTACATGTGATGAAGGAGGTTTATAAGTGTAAAATGTGTAAAGTACATGTTATGAATGAGGTTTATTTGTGTAAAATGTGTAAAGTACATGTTATGAAGGAGGTTTATGTGTAAAATGTGTAAAGTGCATGTTATGAAGGAGGTTTACAAGTGTAAAATGTGTAAAGTACATGTTATGAAGGAGGTTTACAAGTGCGAAATGTGTAAAGTACATGTTATGAAGGAGGTTTATAAGTTTAAATGTGTAAAGTGCATGTTATGAAGGAGGTTTATAAGTGTAAAATGTGTAAAGTACATGTTATGAAGGAGGTTTATAAGTGTAAAATGTGTAAAGTACATGTTATGAAGGAGGTTTAGTTGTGTAAAGTACATGTTATGAAGGAGGTTTATAAGTGTAAAATGTGTAAAGTACATGTTATGAAGGAGGTTTATAAGTGTAAAATGTGTAAAGTACATATTATGAAGGAGGTTTATAAGTGTAAAATGTGTAAAGTGCATGTTGTGAAGGAGGTTTATAAGTGTAAAATGTGTAAAGTACATGTGATGTAGGAGGTTTATAAGTGTAAAATGTGTAAAGTACATGTGATGAAGGAGGTTTATAAGTGTAAAATGTGTAAAGTACATGTTATGAGACGTGTGGACCCATCTATGACTTGGACCCACCTAAACATGGGGATATTGGTGATGGTGATGACATTGAGATGGAAGGATGATTATATGGTTTAGTTCATCATGAACACAAGAACACTGCACGATAACCAATAGCTGAGGGTATGGGGAGGGAGGTGGAGGAGGTGCAGGGGGAGGTGGAGGAGGTGCAGGGGGAGGTGGAGGAGGTGCAGGGGAGGTGGAGGATGCGGAGGGGAGGGAGGTGGAGGAGGCAGAGTGAGAGGTGGAGGAGGCAGAGGGAGAGGTGGAGGAGGCGCAGGGAGAGTTGGAGGAGGGGCAGGGAGAGTTGGAGGAGGTGCAGGGGGAGGTGGAGGATGTGGAGGGGGGGGGAGTGGGAGGGTGAGGAAGGGCTTTTAGAGGAGTTCCAGGTCGGATCGGAGTGCAGGAAGTCGGGAAACAACCAGAATACTGGAATGGCACTTGGTGGAGAGCATTCCTCCGACAAGCTGATTTGTTTATGTTTTGTATCCCACTAATAGGTTGGATCTGGAGTCGGACCTCAACCAAAATCGAATCGGCTTGTTATTACCACCAAAACAACGAATCCACTAAATCTTTTCATCATCCATCCACAACTTTTTTTAAATATTGTGCTATGCAGGACTGTGCATCATTTTTAGCAGGATCTCTCAGTGGTGAAGAATCACTGACAAAAATTCCAGTTTCCGGATCCAGATGTTCCCCAAGATTTAATGAATTTGTCTGTATCACACACCCAACCTCTCCACCAAATTTCGTCCGAATATCCGTCCACACGTTCTTTGAGATCCTGCACACAAATAAACAAACAAACAGACAGGGGTGAAATCATACCCTCCTTCCACCTTTGGTGATGGAGGGAGTACATACAATCATTCAGATGTGTGTGTGTATATATATATATATATATATATATATATATATATATATATACATATATATATATAGATATATATATATATATATAGATATATATATATATATATATATATATATATATATATATATATATATATATATAGATATATATAGATATATATATATATATATATATATATATATATAGATATATATATAGATATATATATAGATATATATATAGATATATATAGATATATATATATAGATATATATATATATATATATATATATATATAGATATATATATATATAGATATATATATATATATAGATATATATATATATAGATATATATATAGATATATATATATATAGATATATATATATATATAGATATATATATATATAGATATATATATAGATATATATATATATATATATATATATATATATATATATATACATATATGAGCAGGGTGTAAGCACACCCCTCTTTCAAGTTCGTATGTTGTCGACAATCGTAAAGACGGCATACGAACCGTGCTTCTCCATTGTCTCGGGTTGCTCACCTGCATTTGATTTTTCATTTATTTATTTTTATTTTTATTTATTTATTTATTTACATTTTCATTTCCAGACACTTTCTGATGGTTCCATGATTTTTCTTGGTGGATAAGCTTCGATGTCCATTGGCATGCAAAATTACCATGCTTCCCCATTGTCTCAGGTCGCTCATCTGCATTTCCCATTATTTTTTGCCATTTATTTATTTTCATTTATTTTTCCCCCCATTTATTTATATTTTCATTTACGGATGCTTTCCAATGGTTCTGTGATTTTTTTTCCGGTGTAATGCATTCGATGTCTGTTAGCTCGCAAAATCTCAGCTTTCTACATCATCCGGAAAGTACCGATCTTTAATATCAGACAGACAGCACCTCTCACTTATGGAGAATGCAGTGAATCGGGGAAGAAGGAAATTCTGCCATTTTTGCTTACGTAATAAATAGATGGTACAGTGTTTTGACTGACAGGTTTTAAGAGGAAATAAATAAAAGTTAACTTTCACCATTTAAAAATAATGTGAATAAATTATTGAAATGTCAGCTGCTTTTTTGTTTCTTTCCTTTTTACCTCCACCACCAAAGGTGAAGGAGGTTATGTTTTCACCCCTTTCTGTCTGTCTGTCTGTTTGTTTGTTTGTTTGTTTGTTTGTTTACAGGATATCTCAAAAAGTTGTGCACGGATCTGGATGAAATCTCGTGGACAGGTTGGGTGTGACAAAGACGAACTGATTAGATTTTTGTGACGATCCGAATCCGGATCTGACTACTAGAATTTTTTAAGTGATTCTTCACCGTTGAGAGATAATGCCAAAAACGATGTATAGCACGATATCTCAAAAGGTTTTGGACAGATTCGGATGAAGCTTGGTGGACAGGTTGGGTGTATCGCAACGACAAATTGACTCAATTTTGGTGAAGATCCAAATCAGGATCTGGCTACGAGAACTATTGAATTTTTAAAGTGATTCTTCACCAATTAGAGCTAGGGCCAAAAACGATATATAGCATATTTCAAAAATGTATTGAGTCAGATATGTTCACTTGGATCAGGCATTGCATGGCAGAGGTATGCGCTCTACTGAGTGCCCCTCTCGCTCCCCATGAGGAGTTTAAAAATATTTTGTGGACCATTTTATCCCTCGATGACTCAAAAATTTTCATACTGATCAGATGTAGTGTTCTACATATGCAACTATGATGTCATAATGCAGGCACCTATGACATCACAAAAATATCACTCTCATTCTCCATGAGGAGTACTTGCTGTGTGCCAAGTTTCATTTTTTTCCTTGGTGCGGTTTCAGAGATACAGAGGTCCAAAGTTTTTCTGTTTTTTGTTTTTTTTTGCAATATGGTTGCCACACCACGTGACCTATGACATCATAATTATCAGTAAAACATTCTACATGAGTCGTCGCTCCTCTGATGAAAGTTTTGTGCGGACAAACAGACAAACAGACAAACGGACCCTCTCCTCCGGTGAGGGTAATAACAGCAGCTGCTGTTTCCGATTTTTATTTAAGATATGACGCAACTTTTGAAATGATGATGATGAGTTAGAATCCAGTGAACTCCTCTGAAGAGGACACAGGTGAGGGTGCTGATGAGTCATGCACGAAGGAGATGCAGGTGAGGGTTAGGGTTAACGGGTCAAGGTAGTGGGACAAGAAGAAATAATTTTTATAGGTTTTAGGGTAAACGCTGCACATAAGTAGCCATGCAGAGGGTTGTGGGTCGATGGAGGAGAGGTGGTTAGTGTGACAATTGCTTGTGGGGGATGGTGGTGAGGGATGGTTTATGCATGCATATAGCTTCTTTATGCGTGATTGGTGGGAGATGGTTTTAGAATTGTTTTTTGTGCGCCGCTGGTGAGAAATGGTTTATGCGTCCGCAAAAAATGTGAATACGTGAAGCACAGGGCCACGAATGTAGGAGTAGGTCACATTTTATGAACCACGAATATGCGGAGGCCATGAATGTCAAATACGAGAATGTTGGGGTTTCACAGTACATGTAATTTTTATTGGCAAGTCATCACATCCCACGATACTTGCCTAACGGAGTACATCAAAGCTCAGTCCTCTCCCCCACACTTTCTTGTTTTTTCATGCACGACATTCCGCAACCACCTGAGAACACAACCACAAATAGTCTCTTATGTGAACAAAATAACTATTATTTCTACCCATAGCAACATCAACACAACCACAGCACAACTTCAACCCTTCCTCATCACCCTACAAACCTGGCTCACCATCAACAGACTAAAAGTCACCCCCTCAAAAATCACCAATCACTCTTTTAACAAATTACTCCAAGGAACGTAGTGGTGCACCACGCATCACATTGAACAACTTCCCTATCTCTCACACACACACACACACACACACACACACACACACACACACACACACACACACACACACACACACACACACACACACACACACACACACACACACACACACACACACCAAACAAAAATAATAGGTGTCACTTTTAACACATCCATGTCATCTTCAGATCACATCACAAACATTAACAAGAAAAAGAGCAATCAGACATTGCAGACCCTCGCCAGGACTTGTTTTGTGTAGTTTTGTGTGGTGTATTTTGTGTGACATTTGTGTATTGGTGTGTTATGTAATAAATAAGAGACATAACCAGAACTGCCACTTTTATAACTGCTGGCAGTGATGACCGGGTACCAAGACGTCCCGCTTTGATGTTCGAACATCACGTGACCTATGATATTGGCAGGTCAATTGTCAGGTCAGTGCCAGGTGGGGAACGTTTGTGTGAAGTTTCCTCTCGTTCTGTCCAGCCGTTCTGGAGAAGAAGGTTTTTTTTTTTACTGGTTTTAGGGTAAATCCAATGACTGCCAAACCATGTGACCCATGACATCATATGTGTGAACCTTTTTTTTTTTTTGTATACCTTGGTCGAGGCTCGTATGAGAGCTAACACACAACTCACAGCAAGGAGGCATGAGACAAGAGGGGCGGGAGTGGAAGGGGCAAAACAGTGGGGAACAGACACATTAGGTGAACTGTGGAAGGGAGAGGGATGGGGATGGGACGGGGAACATGGCGAAGAGAAGATGGACATTTCAGGGACTTTCAGGAAGGAAAGTAGGAGAAATGAAGGAAGTGGGCTTGGGTGGATTATCGGGGGTAGAAAAGATCGAGGATTTGGATGGGGGAAGATAAGAGGTGGTGGTGAACAGCTGTTTTGAAAGCCTGGAGGGAAGAATGGGAAAGAATAGAGTGAGGAAGTTTATTCCAAAGGCGGGAAAAAAGAGGAATGAAAGAGTGAAGATGAGCAGTGATTCGTGATTTTGGTAGTTTTACCAGAAGGGGGTTGTTGGCGGACCTTGAGCGCCCTGTGGAAATGTGGTGGGGACAAATCGCAGAGAGAGCAGGGGGGCAAGGCTGGAGAGGAGTCGGTAGAAGACAGAAAGACCACTGACCAACCTGCGGTGATTGAGTGAGAGGCCCAAAGACTCAGCTTCATTGCGGGAGATGCCGATGATCTTAAATGCCCTGGTTTCGACAGCGTGAAGCCGAGAAAGGTGGGAGGCAGGAGCACCAGCCCAGAGGGGAGAGCAGTACTCCATCAGGCTACGGATAAAAGCTTTGTAAGTGGTCAGGAGCTCAAGAGGGCCGAGGAAGGACTTAGCACGACGGAGGATTCCCAGTCGGCGACTGGCTTTTGAGGCGAGGTTGGAAATGTGACTTTCCCAGGAAAGGTCATGGCAGATAGTGAGACCTAGAAGCTTGAAAGAAAAGACTTCTTCCAGAGGATTGTTGAGAAAGTGGATGGGGGGTTTTGTAAACGGTCCTTTCGAAGAGACATAGTGAGAGTGTGAGATTTGTCTGGATTGAAAGACATGTTCCACGTGTTGGACCAGTTTGTGATTTTATCCAGATCTGCAGTGAGTGAAGAAGCTGCTGCTTGCCGGTCTGAGGGATGACAGATGGTACGGCAGAGGGTGGAGTCGTCGGCAAAGAGAAATAGAGGATTTTCCAGAGAGTCCGAGAGATCATTGATGAAAACCAGAAAAAGAACAGGGCCCAGAACGCTACCTTGAGGAACTCCAGCCTGCACAGGAAGAGGGGATGAAAGAACTCCATTTAGGGCCACACGTTGACTGCGACAGGAGAGGAAGTCTGCGAGCCATGAGTGGAGATGGCCTTGAATACCATGGGAAGAGAGTTTGGTGAGTAGGGCAGGGTGCCAGACTGTGTCAAAAGCACGTGATATGTCCAGGGATACGGCTCGGATTTCCTGTCTGGCATTGAGGACCTCCATCCATTGATGGGAGAGCAGAAGCAGCATATCCAGGGTAGAGTGACCTGGTCTGAAACCAAATTGATGATTGGAAATCAAGCCATTGGAGAAGAGGAAGGATTTCATATCTGAGGTGATGATGGATTCCATCACCTTGCTGATGATTGGGAGAAGGCTGATTGGTCTGTAGTTATAGGGATCTGTTTTTGCACCTTTTTTATGCAGGGCAGTGGTGTTAGCAGATTTCCAAGCAGATGGCAGATGACCTTGGGCAAATGAGAGGGTGAATAGAACAGAGAGAGGGTGAGCAAGAGCAGAAGAGCAGGCTTTGAGGACATGTGGGCTGATGCCGTCTGGACCGGTTGCAGAATCTGACTCGAGGTTTGAAAGCAAGCTCTCCACCTTGTCAGGAGAAAAGGATACAGAGTCCAGGGACAGTTGGGTGCGACTGGGTAAAGTGGGTAGAGATAGTGATGGGTTTGGGACACAAGATTTAGCTGCAAACACCGAGTTTAGACATTCAGCTTTATCACGTGTGGAATCAGCAGTGCGGCCATTTGAGCCAAGGGAGGGGATGGAGGGGGAACATACACCAGAAACAGATTTGATTAAACGCCACCAGGATTTTGAGGAGGGAGAGAGGTTTGAGAGTTCAGACTTGAGATGAGAAAGATGTTGTTTTCTGGCTCTCCTGAGGGTAGATACACACTTGTTCCGAGCTTTGTGGAAAGAACTGAGATTGCCCTCAGTTGGGTTTGCTTTCCATGAGGCAAAGGCAAGTTGTTTCAGGACAACTGCCTCGCCACAAGCTTCAGTAAACCAAGGGCGGGAGGAAGGGTAGGACAACTGAACACGAGAGGGGATAAATCTGTGCATGAGGGAGAGCAAGTTTCTTTGAAAGAATTCCCAGGATGAGTTGATGTTTGAGAAAGTAGTGATAGGAGACCAGTCTGTCAGTTTGATGGCTGCTCGGAGACCCTGCCAGTCGGCTTGAGTGAAATGCCAGACTCGACGGCGGTGAGGTGGTTCTCTGATAACAGCCAGAGAGATGTCCACTTTAACAAGGACGTGGTCAGAAGAACCAATTGGAGCGAAGGAAGAGCAGCAGATATTGTCAGGGAAATTTGTCAAAATCAGATCCAGAAGAGATGGAGTACCATTGGTTGAGATCCGGGTCGGGAAGTTGACCGATTGAGTCAGTCCCAATGAGTCGCAGAAAGCTTTTGCTGAGGTGCCATGGCAGGTGAGAGAGGTATCCACACCTAGCCAACTGGCGTGATGACAATTGAAGTCACCACATAAGAGGAAGAGAGAGTTTGGATGAGAAGATAGAAGATGGTCCATGTTTTCGGATAGTGAGGTGTAGATGGAGTCATCACTGTTCGGTGGACGGTACAGTACACATATAAACATGAGGTGGGAGTGGAGGGGAAGCCGAAGCCAGAGGTATTCCTGGGGGTGTGGGGGAGTGAGAGCAGTGCATGGAGAGTGAGGAATAGAGTCTTTGATGAAGAGAGCAACACCTCCACCAGGACGAGGCTCAGGTCTGTCATACCGTAAGAGGGAGTAGCCAGGGAGAGATACTTGGGAGTCAGACACGTCTTGGGAGAGGAAAGTTTCTGTTAGGCAGATAATGTCTGGTTTGTCAGTGGCAACCTGTATGGAAAGATCTGAAAGGTTTGAGCGAAGGCCCCGGATATTTGAGGTCCACACTTTTAATGAAGAGGAAGGGGAGGAGGCTTTGGGTGCAGGAGGTGGAGGGGAGGGGGAGGGTAGGACAAGGGACGAGGGGGCAGGTAAGGAGGGTTGCTGAAGGAGTGTGGGGTATTGCAGAACAGCGAGGGGAGGGGGCCGAATGAGGAGGAGAAAAGGCTCTGTGGTGCTGGGGGAGAGGGGGGACAAGAGAGGGGGAAGAAGGCAGTTGAGGATTTGAGGAGGTGGAGTGAAGAGATGGAGGTGAGAGGGCAGTGGAGGGAGGCAGGTTGGTGGATGAGAGGGGGGCAACTTTGAGAAGGAAGAGTGAGGGGGATGAAAGGTGGGAGAAAGGTGAGGGGGGGATTTTTGAGAGAGGTGAGAGGGAGGCTTGGAGGGAGAAGAGTGGGATGGTTGCTTTGAGAGTGAGAGTGAGGGGTGAGGGGGGTGAGTTGGCACTGAAGTTGGAAAAAAAGAATGGTTGATGGAAAGTGAGCATGGATTTTGTTCCTCATGGATAGGCGGTTATGCGTGTAAAATTTCGCCTCATTCTGTTCAACCACTTCAGAGAAGATTTTTGAAGGTTTAAAACAAACAAACAATATGGCTGCCGAATCACATGACCGACGACGTCGTCAATGTTTTTTTTTTTTTTTTAATGGCATGAACAAACTTTGGTACATCATGGTTGATGAAGGTCGTGGTCAAGTTTCATCAGAATTGCATGTGTAGTTTCTGAGAAGAAATAAAATACCTATTTTTTGGAGGGGGGGGGCAACCCCCGTAGATACCCTTAGAGCCCGATATTTTAATTTTTATTTTTTAATGCCATGAACAAACTTTGGTACATACATGGTGATGAACGTTATGGTAAAATTTCATCGAAATCGTCGGTGTAGTTTCAGAGAGGAAGTTGCAAATATATACGGACGGACGGACTGATGACGCGCCATCCCATACGCTCCCCAGATCTACATTCCAGGTGGACTAAAAAGCTTGCACACCCAGGCTGAAGAAACTTATGGCAGTCACGGCACCGACTTCAGACACCACAAAGAGACAACATCATTAATATACAAACAGTACATTAGATCATTCATTGACTACTCATACTGGGACTTCAGCCTATCAAACACATCTCCACACCCAACAGACTATACAAAACAAAGCGCCTCTCATCATACAGGTTGCACACCAGCAATGCCCATCAAGCACTAACACACGGGCAAAAATGTTAAAAAAAAAAAAAAATCAAAGGCCACTTGGACATGAGAGGTGTGCAGTTCTTTGCAGCTTCAAGTGCCAACCTTTTCTACCGCTCCTCATAGTGTAGTTTAGCTAGACCCTGAATCTCTCTAATTGCTCGATCCATCCATCCATCTATTGGGACCTTGCTCTGCGCAGAGCATTGGTGCTGCCTAAGCAGTCTCCTTGGCTCTTGGGCACAATACTGGACCGGTCACCATTCTGACGCAGGATACCAGCAAGCTGGCACTCATTTTTATTTACCGACTCCGGAAGGATGACAGGCAGTCAACCCCCACCTGGTATTAATTCAACAGCCGAGTGGGATTTGAACTCAGGATCCTAGGATCCAAAGCCCACCACCC
Organism: Eptatretus burgeri; assembly: GCF_056783735.1. Lineage (NCBI taxonomy): Eukaryota > Metazoa > Chordata > Myxini > Myxiniformes > Myxinidae > Eptatretus > Eptatretus burgeri. The sequence goes on along the minus strand of NC_140962.1, from coordinate 153,127,163 downwards.
TAACCATTAAGCCAACACCAGGCATAATTGCTCGAGGTTGAACCCCATACATGGCAGCTACGGCCCTCTGCAAATGTTGCGACCAAAACCGTACACAATATTCCAGATGACGCCTCACTAAATTCCTCCGTAGTGTTAACACTACCTGTTTTTTTTATTTTATTTTATTTTATTTTAATTGATCCTCCTATGAAAACAACCATCCCGTTTACTTTACTTGTGGCTGCCTGGCACTGTGTACCACCCGTATCTACTACCATCCCCCGAGACCCTTCTGTGTGACACAATTCAAGCCTGCTTGCTTCATCACGTCATCGATATTTTCTTTGTTATTTCCCATCTCCAGGATCTTATATTTCTTTTTGTTAAACTGCATATGTCATTATTTTGCTCAATCAATGAAAGTATCTCGATTTTCCTGAAACTGATCATCCCCCCCCCTCCCCCTTCTGTTTCTTCTATCCTCTCAGCGATACATGACAATCGGATCAGGAACTTCCCCCGCAGCTCATGCTCACAGAGCTTCACCGCCGAGGCTGCTTTGAAGACGCACACGAAGAAGCACCGACCAGATTCCAGGGAAAAAGAAGACAAGTGCACTGAATATCCTTTTTGTGTCCATAATCGGAGCCATTTGGTTCGACACGCTGAAATCCCAACAAAGATGTCGGATGCCTGCACTGTGTGTGGCGGTGAAGAATTTGATCAATCATCACACTGCAATAGATGCATGTTAATTCACAACGGGGATCGACCGTACACGTGTTCTCTTTGTGGGAAGGTATTCGATCAGTCATCGCCCTATCGCATCCACATGCAACGTCACACGGGAGAGCAGCCGTACAGTTGTAAAGTTTGTCTGCAACCATTCTCGAATCGATCGACTTTAATAAGGCACTTGTGCCTTCATAGAGGGGAGAAACCTTATACCTGCAATGTTTGCGGCAAGGGCTTCAATCTGTTGCCATATCGACAGATGCACATGAATCTTCATAAGGGAGAGTATCCATACACCTGTACTAAATGTGGGAAGGTATTTGGTCATCCAGATCACTTTCAGAAACACATGAAAATCCACTCAGGGGAGTGACCATACAATTGTGAGATCTGTGCCAAGTCGTTCTCGTATTGATCGGTTTTCAGAAGACACGTGTGCGTTCACAGGAGAGAGACGAGGCTCATTGCATTCACATGAGGATCACTTGAGTGGTTAAGAAAAGGTCAGCTTGCCTGGGATGAAGCAGATGAAGAACGAGTCGTAATACAATCTCCGCCATAACACATCGAACATGTGGGATTATTAGTGTAATTTTTGAAGGACTTTTTTCAGCTTTCATTCCAAAGTGCCTTTTTGGCACGAGGGATCTGCGGAACACTTGATTGTAAGGTTCCACGTAATGTAATAGCTTCACGCAATAATCATTCGACACGTGCAACTCATGCAGCCTTTGGTTTTTAGAGGTGACACGAGGCACTCTGAGCACATTCAAAACGGTCTATCTGAAAGACAGGGAAAAAAAGCCACCCACTGATTCCATTCTTTAACAATATATTACGATGCCACGTTTGTCAGGAAATGAAAGGAATCGAATCATTGGACACCTTCAAGCATGGTATTCCATTAGCCATGTTGTGAGGCTCTACAACGTGAGGAGAGGAACTGTTTGACCTCAGAAGATATCGAGCAACTGGATCAACAAAAGATATGCCAAGAAGTCGACGTCCCAGGATAACGACTCCCGCTCAGAACTGATACATTCGCTAGACCCTTCTAAGCAATCGGTTTCAAACTGCGCAGAGTAGTGCAATCGCACTCCCTCGACCTCACAGGATAAGTGTCAACACTGTTTGAAGGAGTGTCCGTGATGCAGAGATCTGTGCTCATCATCCTGTTCAGCATCCAAGACTTGCACTGTGACGCAGGCTTGCAGTGGTCAAATCTGCACGTGAGATGGAGGACAATGGGCAACTGTTATGTTCAGTGACAAATCCAGGTTTCTCCTTGAAGGGCATGGTGGCCGTGCATGGGTCTTCAGAAGACGCAATTAGCGATATTCCCAAGTCTGTGTCCATGAAGCCACAAATTTTGGAGAAGGAAGTGTCATGATGTGGGGAAGTATTGCCGAAACCTTTCACACAAACTTCATCCATATTTAATCCCAACTTGATCACAAACTTGATCCAACAACATGGTCGAGAAATCATCTTTACGCACGGAAATAATCACTGGGCCATTCAAACGAGGAACGTTCTTGTCAATACCAATGTTAATGTCATGACACCCTAGCCTGCCACCTCGCCAGATCTTAATCCATTGACCATCTCTGCGATATCATTGATCGTCACGTTCAAACCTTGCCAAGACAGATGAGCTTGAACAGGAGCTGATTCGGGCATGGAATGCCATTCCCCAGGCTTAAATATGAATGCTCATTCGGTCAATGTAATGGTGTTGCGACGCAGTGATTGCTGCCCGATGTGGACATAACTTGTATTGAGATTAGACTTGTTTCTCCCTTTGGTAAAAGTGTCATGGACATCCACCCCCCCCCCCCACTGTATGATATAATAAAGCCATGAAGAGAAATGTAATTAATGTTGTCGTTTGTTGGGTTAAATCACAATGGTTGGGATAGCCTCAACATGGGATCATTATGTAGTTCTTTTGAAATGGTTGATTTGACCAGGATGTTTATCCTTTGATGGATTGAATAAAGCAATAGAAATGAAAGTGTATCAATACTTGTAACCTCCGCCACCGAAGGTGAAGGGTATTTTTTTTGCATTTCTACATGTTTTAAGTCATTTCCAACCCCCCCACAAAAAATTTACCCCCCCCCCCAAAAAGAGAAAAAAAAAGTTTTTTTTGCATTTCTACATGTTTTAAGTGATTTCCAACCCCCCCAAAAAAATTGTTACCCCCCCCCCCAAAAAAAAAATTGTTAGAGAAAAACAATTTTTTTGCATTTCTACATATTTTAAGTGATTTCCAACCCCCTCCCCCAAAAAAAAAATTGGTAGAGAAAAAAATATATATTTTTTGCATTTCTACATGTTTAAAGTGATTTCCAACCCCCCAAAAAATTGTTTGAGAAAAAAATTTTTTTTTTGCATTTCTACATGATTTCCACCCCCCCAAAAAAAATTTAGAGAAAAAAATTTTTTGCAACTTTTTTTTTCAACAAAATTTCGATTTTTTTTTTTTGCATTTTTACATGTTTTAAGTGATTTCCAACCCCCCCCCCCCCCCCCCCCAAAAAAAGAGAAAAATTTTGCAAATTTTTTTTCAACAAAATTTCGAATTTTTTTTTTTGCATTTTTACATGTTTTAAGTGATTTCCAACCCCCCCCCCCCCAAAAAAAAAATTTTGGAGAAAAGAACTATAACTCTCAGCACTGTTGACATCATATTTAATGAATAAGATATAAGGTTCACTTGAGTGACCCAGCAGTATTGGCGGCGGAGGTTTTGCACTCTCCTGAGTGCTCCCCTCTAGTTTATTAACTGTTATTCCTTGATTTTGATTTACAAAGGATGTGGTAACATTTTTCCACACGTTTTGACTTGGATTTTGCCAAGGAGAGGCAATGGCACAAGGGAGCCCGACCAGGGAAAGGGGCCATGGCAAGGGGAGAGTCAGAGTGGGATAAGCAATGGGAGTGGGAGATGTAGAGAGTGGGAAGCAGGAAAAAAAAAAAGATAAAAGAATATATTAATTTGCGACAAGGTTCCACGCTTTCTGAGCCCTTTAAAGGAGAGATATCAACCACCATATTTTATCATGTTCGCTAATTGCCCACAACTACACAGATAACTCTGGTGTTGGCTTAGTGGTTCGGATGGTGGCTTGGGATCCTCGGGTCCTGAGTTCAAGCCCCGTTATCCCGCTGAATTAACACCAGGGGGTTGACTCAGCCTGTCATCCTTCCGAGGTCGGTGAAATAAGTACCAGTGTAGCAGCCAAAAAAGGCTGCACCTGAAGGGAAGGGGTATCAACTGATTGATTAAATCTGGTATTGGTGTGGTGCAGGCATGATGGGCCAAATGGCCTCCTACTGCACCTTAATTCCTTGTAAATCCTTGTCAATCATGTGCTGTGTCTGTTCTGAACGAGAATTACAAAAAATATGCTAAATTCAGTAACAGAACTTCAAAGCTTATATACAATGATGATTATTAGGATGTTTTTTTGTTGAATTAAGTCCTGTCAGTGAACAAGTTCTTAGTGAAATCAAAATAAAGACCAATTACTGCACTGTTTTGCCAAGAATACATAATACATGCAATATATATATATATATATATATATATATATATATATATATATATATATATATATATATATATATATGTATATATATGTATATGTGCACACATACACACACACATACATTATGTACTGGTAAGTACTTACAAAAGTTATTTTATTTGAAGTTATAACCTTAACTTATAAACACTTGACTGATTTCCCAACTGCCCGGATCATCAGCTGGGCACCGTTCTTCATCGAGGTTTCGATCCTTTCAGCCCAGAACCTCTCCAAACGGCGGATCCACAACCCCGGTCACAGGTCCACATCAGTAGATTACTCAATTACCCAACATCAATGGACCCACAACCTCAAAGTTGTGTTCAGACAGTCAGTCAACACAGCAATGCAATATCCTTATTAAAACTTATTTAATTAATACTTTTATTTAAAGTACAGGGTGGTGCATTTATATCTGACTGTTTTATTATCCTTAGAACTTTTTTGTTTCTAAACCAAATAAAATAAAATTTCTGCATAGCATAGGCACATACTTCAAGTTTTTAAATGAATTTTGATTCTTTATTTCTTAAAAATTACATCAGACAAATTGGCCCCTTTCGAATTTGTGCATTCACAACAGCGGATCATCGTATTGTTCATTACCGCAAGCAATGTCTCTTGATCAATCGAGCAGATGGTTGGTTACAGTGATGTTTGTCTTCAATTCATCGATCGATGTTGGATGTTCCTTATAAACTTTGCCCTTCAGAAATCCCCATAGGAAGAAATCTGGTGGAGTTAAATCTGCCAAATCAGTGTTCCTCATCCATCATGATGAACTTGTTTGTGAAATTGGCGTACTCATTGCATTAAAAACCAGAGAGTTGGTGTCAAAGCCACCCAATGCTCGCCCGTTTATACATTTATCGTTTTTCAAAGACGTCTAATAATATTTTTTATAAAGCATTGCAGTGAAGTCTGATCCAAATAATTTTAAAGCAATATATGTATTTGTATATTGTTATAAGTAAAAAATAGTGTGGAAGATAAAAACATGAGAAAGGAAATAACTTGCACCAAAAACTTAAACATTTTCACGCTGACGCTCACGCTCACGCCGGGGGTATCGCTATAGCTCTCTGTTCTTCGAACAGGTGAGCTAAAAATTAAAAAAAAATAACAAATGCTCTTTGCATTTAAAGTGCTCCATCATTAAAAACGTTCAAGTATTATCTGTAAAACAAAAAAAAAAAAAAAAATTACTTATGCCAAGACTGCTTCTGGCTGGAAAGATTGCAAATGTGTCAGATATAAATGCCCCACCCTGTATTACTACATTTGAATAACTTTCATCATACATCACTTTATATGATAATATATTAAGCGATAAACATTTTACCTTGCAGACATGTCCATTACACCGCACCTCCTTCCAACCTCAGAACCTCAGAAAGACTCAAACTTTCATTAAGAACCGATTTTAACATGCTGCACTGCATATCTCAGCAACCACCAATAGATTATATTAATGCTTATTTATAATGTATTTAATAAATAATGTTTATTGTATGTTTATGCCTGGAGTTGGCTGAATGGTGAAGGTGGTGAGGGTTTTTTCTTCTTTTTTTTCATCTTTTTTGTATACCTTGTTGAGGCTCGTATGAGAGCTAACACACTACGCGCAGCAAGGGGGGGGGGCATGAGACAAGAGGGGAGGGAGTGGGAAGGACAAAACAGTGGGGAGCAGAGACATTAGGAGATCTGTGGAAGGGAGAGGGATGAGACGGGGAACATGGGGAATACAAGATGGACATTACAGGGACTTTCAGGAAGGAAAGCAGGAAATTTGAAGGAGGTGGGCTTGGGGTGGATTAACGGGGTAGAAAAGATCGAGGATTTGGATGGGGGATGATAAGAGGTGGTGGTGAACAGCTGTTTTGAAGGCCTGGAGGGAAGAATGGGATTGAATAGAGTGAGGGAGTTTATTCCAACGGTGGGGAAAAAAGAGGAATGAAAGAGTGAAGGTGAGCAGTGATTCGTGATTTTGGCAGTTTTACCAGAAGGGGGTTGTTGGCGGACCTTGAGCGCCCTGCGGAAATGTGGTGGGGACAAATCGCAGATAGAGCGGGGGGGGGCAAGGCTGGAGAGGAGACGGTAGAAGACAGAAAGACCACTGACCAGCCTGTGGTGAGAGAGTGAGAGGCCCAAAGACTCAGCTTCAACGCGGGAGATACCAATGATCCGAAACGCCTTGGTTTCCACAGCGTGAAGCTGAGAAAGGTGGCAGGAGCACCAGCCCAGAGGGGAGAGCAGTACTCCATCAGGCTGTGGACGAAAGCTTTGTAAGTGGTCAGGAGCTCAGGTAGGCTGAGGAAGGACTTTGCACGACGGAGGATTCCCAGTCGGCGACTGGCTTTGGAGGCCAGGTTTGAAATGTGGCTTTCCCAGGAAAGATCATGGCAGATCGTGAGACCCAGAAGCTTGAAATAATGGACTTCAATAGGATTGTTGAGAAAGTGGATGGGGGGGTTTCTAAACGGTCCTTTCATAGAGAGGGCTTGGGATCCAAGGATCCTCAGTTCAAATCCTGCTCAGCTGTTGAATTAATACCAGCTGGGGTTGACTCTGCCTGTCATCCTTCCGAGGTCAGCAAAATGAGTGCCAGCATGTTGGTATCCTGTGTCGGAGTGGCGACCTGTCCAGGATTGTGTCCAATAGCCAAGGCGACTGCTTCGATAGCACCAACTCTCTGCACAGAGTATGGTCCCAATGGATGGATGGATGGATTGTATATTTAACACTGATATTTGAACTTGTACTTTACGAGGCGATAACCTGGTTCCACCGAGCCGTTTTAAGGGAATTTGTTTCCAATACAGAGAATGGAATATTTCACGTAATGTAAAATGTCACTTCAGTTTCTCAACCCCTTTATTCTTCTAAAAATCCCCAATCCCAGCGTCAAGTCTTCAAGCCCCACTCCCAAACCCCAAGTCCTCAACCTACCCCTCCCGACCTAAAAGCTTCAATCCCACTCCTGCCTTCCACACTTCAGGCCTTCAAGCCTCCTCCCCACCGCAACTGCTCAACCCCTCCACCTCCACCACAATACCTCAACTTACCCCCGAAAGTCCTCAACTTCTCCCTCCGAACTCTGTCCCACCTTTTCTCTCCTCATCCCTTCTGAACCCAAACTCCCTATCCCTCATCGCAGCAAAAGTGCATTCTTGCATCGATCACACATTCTTACATCAGGTGTATAGATAGACAGGTAGACAGACAATACAAAATTACATTACCCAGACATTACATAAGGGGCATTCTTACAACAGATAGATAGATGGACCACAATGCAGGGATAGGTGGACTGCCACGCACAGATCGATGGATCGATGCGCATCTCCAAAGGTGGTGGTTTCTCTAAATCCTAAAGGGGGAGGTACTAGAGCCCAGTATTAGTGTGGAGCAAAATGATTGGTTAGAAATTAGGATTTTTTTTTTTAGATCCTCGTGGAGGATCTCAAAGTCTCATTCACGTTGTTGTTCTTCATCTTCTTCTTGTGGACTTTTTTGTTTCACAGCCTCCAGTTTTCATCGAAACTTCCTGAAACTTGGCATGTATGTGTAAAAATACCCTGTGCAGACAGTAACCATCTCCGATTTTGAAAATTCCTCCTAGAAAAAAAAAAGTTATGACGTCAAAATATCTCCGCTAATGGAAATCGCCGAAAAAAATTCTCTCCGAAACTCGGCAAGCTTTTTGAATTCTGTTTGCGTTAATCGAACGGGGCATAAGCAGAGATGAATTACCGCACATATGATATATCACCATGACGTCGTATCAATTTTTATGACGTCATTCCTATTTTTTTTTTACATTTTTTGTTTCACAACCCAGAGTTTTCATCGGATCTTCGTGAAACTTACCATGTATATGCAGAAAGCCCACGCGCAGGCAGTAACCATCTCTGATTTTGGAAATTCTTACTTAAAAAAAAAGTTGACGTCATAATATCGCCGCTAATGGAAATCGCCTCTACCATTATCTCCGAAACTAGGCAAGCTATTTGAATTTTGTTTGCGGGAATCAAGCCGGGCATTAGCACAGATAATTTATCGCAAACCTGATGCATCACAATGACGTCATATTCGTGTTTATGACGTCATCGTTAAGAGGACGAGGATCTTAGCTCATTCGAGCTTGTTTTTAAAACATGCCGACACTGCTGCCATTGGTTGGACAAGTAAATAGAACAAAGTTCATGATGTGAAAATATTTCCGAGTTGGCACCATGAAAAGTACACCAATTACAAAGCCAACTAATGAGGTAGCGAATGGTCCGTGAACCCCCGAGGATTTGTTGAGGATACACCGGATCGATCACATGACATTCACACGGAATTTCACCACACACGTCATAAAGGGATGTATTGTTCTATATTGCCGGAACAGGAAACCCGGAAATCGATGTTACATCTCCATCGTACATTGAAGTGTAAATCGTGAAGAAAATGTTGAATTTCCTGTCAGAAAGTGTTTGGTGGTTGAAGATGATGATGATGATGATGATGATGATGATGATGTGTCTGAAAATATCGAAAGAAAGAAAATAAATAAATAAATAAAATAAACGGACCAAACGTGTGATTTATTTATTTATTTGAATCTAGCAGCACGTGTTCTTGACAGACAATGGACTGGACGAGAGATCGTGGTGGACCCGGCCTCGTCCCGGCCTGGCTGGAGATCCAGGGTCTATCGGAGGAGTCTCTCCGAGCCGCCGTTACGGGTCTCGGGGTCGAGATCCTCGGAGCTCTCTGTGCTCGGGCTGAGCCCCCGACCGTGAGGGTTCGACTGTGTTCTTTGTCCGCACGAAGGTTCACGTACACCATGTACGTGGAGCTCTGTCGGTACATGGAGTCGTGCCGTGCGGGGAGAGGATCGGAACGGACCGTGGTGCCCGGACGTGGGAAGACCGCAGAGGGCCGACCTGGTGGAGTCGTGCGGATCAAGGTGAAGGAGGAGGAGGGTTCCCTCGGTCCTCCAGAGGGAAGGGACCCGGAGCACAGTGAGTGGTGTGATCAAGTGAAGCGTTGAGTTGTGATGTCATAAATCGTTTCGCTGAAAGATAAGGACGTGAACAGTGACGTCATGAGCGCTATTAATTAATTTAAAGGTATTTATTTGGTGTAAAACGTTCGGACTGTAATCAGACTCGGCAACAGCACCTCAGTAAATGGAGGTGAGTAAAGAATATAACGAGCAAATTGAATGACGATATATATGAAGGATGTGAGCCATTCATATCAAGCGGAATGGGTGGACGCAAGTTTGGATTACTTCTGATTAGCAACGGCCTCCTCCATTTTAGCGAGGTGAAAACAACTCCTTAGCAACGGTTTGAACACCATTCCTTTATTGGGTGGTCGCTAGACAACCGTTACTCTCAGGTTTTCCGTCTGTCTGTCTGTTTGTTTGTAATGGACAGCTCTGGAGGCCAGAGGAGTCGACCGATTTTGATGAAACTTGACTGGTAGGTTCATACCAGGATCTAGTTGTATCACTGATCTCTACACCCGGATTGGTCACGACGGCTCCGTGCGTGAAGCCACCGACAGTGCACTGTCCGCCATCTTGTCTCCCCCAAAAGAGGCAAACTGCAGTAACACAACACGCAACGTTCAACCGGGCCCGGCCGATTTTGCAAAATATATTTCTTCAAATATATTTCAACTTCTGTCTAATATTTTATTGGATTTTGGAAGTAAATTACTGTTTCTATTACTCGATCGAATTCCGGAAAATTCCCTTGGAGCTCCTTGGCAATTGCAAGGAGGCGATCAATGCATATTATGAGGCCCGACACGGTTGGGTCGGGAAACAAACATAGGCCTAACATCCAAGTTACATTAGGCTCCAGGTCACTTCATCAATAACAAAACAAAACTAAAGTCATGTTGTTATCTTGCCAAAACGAAGTTTTTGCAAGATATGTTAGTCAGCTTGTATGTTTTTTTTATTTTTATTTTTTGTTTTTGTTTGTCTGTAATCACGTATCGATCACTCTGCAGAGCACAGTTATCATTGGAAATTTTTGTAACTTCGCATATCAGAGGCCTATAGAGGTCCCTTTCAGCGCATAAAATTTTCAAGGTCAAGGTTAAAGGTCAAGGTCACTTTGTCGCAAATCAGGGGAGTCGACGAAACCCTTATTTTTTGAGTAATTTTGATCATATCGTCTTCAAACTTCATGGGAATATAGTTCATGGTCTGGCGCTCAGCTGATTAATTTTTGGTGGCGATCGGCCTTGACCTTCATGGTTAGCGCTGGAGGTCGAAAGTTTTTGACCCCAAGGTCAAATTTTCAAGTTTTAGGAACCATATCGTGTAATACCTCAAATTGAACACCTCGATGAGTGCTTTCTAGATATGTCAAGCTTGAGACATTATGACGTCATTTGGTGATGTTATGAGGCAAACGCATATTTTTCATGGTTACTCTGTAGAACGATTCTCATTGGAATCTCTCGGAGGCAGATATTCCTCAAGGAGTCGCTCCTGGTGGATAGCAGCTCTGTTCACCTCAGTGTGACCTTAAAGAAGTCACACGTGGTCACCTTTTGGCAAGATACGGGTCACCTTGCGGGTGACATTGGTTTTTTATGTTATTTAAAATATGTTTTGTTATTTTAGGCAATTTTGTTATTCTACGTTTCTTAATGTTTTAAAGGATTTTTTAAAGTTTCAACTTTCTTACGTTTTTTTAAGGGATTTTTAAAAATTCTTTTTTTTTTTTTTGCTGTTTTTACTGTTTTTTAAGGTTAAGTTTTCCTTGACATTTTTTTATAGCAGGGGAGGGCAAAAATGGTTGGGGGGGGGAATTTTGGTTCAACATAAGTGGGAGGGTCAAAACTTTTAATGTACAAAAGAGAGTGCAGGGGAAATGATTTTTTTTGTGGGGAAAATTTGTTTTCGCATAGGCGAGCGATTTTGGGGAAGGCATATGTGAATAAATTTCCAAACTTAAAGGGTTTAATTTGTTGGTTTTTAATCTGTCACTCTCCAAAATAAGAGGTGAACCATGAGATTCTCAGGGGGGCATGGAAGTTTTTATGGTTAAAAAAAAAAAAATCTTCGCCCGCTAGTCGAGACCCCCCCCCCCCCCCAAAAAAATAAATCCTCACCCAATTCTGCATAAAGGTATACATATAAAAACTTATTCTGCCTGACCCAAACTTCCATCCCCACCCCCAATAGGCTTACATATTATTTCATTGCCCTTAACATTTACAGAACACTTTCAAAGAAGTGAATTGCAAAACATGCATGTAAATAATGAGATGAAAATCACATAAAAGCTTGATGAGTTAAATTGCTTTAATTTCAAGATGCAGTACCTCTTACAACAAATATCAAAAAGACAACATTTACATAGTACACGATGTAGATTCATTCGAAAACTTTACCACATACGTACATGTAAACCAGCAAACAAAACATTTTTCCAAAGAGTTTTTAAAATGTTTAAATGATATAAAATATTGAGTCTAGATAAGACTATGAAAACGTTTTAAAATAAATATTATCAAAGGATGTAGTCTAAATGTTAGTGTAAACATTTTTGTCAAATATTGATTAAAAAATATTTTGTCAACTTTGTAATATTATGAACAAAGATTTTTGAAACCATTTTGAAAACATTGTAAAATATTGTAAAAACGTTTTATAACCTTCACTAAACTCAGCATTTAAGGGAAGGCGTCTTTCAGATCAATGAAACATGCCGGTCACCACTTAAATTCAGGTGAGTGCAACATCCCAAGCTAAGCAATTTCACCCCGCATAATCTCATTGAACTTGGAACTTTTTGAATTGCACCAATCTTCACAAACTCGTCAGGATCTAGCGGATTTCTAACAATTTGCTTTTGTCACAAGTAACAATATTCTTCATATGTTCATATTAATTTTAGTTTCTTTAATTGATTGTATTAAGAATTATGACACTCAAACAAGTGTGAACTTTCTTTTTGTGCAGTGATAATATTTTTTTTTTTGGTGTGTTGCCCGGTCATCACAAATGGTGCATCCAATTGCTGCACAGGATGGCATTGCTGGATTGCTTAGGGTAAACCTATGTTATGTTACAAACAAACAAAACAAGTGATTTCATTAAGTACTGTGAGGGGTCGTTCAACATTTTCGCCATTTTCACAGACGTACAAAGCTTTTGCATTTTTTCAAAACCCTCCCTCGCTAGAATTTGCTCAAAAAATTGACACCATCCATGAGATTGCTACGCTACGGTGAAATGCATGAATGGCAAAAGTGGTTCTTGCAGAGTGCTCTCGTAAACGTAGAACACATGACTTTTTTTTTTTACCCTGTAATGAAAAAGATTTTTTTTTTTGCCCGAAAAGATCAATTCGTTTTCAATAATTTCGGCATGCAGGAATAGCATGACAATGATTGAACAAGTTACGATCATATAGTTCAGGACTTGAGTTAGTAAGCTTACCGGTGCGGTGCGGTCTGTAAATCTGTAATCCCTGTCAGCGCACAGACGTAAAAGGTGATTAAACCATGCAAAGTGACATTCTCTCATGGTCACATGAGGTCTGTGATTTCCACAAGTTCATTACACCAACTAATAAAACTTTGCATGAGTTACATGAAAAGTTTATTGCTTGCATTTGGAGATTTCTTACTGCCAGTCTGCTGTTTTCGTACTTTGCTGCAGTGATGTTTTGGGGGAGACAAGATGGCGGAAAGTGAACTTCCGGTGACTTCACTCCTTGGTATACAATCGCTGTGGACGCGACTAATCCAGGTGTAGAGATCAGTGAGTTGTATGCTTTTGAGCACCGTTGCTATGGACGCCACCGTTGCTAAGCAAACGGGACTGAAATTTTTGAAAAAATCCAAAAAAATATTTTTCCCCGAAAATCAAAAATCAGCTTCCGCGCTTTTATGCGCACTGTAATCAACTTCTTTGTCAAAGAACTTCAGCCCGATCCGTCAAAAACTGTATGACTAGTATACAATTGTATAGCGACCACCCATGTCTCCTTCCGGCTTGTGTGATACTGTTGGTAATTTTTGTTGTGTAGTCCGCTCAAACGTCGTTCAATCACCTGGAAAATCTTAGTAGCGATGCTAAACATCGCCATGAGGTGAAATTAGATGTGATTGGGTGAGTAAAGTGTCCGAATAAGCATCTATCAGGTGTTTGGATTGATTATTCCAAGTCATGGCCACGCATTCACTCTATTGGCATGTATTGCTACCTGGTTGAAAGCCATGATGAACGATGTTGGTGATGTCAGAGTTACTGAAATAATTTCCTTCTGCGTAATTGTAATAGTACTGATATTCTATCATATCTGTCTTATAATGCTCAGGTTGTGTTTCAGAGGAGTGAGCGCTGTGTGAGAATGGGGCTACAAGAGGTCCTCGTAACATCGTGCCCATTGAGAAAGGCTCCCGAGAGCTTATGTATTAGGAATGAGCGCTTGTAGGATGACTTCATTGCACATCGGATAGCATTACGTAAACTTTGACGACGTTACTGTGGAATTACACAAGTAAAAATAAATAAATAAATAAAAATAACTTTGTGATGCGTTAACTGAGACACGCAGCGTGTGCAGTACTGGACTATACCTATCTCTGCATTGACAATGCACTCCATGCAATTATAATAAATTCCTTTGTTTTCAGTTAATATTGCCTTTTATGTTTTTGAATCATTTCGTCACGTTGAAAATGACCCCTTAGCCACGATTTGAACGCCATTGCTTTTTGTGATATGGTTCGTTAAAAATCATGAACGGCAATAATAACCCAGGAGTTTGAATGACTGAACTTCCTCATTCGAATTGGAAAGTAGACAGGATGTGGGACACGGGGTTGCCAGACAGTCCTTTCAGAGAGAGAAAGATGGTGAGGGTGTGAGATTTGTCAGGATTGAAAGAAGTGCATATATAAATGATCTGGTGGATTTAAAGACATTGTATATATATATATTATATGTATATATATTATATATATATATATATATATATATATATATATATATATATATATATATATATATATATGACCCACCTACATCTCTCACCTGTGAATGGAGGGAATAGCCAACCAGCTCTCATTTAATCAACTAAACTCAGGTGGCTAGGATTATACAAATGATTGACCCCTTCCACACTCCTCTAGCCGAATAAGCTGCATAAAGCAACCCAAGAAGACTTGCTCAAGGTAACTGCTACGCTGTTTCGAACTCTTCCCAAAGCCACAACACAATCAGAAGACAAGTTTCTGAGAGTCAACAGCTTGCGTGATAGGCGGCTCACAGGACAGCAGCTTCAAGCACAGATTAACACTGGTCGAAGTCAGGAAGTCTCAGTTTCAACTGTGAAGAGAAGACTTCGAGCTGCAGGTCTGACAGGTCGAGTGGCAGTAAGAAAGCCATTGCTAAGATGGCAAAATGAGAAAAAGAGGCTTGCCTGGGCCATGAAGCACCACCAGTGGACTACTGAAAACTGGAAGGTCTTCTGGACTGATGAATCAAAATTTGAAATCTTCGGTTCATCACGCAGGGTTTTTGTACGATGTCGAGTAGGTGAAAGGATGGTTCCTCAGTGTGTGACACCAACTGTCAAACATGGAGGAGGAAGCGTGATGATCTGGGGCTCTTTTGCTGGATCCAGAGTCGGCGACTTGCACAGAGTGACTGGCACCCTGAACCAAAAGGTCTCCCACAGCATTTAGCAGCGCCATGCAATACCCTCTGGTCTACGCCTAGTTGGTCAGGGGTTCATCGTACATCAAGATAATGACCCAAAATATACCTCCAGGCTATGTCAGAACTACCTTAGAAGAAAAGAACAAGACGGTAGGCTTCAAATCATGGAATGGCCAGCTCAGTCTCCAGACTTAAACCCCATCGAGCTGGTTTGGGATGAACTGGACAGAACGGTGAAAGCAAAGCAACCTACAAGTGCAACACATTTGTGGGAACTTCTGCAACGGTGTTGGGAAGAACTTTCCGAACAATATTTAGTTTCCATTGTTGAAATAATGCCACGAGTATGTTCAGCTGTTATATCTGAAAAAGGTGGCTACTTTGATGAGTCAAAAATTTAGATTAAATTTTGTTCAACTAAACGATTCCATGATTTCGTTTTTATCTGCAATTGTTTATTTGTTCTCTGCTTTAATTTCAGAGCACATTGAAACATTAAACTGCTTAAATTTCAGTAAAAACTGGAAAAATGGGGGTGTTCTACAACTTTTGACCGGGAGTGTGTGTATATATATATATATATATATATATATATATATATATATATATATATATATATATATATATATATATATATATATATATATATATATATATATATATTTGGTTGAAAGTCTGGTACTGATCTTATCAGCAACACTGCATATAAAAGCCTGAATAACATTGAGTCTATCAATAGCCGTATGATGGTAGTAACCTTCAACAGTAATCCTGAAGCAACAATGATATCATGCCCAACGTATCGTCGGAGGAAGATGCATTAGCATTGTACGGTCAGCTGGCGGAACTCGTAAATAATGTCCCGAAACATAACATAATCATAGTCGGAGGGAATATGAACGCAAAACTCCGTCCAGCTGAGTGTTTGATCTCATATTACAGTGTCACATTAGGAATGGTAGATATCTATTATATCTCATGGCAAAATATGAAATTATCTGAGTAATATGTTCCAAAAACGTAAACATAAACTCTGGACTTTCACTTATGCCACCCAGCATAGACCACATATGGATTACATTCCTATCAACAAAAAGTGGAAAAACAGTGCCATGAACTGCGGATCGTACGGCAGGTTCCACTTGGTGGGTTCAGATCATTGGGTAGTAACCGCTAAAGTAAGATTAAATTTGCGAGCAAGTATCAAAAGTAAAAAGTACCCCAGTTTGACTGGAGCAAACTGTAAAAATAGAATCTATCCTTCATGCATACTAGGCTCCATCGGTATCAATTTTTCCCGATATCGATATTCTGGTGGGCTCCTATGCCTGGTGTTGGCTTAATAGTTCGGGTGGTGGGCTTGGGTTCCTACGTTCCCGAGTTCAAATCCTGCTCATCCATTGAATTAATACCAGGTGGGGTTGACTCAGCCTGTCATCCTTCTGAGATTGGCAAAGTGAGTACCAGCTTGCTGGGATGATCGAGCCATTCGAGTATCCTGCGCCGGAGTGGCGACCCGTCCAGGATTGTGCCCAATAGCACAGGAGACTGCTTAACGATGAAGAGACCACTGAGGACACCCAGGAGACAGGATACTCGAATGGCTCAATCATTCCCTGCAAGCTGGTACTAATTCTAAAGCACACCTGATTCAAGTAAATAACCAATTGACAATTGGTTTAAAAACTGCCACGAGGGCAAAGAAAAATGCAGTCGCTTGTCCGGTGCTCGGGTGCTGGGGTTAACCGTGAAAACCTACTGTACTTGCTTCCTGGTACACCTTCATGTCATACGTTTCACAGTTCCAAGGGTTGCCTAGACATGGAGTACATCAAAGCTTTTGAAATCATGTACGGTATTTAAGAATTGTAAACACCTTTCTTTGATTTGTTGGTGATGTTCCGGGGTTTTTTTTGTTTTTGTTTTTTTTCCGTGTACCGGTTGCAAGCAGCAACCGGGGAAAACTTAGAGCTTGCAATTCTGCCAAAAGGATTGCAAAATGGAAGGACTTCTTCGCAAACCTTCTGGGACAGCCCGCAGCTATCATCATAGCTCCTACTCTTACTGTTGTGAATGAGATACTGCCAGTTGATACAGGAAACTTCACAATGAAATAATTAATAATAGTAATAAAATCAATGGCTAACAACAAAGCATCGGGTATTGACGGAGTTCCACCATAATCCTGGTGTTGGTTTTTTGTGGTTAGGGTGGCTGGCTTGGGATCTTAGGGTCCCGAGTTTGAGTCCCTTTTTTGCCATTGAATTAGTACCAGGTGGGGTTGACTCAGCCTGTCGTCCTTCGGAGGTCAGTAAAATGAGTACCTGTGTACTGGTAATAGGGGTATTGCATCAGTGGCACAGCCGAGCTCTCAGCCTTGTGCTGCATGAGGAGTAGGAGGAGTCGGAGGAATTCCACCAGAGATTTGACAAGTGGCGCACTTGCTGAACAGCTACTCAAAATCTGCAACAAAGCCCTGACTGGGGATAAACCAATTCAGTGGTGGAACAGTGAAATCGTACCATTCCTGAAGAAAGAGATTCTAGGTGTTGCAAAGAATTATCGTGGAATCGGCCTAACTTGTATCTCGGGCAAGATCTACAACAAATTGTTCCAATACAGGATAAGGCCGCACATTGAGCCAATACTGTGCAACAATCAAAACGGGTTTTGCCGAAACTGATCAACACCGGAACAAATCCTTACACTTCTTCGGAGAATCCACATCGAAGCCCATTACGTAATGGATTACCATTACGCTGGTACTCATTTTGCCGACCTCGGAAGGATGACAGACTGGATCAACCCCCTGGTGTCAATTCAGCGGCCAACGGGGCTTGAACTCAGGACCCTAGGATCCCAAGCCACCACCAGGCCACTAGATCTCGCTAAATCTCACAACACCAGGCTTAAGATCCTGATTGCATACAGCATTCCTCAACAACTCGTGAACGTCATAGGTGTTATGTATTGGGGGAAACAACAGCTCGCGTGTGCTCACCCGACGACGAAACGGACTTCTTCCAGATACTGGCCGGAATCCTCGAAGGCGACACCCTTGCCCACTACCTCTATCACTCACAACTTTGCTTTATGATCAGCAATCAACGGGTATGAGCAGCGAGGATGCACTCTAAATGAGAGGCGCAGCAGTCGTTAACCAGCTATCACCATCACAGACACCGATTTCACCGACGATATCAGCCTTCTCTCTGACATGCCAGCTGAAGCGCAACAACGACTACACAGGGTTGAGTGTGCAGCTGCAGAAGTCGGTCTCAGCAACGTTCGTGATCTTGTTTCTCTGAGAGGTAACAAATTGAAGTGTGTCGCAGATTTCCAATATCTGGGATCATACGTTGACAATGCTGTTAAAGACATGGAGGTCTGGATTATGAAAGCCTGGGCAGCATCGGCAAAGATGAATTTTATTTGGAGGAGTGACCTATGCAGAGAACTGAAGGAACACTTCTTCCGCGCCGCAGTCGAGAATGTTCTCCTGTACGGAGCATAAACTTGCACAATGGCCAACACACAGTCCGAACGGCTTGACCGTGTATACATACACCAGACTTTTGAGAGTGTCGCTCAATGTTTCATGGAGAGCACACTCGACGAAGGAACAACAGTATGGAAATATCCCTAGAGTATCGGAGTCACTACTCCAGAAATTTCTTGGGTTCAGTGAACACTGCTGGAGAAGTGACTGAGAGATGGCCAAGATGGTACTCTTCTGGGAACCTTCTCATGGTCATCGCTCAAGAGGATGTCGTGCTACTACCTATGTCGATACACTGGAACGCGACTCCAAAATCAACAGACGTGACCTCCCTGAAGCAAACCCGATACCTGCAGTGTTTGTGGCAAGAGCTTAAACAAGCCTTCACCTGACTGAACAGCCTTCTCTATGGTGCCTTATCATATGCCTTCTGAAAGTCAATAAAACTACATGCACTGCACGTCTCTCATCCACCAAACCAGGAATTGCTTCATAGAAAATGGATTGAGGTCCTCAATGCCCGACATGAAATTAGAGCCGTATCCCTCGACATGTCACGTGCTTTTGACACGGTCTGGCACCCTGCCCTGCTCACCAAACTCTCTTTCTATGGTATCCAAGGCCATCTCCACTCATGGCTCGCAGACTTCCTCTCCTGTCGCAGTCAACGTGTGGCCCTAAATGGAGTTCTTTCATCCCCCTTCCTATCCAGGCTGGAGTTCCTCAAGGCAGCGTTCTGGGCCCTGTTTTTTTCTGGTTTTCATCAATGATCTCTCCGACTCTCTGGAAAATCCTCTTTATCTCTTTGCTGATGACTCTACCCTCTGCCGTACCATCTGTCATCCCTCAGACCGGCAAGCAGCAATGTCTCTCCGAAAGGACTGTTTGGAACCCCCCCTCCCCATCTACTTTCTCAACAATCCTCTGGAAGAAGTCCTTTCTTTCAAGCTTCTGGGTCTCACTATCTGCCATGATCTTTCCTGGGAAAGCCACATTTCCAACCTCGCCTCCAAAGCCAATCATCGACTGGGAATCCTCCGTTGTGTAAAGTCCTTCCTCGGCCCACCTGTGCTCCTGACCACATACAAAGCTTTTGTCTGCAGCCTGATGGAGTACTGCTCTCCCCTCTGGGCTGGTGCTCCTGCCTCCCCCCTATCTCGGCTTCACGCTGTGGAAACCAAGGCATTTCCCGCGATGAGGCTGAGTCTTTGGGCCTCTCACCCAATCACCGCAGGCAGGTTGGTGGTCTTTCTGTCTTCTACCATCTGCTCTCCATTCTCGTCCCCCCCCCCCCCGCTCTCTCTGCGATTTGTCCCCACCATATTTCCGCAGGGTGCTCGAGGTCCGCCAACAACCCCCTTCTGGTAAAACTACCAAAATCACAAATCACTGCTGACTTTCACTCTTTCATTCCTCTTTTTTGCTGTCTTTGGAATAAACTCCCTCACTCTGCTGAATCCCATTCTTCCCTCCAGGCCTTCAAAACAGCTGTTCACCACCACCTCTTATCGTCCCACATCCAAATCCTTGATCTTTTCAACCACCGTTAATCCACCCCATACCCACCTCCTTCAAATTCCCTGCTTTCCTTCCCGAAAGTCCCTGTAATGTCCATCTTTTATACCCCATGTTCCCCGTGCCATCCCTCTCCCTTCCACAGATCTCCTAATGTCTGTTCCCCACTGTTTTGTCCTTCCCACTCCCGCCCCTCCTGTCTCATGGCCCCCTTGCTGTGCGTTATGTGTTGGCTCTCATACGAGCCTCAACAAGGCATACAAAAAAAAAACTGCAATAAATTGTTAAACATGACCTCCCTTTTGTAAATCCATCATGACGACCTTTAATTTGTGCATATTTATCTAAATGGTTCCCCCATCTGATCCCTAATTAGTCTCCAACACCTTCCCCACTACTGCTACTCACAACCACTTGCTGCATCCAAAAGAAGAAGTAGAATCACGAGTTCCAGCAGAACCCCTAGATTTCTTCCTTCCTCTCCAGCGATAATGGCTGGGAGATTATTTTCCTGCTTATCAGTCTCTCTGCGACGATACACTTTTGTCACTGTACGTGCCATTGCAGTGAAGTGAAAATTGTTGCACACATTGACAAATGTGTACAAAGCTAAACGGTGTTTTTACATTCTGAAAACTCAATGAAGATGATGACACTTGTTAATAGGTTGAACTGCAGGGCAGGTTTAGATTTATTGATCATTTTGTCCTGGCTTGTGTGATATACAAATGACACATTGTCGAACTGCATGCGAGATCAGTTGACTGTTGTACCTCCGACCTCTTTCTAATGTACCAGGTGCTGAACTCCTTTATTCTTTGGGGGGTTTTTTTTCTATCTTCTCAGCGATACGTGACAATCGGATCAGGAAGTTCACCTGCAGCTCGTGCTCTCACAGCTTCACTGCTGAGACTGCTTTGAAGACTCACATGGAGAAGCACCGACCAGATTCCTGGGAAAAAGAATACAAGTGCACTGAATATCCTTTTCATGTACATAATGAAACCCATTTGGTAAGACATGCTGAAATCCCTACAAAGATATCTTATGTCTGTACTGTGTGTGACCAACAATTTGTTCAACCTCCTCACCGCAATATGTACATGCACATGCATTCACACCAGGGATCCACCATGCACGTGTTTTTTTTGTGGGAAGACATTACGTCAGTCATCTCACCATCGGATCCACATGCAAAGTCATGTGGAAGAGTAGCCGTGCAGGTGCACTTTCCTCCAGGAGAGAAATCCCATACCTGCAATGTTTGCAGCAAGGGCTTCAGGTCCTTGGTGCTTCCAGTCTTGCTCTATGGATGTGAGACTTGGACTCTGACCAGGGATCTGAGACAGAGACTTAATTCCTTTGGTACCAGGTCTCTTCGGAGAATCCTTGGCTATCGCTGGTCGGACTTAGTGTCCAACGAGCGGTTGCTGAGAGAGACTCAAATGAGATTTGTTAACTGCATAGTCCGTGAGCGTCAGCTGTGGCTGTAATGGATCTCAAGCAGATGGGGATGGGCCAGGCATCTGCCTGGGGGATGGCCGTACGGAAGCCCCTGGAGTACCGGCGGAAAGTGGACGTAGCGACGTACTGCTCTGGCTCATGCTCCCATACCTGACCTGACCTGCTTCAGTCGGTCGACATCCCGACAGATGCGCGTTTAAAGCACGCGTTCGAAAAGCATGACTGTAACTCATCGTCTATGGCAGGGGTCTCCAACCTTTTTGGGCGGAGGGCCACAAAACCAAAGTGGTGAGGGGCGGAGGGCTGTAACCCCAAAAAAAGGACGCTAAATTCCGGAAAAAAAAATACAATTAATATGCGGAAATTTAAACAAAAATTAGTGCTGAATATATTTTTCTTGCCAACGAATATGATAAATGAATAATCGTGTTAAAAACACATGTGTCTAATATGAATCAAAATCATAATAAAAATTACAGAACGCTTTGATCATTGACCCTGACAAATTGGCAGTATCGCGGGCCGCATTGTAATGTAAACTTAATATGGCACCGCGGGCCGCATAAATCCGTCTAAGGGACCGCATGTGGCCCGCGGGCCGCAGGTTGGAGACCCCTGGTCTATGGTAACGTAGCCATCCAGCTACCGGTACTTGCATTTACTTGGTTAAAAACTGAGGCTGTATCAATAACGTTGTATGTCGAGTGTGTCGTCATGTCCGTTAATATTGTATCATAGTTATAAGTGTTGTAAAATGAGGCGAGCTAGCCAGTAAAGACCCAAAAAATAAAATTCTAACATTGACCATTTGAAGCCACGTTATGTTGCCTTTTCGTGAGATGACGAGAGAGAGGGACGAGAGAGAACATAATGTGGCTTCAAATGGTCTACGTTAGAATTATTTTTTTGGTCTTTACTGGCAAGCTCACCTCATTTTACAACCCTTATAACTATGATACAATATTAACGGACACTTGTAGCTATGTTCGTTGTGTTTGCTGTTGGGAAAGCGGATCGATTTAGAATGAGCTGTCAACCTCCATGAGAGCACATTGCATTTCACCATCGGCTTCTCAGGGGCACGGATAAACAAACCATACATTACTCTCTATTTACAATCTTTGGGATAAATCACACATTTCATTTTCATCCATAGCTGTGCAAAAATCTGATTTGCTCATTCTCTAGCTTGATAGTCACTGAGATTATGTATTCAGGAAAAAAATAAGAACTATAATTAATTTCATGAGAATAGATAATGAACAATAATATCATAATAATAATTATTATTATTACACAAACAAATAAAACCTGTCGCTTCACTGGCAGGAATTTTTACGGGGTGGGAGAGGAGGAGGAAGGAGGGGAGGGAGGAAGGGGATAGCAACGCTCCACCACACGTCGCTATACACTCCAGGAGGTAGTGGGTGGGAGCAAAGAGGATGGGGAAGCAAGAAGTGGGAAATGGGGAGGGGAAGGGGGTGTTTTAGACTTGTGTTTGGTTGTGTAACTTGAGGACAGAAAGAGAAAGCGTGGGGTGCGGGGGGGGTTGCATTTGGAAGGGGGTACTTGAGGGGAAGCACAGGGGATGGTCCCGTTTGCCAGCATTGATACAGGATTGAACAAAATGGGGTACATTCAAATAGGATAGCAAAACCACTCGTCACTTTCAAACAGCACGTACCATTTTAAAAGAGATTATAACATAGGTTTCCCTTGAGGTATGCGACTCGAACTGTGGCTGCCACCCTGTTTACCCTCTCTGGAACTGGATCTCTCCGAGGGGGTCACCCACTACTCAGAGATGCCCGGAGTGCCATCGAATGCATGAACCGGAAAAACGAACACCCCTCCAGCAGCCGGACATGCCGTCAAGCTCAACCCCACAGTCTAAAACCCAGCTCAGGCCAAGAGACCCTGGAGCCCATCATACCCGAGCTGCAATGCTTATAGACACCTGGAGACACTAGTGTTTTTATCAGCCTTTATTTAATTTCAGCACACGTTTTACAACCAAAATGCGATCAAGCCCCAGAATCTCTCAACCTGAGCCGAATCCCAAAATTCAAACTGTGGAATCCAACCTGGCAGCTGCTCCAACCACCAATAATAGTGCCCATCTTCCCAACCCTCACACTCCCTGACACTCCGGGGTCAAAACACAACACAAATACCATACGCCAACATAACCACCTGTGGGAACTTATCACAACCACCTATTGTTTATCACTTCATGAAAGTTGGAAGAGGGAGTGAGAGAGGAAGGAGGGGTGAGGGAGCAAGGACAAACAGAGATGGGATTGCTGGATGGAAAGTGGATTCACAACAAGTTCCGCAGTTGTTCATGAACACACAATACTCCAATCTCCAGAGTGAATATGAGGTGTAAGGAATGAATGAAAGAATGAGTTCCCACCTGCTGTTCCTTCATCTGCAATTACATTCCCTATGGAATCTGTAATGAGCTTGGGTTTTGGAAACAACGCTCACCTAGTAACCTCCGAAGTACTCCCAGGGGGTGCATCTCCGGGTGGTGCTCAGCATGACCGCTCCGAGTTGAAGTTACATTTTAAACTCTTGTCCGATTTAACTAAGACAATGGAACACATTTATTTATGTACTTCATTTTACAATATCATCTAACGTTGCTTCAAATGTAAATTGATAATTTTATTTTCAAAAACGACAACAGCTGTGATTAAAAAGTCATTTACACCACCGTCGTCTGTCTCATCATGGCTTGCAAACATCAGTTTGGTCCATCCATCCATCCTGAGCTTCATCCTTTCTTTCCCTCCATCTATCCGTTGATGAGGAATGGCAGGCTTGGCACTGTCAGGCGCAACACAGGCAGGTGGTCGATCAATGTATTTTTGATTGTGTTTATCAGTGACAGTGCAGAGGGACAACGTGGGTACTTTTGCCGTGTATCGCCAAAGCTTGTGCTTGACAAGCGATTAGCAATTGCCAATCGATCATATTAAACACCCTTTGGAGACACCTGGAGTGTCAAACAATGTCCGAATTGGAGAAATGAACAAGTTTTTTTGTTGTTGTTGTTAGCAGTTGGAACTGCTGCTAACGTCAATACAGCAGTTTAAATTTTGTGAAATTTGGCTCCGGTTAAGAGATTCCAGAGGTTATGGCAAGTGCGGAAATGAAATAAATCCACAAAAACGCTGGTGTCTCCATGCGTTTATAAGCATTGCAATGTATCCAGCGATTCGTAGATGTGATGATCAGGCATTCAAAAATATGAGTGAGGAAAGTGGAAAAAAAATATAAAATACTTTATCGTTAAGAAATCATTGCGGCCTGTTCCAAGTCAAGGCATTGTTGAGCAGGCCAAAAAATAAATGGCGAATTTAGGCCCTCATGAGGGACAGCGAGGTGACCAAGGATGACACCTTGTTAAAGGATAATTAAATAAGGCCGTTAATTATGTTCAAAAATTCCAAAACAATTAATGTTCCAAGCCCCAATTTTCATTTCTGCACTTCCTTGGAGTTCCCTTGGTGTGCTTGTAAAGTTTCAGGCCATTAGGTTTCATGGTTTTGGAGTTATGGAGGAGACACACTGACACTGACACACGCACACGCACATGCACACACAAACATTTATTATTATAGATTCATAAAATACTTGAATGCTTCAATTGGAAAACTGAAATAATTTAAAAATAAGTCGAGCTGATATTTATGATCATTTTTTTCCTCGTTGGCATTTTTTAATAGATGGCTGACAAAGAAAGTAGAAATAAGAGCATGGCGTGGAGTTATTTCACATCAATGGAAGATGGCACAGCAGCGCAATGCAACATCTGTGCAGTAATGGTGAGCCAGGGTGCAAGAAAAGCTTCCCAAAGAAACACCAGCAATTTGTGGGGACACCTGAAAGCGCACCATAAAAAAGCCTATGAAGAGGCACTAAAAGAAAGAGTGGTGCACGAGAGCACCAAACCGACCGCATCAAGCCAGTCCACTTTGCAGCAAGTGTTCGATAGACAAGCCAAATGGTCAGCAGCTGACGCTCGTTCAAGAACCTTTGATCGGCTTATCTTGGAAATGATCGCCACTGACGTCCAGCCTTTTACCATGGTGTCCAATGTTGGGTTCCAGAGGTTGTTGGCTGCAGCAGAGCCCAGGTACACTATAAAGAGTGAAAAATTCTACCGCACTGAAATGCTGAAACAAGTTCACCAAAAAGTGGTCGAGAAAATACGGAGCCTCATTTCAAAGGAAAACGCAGGTGACAGCATTTCCTTCACCACTGATTGCTGGTCAGGCTCCACTGAGTCCCTGATGAGCATGACTGCTCACTTCATTGACAGCAACTGGAAGAGAATACAAGTGGTCCTCAATGTCAAGGAGATGGCAGATTCCCACAATGGGGATTACATTGGCCCCATGTTTGTGGAAATGCTGGAGCACTGGGGTATTGACAAAGAGCACGTGCTACTGGTGCTGCGAGATAGTGGGGCCAACATGATTAGAAGCATGAGACTGGTGGATGTGCCCTATCTGAGCTGCAGTGCTCACACTCTGCAGCTGGTCATTAATGATGGCCTTGAAGCCGAAAGAATTGTTGGGGTCCTTCTGGAAAAGTTGAAGCGGTGTGCCACGCACTTTAACCATTCAGTCCTCAGCAAGCAAAGGCTTCATGCAATTCAAGAGGAAGTTGGGCTTCCTGCACATACAATACTGCAAGCAGTGCCAACCCAATGGAATTCATATCTCTACATGCTCCAGAGGATGTTGGAGCAAAAACGTGCACTCATTGTTTACTCAAGTGAGCGTGAGGATTTTGTATGTCCAAGTGCTGAAGAGTGGGGCATTGTCTCAAACCTGGTTGAGACTTTGACCCCGTTCGAAGAGGTAACCTTGGAAATGAGCAAAGCTGAGGCCTCTGCTTCATCCATCATTCCAAGTCTGGCAGTGCTCAAGCGGCTGCTTCAGTCACAGGGACCCAACACCAGGGGCATTCGGACCCTAAGAAGCACCATGTTGCTGAGCCTGAGGAACAGGTTTGCAAAAGTTGAGGATACTAAAGTAGTGGTGTTGGCATGCTTGCTTGATCCTCGCTTCAAAGAGCGTCCATTCTCATCTGAAGTGACATTGAGCAAAGCCAAAGAATGGCTCAGGGAGGAGTCCGACATTGAGAGGCAAAGGACCAGCACACCAGAGACGACCACAGAGGAAAGAGACCCGAAAAGGCCAAGGTTGGTGGAAGAGTCTCTCAGTCTTCTGGATAACATTTATGCCAGTGTGCTGTGTTCCCAAACTGTACCACCAGTAGCCGAAGGAATAAGTGAGGAGATCGAATGCTATCTCAGAGAGCCCGTTATTGATCGGAGAAGTGGCAACCCACTTGAGTGGTGGAAGCAGAACAGTGCTCGGTACAAAGCGCTCTCTCCAATGGCCAGAAGATATCTCTGTGCACCCCCCTCATCAGTTCCCAGTGAGAGGATATTCAGTACAGTTCGGAACATTTACGAAAAAAGAAGGACCTCCCTTAGTGGTGAAAATGCAGAGAAGTTGTGTTTTCTTCACTACAATCTACCACTGCTTGAGTGGCAGTACTAGAGAACTGAACTCTGATGTCTGAGCACTGCCAGACTCTGCTAAGATAGTTTAGACTCGATTTGCAAGGATTTTGTACTTTAAAAAAAAAAAAAAGTTGAATCTGTTAACACTACGAAAGGCAGAAATATTTCCGACCAAGAACCATTTCAGCAGTCATTTTGACTGTTACATCTTTATTTTAAAGTTATTAATATTTATATAATAATTAATATTTGAAGTCATGAAACAACTTTGTACTTTTCAAACACAGGAAGCAAGAGGAATTAAAAAACAAAAAACAAAAAGTCAAAACTGGAAGGGCACTCGGTAGAGCGCATACCACCGCCACACAATGCCTGATCCGCAAGAACATGTCGGGCCCAATACATTGTTGAAACATCATGCTCCATATCGTTTTTGGCCCTATCTCTCAATGGTGAAGAATCACTTAAAAAATTCTCGTATCTGGATCCGGATCTTCACCAAAATCTAATCATTTTGTCCTTGTCACACATCGAAGCTGTCCATAACTTTTTGAGATATCCTGCGCACACACACACACACACACACACACACACACACACACACACACACACACACACACACACACACACACACACACACACACACACACACACACACACACACACACACACACACACACACACACGAAAACATAACGTCCTTCACCTTCAGTGGTGGAGGCAACGAGAAGGACACTTGGTAGAGCGCACACCTCCACCAGGATGATTAGTTCACATTTTGTATCCCACTGATAGGCCGGATCTGGATTCAGAACTGAGCTAAAATTTAATCGGCTTGTTCTTATCACCTAACCAACTCGTTCACCAAGTTTCGTCCACGTAACTTTTTGAGATATTTTGTTCACAATCAAACAAACAAACAGACAGACAGACAGACAAGGATGAAAATATAACCTCCGTCCACCTTCGGTGGTGGAGGTAATGACTGTTTGGCCTTCATGGTGTTAAGTTCTTGATGTGTGTGTATTTTTATTTATTTGTTTGCTTGGTCATAGTATAATTTAAGTTAAATGTTCTCAAATGTTGAGTTTTTAAGAAAATAGAAGTTTTTTTTTTGAAATTGATATAAAATTTTAGAATTCCCCCCCCCCCCCCCCACAAAATATCGGTCGCTACATCGGAAATCGGTGGACTAGGTCCCTCCAAAATCGGGATCAGCATTGGACCCAAAAATCTGGCATCGGTCGTGCTCTACATGCATACAAGCATGCTTGCATTGGTCAAATCAACATGTCCAATGGGCAAGTGCTATGTTCAGTGATTAATCCAGATTTCTCCTTGAAAGGCATGATGGCGGTGCATATATCTTCAGATGACACAATTAGCAATGTGCACAAGTCTGTGTCCAGGAACCCACAAATTTTGCAAAAGGAAGCGTCATGCTGTAGGATGGTATTCCATCCGTCCAGCCATTGGGACTATTCTCTGTGCAGAGCGTTGGTGCTGCTTAAGCAGTCTCCTTGGCTATTGGACACAATCCTGGACGGGACGCCACTCCGACACAGGATACCAGCAAGCCGGCACTCATTTTGCCGACCTCGGAAGGATGACAGGCAGAGTCAGCCCCACCTGATATTAATTCAATAGATGAGTGGGATTTGAACTCAGGATCCTAAGATCCCAAGCCCACCACCCTAACCATTAAGCCAACACTAGGCATATTCTATTCATTAAACCAAACATGAATTTCTGATTCTGTGGACGAGGGGAGAAAAGATCCCCTTGGGCCTCAACTCAGAAGATGGCATGGCAAAGGACTGAGATGCAAGTTGTATTGTTCAGCACAGTGTAAGAAAGGTCGTTGACCTTCTCTTCGAAACCACGTTATAACCGACACCTCAAGAGAAAAACCGTGTTTTTTGAGAAATCGTGTTCTTTCAGTGAGGATCTACTGTAATATGACAAAAACATTACGCTGTATATTTAAAATTGGAAAACCATGTTTTTTGTGTTTTATATCCTTTTTATTTTATTTTATTTTATTTTATTTTTTTTTGGGGGGGGGGACCATGGGAATAAGATCAGGATTGAACAAACACACAGAACAATCACTTTCTGACGAGACCTCATAGACATCGTAATCATTACACCGATGCTATGCAGTCATAAGTAATTTTTATCAGCAAGGCATCACACCCACGATGCTTTCCTTACTGAGTCCCTCAAGGCTCAATCCTATCCCGTTCATTCTTTCATCTTCTCATGCACAACACTCCACCACCACCACCCAAAAACGTACAAATAACCTCGTACGCAGAAGACAACCGTTACCGCTACCCATAGCAACGTCAACCCTTCCTCAGCACCCTACAAACCTGGCTCACCATCAATAGAATAAAAGTAGCCCCTTCAAAATCAGCAGTCACTCTTTTCACAAATTACACCAAGGAACATAGCAGTACACCACACATCACACTGAACAACATCCCTATCCCTCACACACACACACACACACACACACACACACACACACACACACACACACACACACACACACACACACACACACACACACACACACACACACACACACACACACACACACACACACAAACACACATACACATACACATACACATACACATACACATACACATACACATACACATACACATACACATACACATACACATACACATACACATACACATACACATACACATACACATACACATACACATACACATATACATACACACACACCAAACTCAACATTGACACAGGATACCAGCATGCTGGCACTCATTTTGCTCAAGCAAGTGTCAGTAAACCACTTCCACTACTGTGTGTGTGTGTGTGTGTGTGTGTGTGTGTGTGTGTGTGTGTGTGTGTGTGTGTGTGTGTGTGTGTGTGTGTGTGGAGGGATTGTGCCATGACCACAGCTCTGGGTATCACTAGCACGTATGCAAAATTTGGTAGAAATTGGCCCAGCCGTTTTTATTTATTTATTTCTACGATATTTAAATGCATGCACACGCACGCGCACACACACACACACACACACACACACACACACACACACACACACACACACACACACACACACACACACACACACACACACACCTTGCCTTATCTTGTATGTAGTGATCAAAACCTTCGATAAGTTTTATCATGGACTTTTTTCTATGTTGATTGTGTGTGCCATTCATGTCCCATACTCTGTACATGATCATTTGTTTTCCAACTGGAAACACCCACAAATTACACTTGTTTCTCTCTTCGTTAAGTGTTTCATATACATCCACCCTCACTGTATGATATCAGAAAGCCATGAAAAGGAAATATATTGAATGTTAATGTTTGTTGAGCGAAATCACAATGGTAAGGGTATCCTCAACATGGGGGTAATTGTGCTGTTCTTTTGAAATGATTGCCCTTAATCATGACCTCCAAGCTGAAAGCGAGTGCTGGTAGTGAATCTAATGGAAAGAGGCAGAAAAAAGTGATGTCTTTGAGCCAAAAGGTGGAGTTATTGGACAGATTGGCTGGAGGGGAGAGTGTGGCATCGGTGGGTCGACATTATGGCATCAACGAGTCCACCGTACGCTCAATAAAGAAAAATGAAGTGGGCATAAGGGCGAGTGTGGCTGCAAGCATTCCTAAAAGTGCAAAAGTGTCATTTATAACACGTGATCCAAACTTGGAAAAAATGGAGAAAACCTTGAATCTGTGGATAGAAGACCAGACACAAAAGCAAGTTCCCCTGAGTGGCTCAATCATACGCGAGGAAGCCAAACGCTTGTACGAACATCGAATGAAGGCCGCTGGTGGTGAAGGCAGTAGTAGCAGTTCCTTTCTTGCCAGTAAGGGCTGGTTTGAAAATTTCAAAAAGCGGTACGGCCTGCATAACATGAAATTTGTGGTGGAATCGGCATCTACAGACCACGAAGCAGCACAGAATTTTCCTCCACAGCTAAAGAAGATTGTAGAGGAGAAGGGTTACAGGCCAGAACAGGTGTTTAATGCGGATGAGACTGGCTTGTTCTGGAAGAGGATGCCTTCCAGAAAGTTCCTCTCCAAGGAGGAAAGATTGCCTCCCGGCTTTAAGGCAGCTCGGGATCGGTTGACCCTACTCCTCTGCGCCAATGCATCGGGGGACTTCATGGTTAAGCCCATGTTGCTGTACCGTGCGTTGAACCCCCGTGTGTTAAAGGGAAAAAACAAGAACGACTTGCCTGTTTTTTGGCCATCAAACAGAGGGGCCTGTGTCACAGCAACAGTTTTCATGGACTGGTTCCTCAACTGCTTCGTCCACGAAGTGCAAAAGTACCTGGCCTCCAAATCGTTAGCCTTCAAAGTCCTCCTCATCCTCGACAATGCACCCAGTCACCCGGAGAACATCCAATTTGCACATCCAAATGTGGAGGTTCTTTTCCTGCCTCCCAACACAACTACTCTCCTGCAGCCCTTGAACCAAGGTGTGATAGCAGCCTTCAAAACGTACTACACCAGACGCACTTTCCGTCATATTTTACGTGTGATGAAAAGTGATCCCACACTGAAAATCAGCCGGAGTTGGAAGGATTACAACATCGCCGACTGCATTACCAACATCAAGTATTCGCTCAAGGAGGTCAAGCAATCAACTATCAATGCCTGTTGGGGGAAGTTGTGGAAGGAGGTAGTGAATGAATTTGATGGTTTCCCCTCTGTTGATGATGAAGTGAGGATTGCGAAAATTGCATGCGATGTTGGAGAGAAGGGATTTGAATATCTGGAGTCCACAGAGATGAAGGAAGTGATTATCAAGTCCCACACCGAGGAGGTGACAGAAGAGCAGCCAGAGGAGCTCAAGTCCAGTGAGAGTGATGAGGACGGTGAAGAGGCGGTCGTAAAGCCTCAGTTCAATTTGAAATCATTGTCTGAGATTCTGCAACTTGCAAAAGCTCTTTCTGATCGAGTTTTTGAGGTAGACCCCTTTATGGCAAGGAGCATTAAATTCAAAAGAGAGGTGGAGGATTTGATCCATCCCTATAAGAAAGTCTACAAAGACCTTCAGAAAAAAGCAAATCAGGTGCCCATCACGAGTTTTTCTCATCCAGTCTCAGACAAAACCTCTTTGGTTGCGGTCTCGAGCGACACCTCTTCCACTGGGGTCTCGAGCAACACGTCTTCCGCTGCTGTCTCTGGCAACACCTCTCCCGCTGCGGTCTTCGGCAACACCTCTTCCGCTGCGGTCTCAGGCAACACCTCTTCCGCTGCAGTCTTGGGCAACACCTCTTCGTTGCGGTCTCGGGCAACCCCTCTTCCGTTGCGATCTCGGGCAACACCTCTTCCGTTGCGGTCTCGAGCAACACCTCTTCCGTTGCGGTCTCGGGCAACACCTCTTCCGCTGCGGTCTCGAGCAACACCTCTTCCGCTGCGGTCTCCGGCAACACCTCTTCCGTTGCGGTCTCGAGTAACACCTCTTCCGTTGCGGTCTCGGGCAACACCTCTTTCACTGCGGTGTCGGCAGGGCCGGCGCTACCATAAGGCCAACGAGGCAGCCGCCTCGGGCGCTGACCTCAGAGGTGTGCATTACTGACCTTTAAGGGTCACAGTTTTATGCAAATTTTTTTTTTAAATAAAACACATAATAAAAGGAAAATATAATATTTCATTGTTCGTCATAGGTTGGAGTTCATAACTGGTAAATTTGCAAAGGAAAAGGCATGTAAAGTGAGATTTTGATGTGTCTGAAATTGAAACTTTTATGAGATGTTTTTAACTGTGTTTGTCTGTTTTTTGTTTGTTTCTCTGTTTGACTTTAGGCAAAATATTGTGGCAAAAGAAATTTAGCAGTTTCAAGTTTTGTGTTTTTTATTTCTTCCACAAAACATCTGTTTTTAAAAATCTAAGTTGGCAATTTTTTGGGGGAGGATGCAAGTAGCTGGCCTTGAGGGCGCAAAATAGTCTGTCGCCGGCCCTGGGTGTCGGGCAACACCTCTTCCGCTGCGGTGTCGGGCAATGCCTCCTCCACTACGGTGTCGGGCAACACCTCTTCCGCTGCGGTCTCAGGCAACACCATTTCCGCTGCGGTGTCAGGCAACACCTCTTCCGCTGTGGTCTTGGGCAACACCTCTTCCGCTGCGGTCTCAGGCAACACCATTTCCGCTGCGGTGTCAGGCAACACCTCTTCCGCTGTGGTCTTGGGCAACACCTCTTCCGCTGTGGTCTCGGGCAACACCTCTTCCGCTGCGGTCTCAGGCAACACCACTTTCGCTGCGGTGTCGGGCAACACCTCTTCCGATGCGGTCTCAGGCAACACCACTTCCGCTGCGGTGTCAGGCAACACCTCTTCCGCTGTGGTCTCGGGCAACACCTCTTCCGCTGTGGGCTCGGGCAACACCTCTTCCGCTGCGGTCTCAGGCAACACCTCTTCCGCTGTGGTGTCGGGCAACACCTCTTCCGCTGCGGTCTCGGGCAACACCACTTCCGCTGTGGTGTCGGGCAACACCTCTTCCGCTGTGGTCTCAGGCAACACCTCTTCCGCTGTGGTCTCGGGCAACACCTCTTCCGCTGCGGTCTCAGGCAACACCTCTTCCACTGTGGTGTCGGGCAACACCTCTTCCATTGCGGTCTCTGGCAACACCTCTTCCGCTGTGGTCTCGGGCAACACCTCTTCCACTGCGGTCTCGGGCAACACCACTTCCGCTGCGGTGTCGGGCAACACCACTTCCACTGTGGTCTCGGGCAACACCACTTCCGCTGCGGTCTCGGGCAACACCACTTCCACTGCGGTCTCGGGCAACACCACTTCCGCTGCGGTGTCGGGCAACACCACCCCAAGTTCTTCTCACCTCTCCACATCCTCTGTGGGGTTCTCACTCAATGATCTTCAAGAGGAACCCTCATCCTTCTGAACACCACGAATCCCTCCAACACCATCATCATTCTCATCATATCTTCATGAAAGGTATGTTTCATTGGTACTGCAATGTGTTTATTCTTGGGAACCAGGAACCAACCCATGCTTCTCTGTATGAGCCTTGCACACAAACGCCAATTTTTACCACAGGCCTTTAGTTTTGGAAATCACAGATTTGATATTTGTGGCGTTTTCCAGGAACTGTAACCCTCACAAACATGAAGGGTTTTATTGTGGTTTATTTGTCCAGAACGATATCGGGGAATACAACCATCAGGCACACACAATTCTCACACACACACACACACACACACACACACACACACACACACACACACACACACACACACACACACACACACACACACACACACACACACACACACACACCACATTGCTCTAAACTTTTATTATCGATCCAGGAGGTCGTTCTGTACATACGCGTTCAACATTATCAATATGAATGTTCAAGGCACCACAATGAGGTTGCCCGACCAGGCAACCAAGTCAATGGTTTGCTTTCCCGACACCAAATTTTGGGGTTTCCCAGGCAACCATTAATGTCGAGCCTTGCATTTAGGGATGCATGCAAAAGGTAATGAAGAGATGTGGTCGAACATAGGTCATGGCATCTTGAGTTGGTTCATGCATGTAACGCGGTCCCTCGGTGAATAAAGATGGTAGAATTATCATTTGGCCAACGTGTGTATTCCCATCATCGACAACAACAACTAAAAAGAAAAGAAAAAAAACATTATCCTTTTGGTTCAAAAACAACAAATGAAAAGCAACCGTTCACTTTCCATTTTTGCATCAATATCCACCACAAACTGATGGAAATGCTGTCGACGTCGAAGCAGATTGTTCGATTGATTGGCTTGCAATGTCATCCCGCGTGCATAGAAATCCATTGCAGAAATCGTATTTTCAGTGACATTGTCGGTGGTTGGATCAATTTGAAAAATGACAAACTTGTAAGTTGAAACCATCTTCACCTTGCCAGAACACGAGTGGATGTTGCAGAGAGTCGCAAGCTCCGTGTTCATGCTGTCCGCTGAAGTTGGTTGGTTCTTTGTTGCAGAACTGTCTCTTTTGAAATTCTTGGCCACGTCATGACAGATGGCAACTCCATTTGAAAGTGGGGCATTGAATTGCCGCTCAAGTTCTCCAACAGGTGTTTTGCCTGCTTTGACTGCTTTCACGTCTTCAAAAGTTATTTGTTCTATTGCGGTTTTGAACATTTTGATGCTTTTCACTTTCACGCAGCATTTCTTGTAAAATCAGGACAATATGGGGGCTTGGTACCAAATATATACCTGGTGTTGGCTTAATGGTTTGGGTGGTGGGCTTGGGATCTGAGGATTCTGAGTTCAAATCCCATTCGGCTGTTGAATTAATACCAGGTGGGGTTGACTCTGCCTGTCGTCCTCCCGAGGTCGGCAAAATGAGTGCCAGCTTGCTGCTATCCTGCGTCGGAGTGGCGATCCGTCCAGCATTGTGCCAAATAGCCAAGGAGACTTCTTTAGCAGCACCAATGCTCTGCACAGAGTATGGTCCCAATGGATGGATGGATGGATACCAAGTATGTTGCTTCATCGTTGCTCAGTTTGACTTTCATGATGTCGCATAAAATATATTTTAAGAAACTTGTGTTCTTCATTTGGAAGATAAAACGATGAGCCAGCACGAAGGTAAAACCTGCCCTCTGAACCATGAAAGTTGGCATGTATCCCGGTAAGCATATTTAATTTGAACCAAAGGAAGCCATTTGAAAATAAGAATTGTATTTCTGTATATTGCACAAGAAATGTTTCGAATCCCTCATTTCTCCAAGCAGGAAAGACTTTGGCAGTTCAGGGAGGGCCTTGAAGTGGATTACGATGCACCTTGCCATTTGACCTTTCCATTGATCTTTTCAATTCCATTAAGAACAAACTTTTGACTTTTTTTTTTCTCTCCAATGGATATTATAGGTTGTGCATCATATAACGTACAGTATATCTTTCCTGTAATTGAAAGCAGCATTCTTCATTTCAATGCATTTAGCCTGTTCCTTTTTAGCTCCCAGGCGGGCAACTCTTCGTGAACGTGACCCGGAGGACCTCGAGGACCCCATTTCTCTGGACCTCGAGTGAAGCATTCTATCTGCCTCCAAGCACGCTTCGTTTTGGATGGGAGATTCCATTTCTCGCGACTTTGAATGTTGTGTCCTCATTGCATTCAGACGGCCCTTCTCTTTGGGCTGCTGGTTATTTTTGTCTTGTCAGTTATTTATTTATTTATTTATTTATTTTTTCCCTGCTATTTGTGTGATCATCCTTGTTCATCATTTAAAAAAAAAATACTCTAAAACTTTTTAGAAAAAAAACTGCTGATTCTTGAAGTTGTACATTTACCTGAGAGCAACAATGCAGACAGACATTGTGTGAAAAACTGAAAAGTTTTATGTTTTCGTTTCCAGTGTCTCTGTGCTGTGCATTTTCGAATGGAGATGTTCACATCTTCTGCAAAAGATCAACACCACAGACACTAAATATCTCGATATGTATCCCAATATTCTTTTTCCATCAGTACATCTATCTCATTGATGCATATTTTTGTATGACTGTCTGATTGCAAACACTCAAATGTATATATTTCTATAATAAATGCTATTTATTCGACTTTGTTTTTTGATATTCTCTGGAATAGGCATTGAAATGTCATGTAATCCGGTTCCTCGTGGGACATCTAATAAATGGGAAACAATTCTAATTTGGCTCAAACATGCGCAATAGGAGTTTCCCATCCTATCCATCGATGGTCCTTGGTCTCGGAGTAATTCACGGAAAATCTGTGTCATATCTGTATCAGTGCATTGTTGTGCTGTATCGTATCAAAATGGCGGATGGTTTTGAAAATATGGAGTTTCTCGCATTTCGGAACGCATCATCCTCACATTATATACCTTATTATACCAGCAACAATTTGTAATTTTACACACAGATGCTTGGTGGTATGATTCACGAGGAGTCGGATGCAGCAATTTCTGCGATCGAAGACTGCGATTTGGATGACCCTCATGGCGAATGCCTTCATCGAAGTAGCGGCGTACAATCGAAGGATGTTCCAAATCCAGCAAGTTTCCCTCCGCCATTATTTCCACGCAACAACAAGTGGCGACAACGAGTCCAATTTTATGAGTTGGAAAAAAAACAAAAAAAACTGGAAGCAACAAGCAAAATTTAATGTCCAAATTGTGATGAAAGCTTAGTAAAGTCAGAGCAGGCCTTCACCGAAATCCAGACCACCGAAATCTAATCGGCTTGCACATCCCCAACTCGTCCGCAACGTTTTTGAAATAACGATAAATCATGCTACATGTCGTTTTCTTTGAAGAATCACTTAAATAATTTTTTTAAAATTCTCGGATCGGGATATTCTGTTTTGAGATATTCTGCTCACAGGCAAATAGACAAACGGGTGAAAACATACCCCCACCCCCCCCCCAATGCACCTTTGGTTTTGGATGTAATCAGTGGACAAAATATCTATCTAATAATTAATTTTTAATCTCTTGATGCTGCGAGGGCAGGGTATACGCCTATCAAATCAAAGGAGACAATTATGGCCAGGGAGAGACACTCGGAGTTGGGGACTTCCTGTTGGAGGAAGGATTTTGTTAAACTGAAGATGTCCTGTTTGTCAGCCGCAGCCTGGATTGAGAGATCTGTCAAATTGGCATGAAGACCTCGAATGTTTGAGGTCCACACAGTGAGGAACATGGGAGGAGGAACTGCTGGTGGGATGCAGGAATGTGGAAATGAGCAAGAAAAGGGAGTGGGGTGGGAAGCTCGGAGGGTGTGGTGCGGGTGGAAGCCAGTAGGGAAAGGGGAGAGGGGGGAGAAACTGAGAGGGGGAGGGACGGGGGAAATCCGAGAGGGGACAGGATTAGGGGAAAGCTGAGAAGGGGTGGGACATGGGGGGGTGGGCGAGGGGTGCTGACATGGACTGGGTTGACACCATGAATGTACGTGAAGTGGAATCGATTGTCGTGTGCACGCAACCTCTGCAAAATTTATTTCTCAAGAGTCCCAGAGAGTATATACAATGACAGACTTCATGGGTGGGGTGGAGTGGGGTGGGGTGGGGTGGGGTGGGGTGGTGTGGGGTGGGGTGGGGTGGGGTGGGGTGGGTGGGGTGGGGTGGGGTGGAGTGGGGTGGGGTGATTAAAAATGTTTTCAGTTGAAGGTATGGAAATGGAGCTGTCGGTACGAGGAGACTGGATTAACTGAGTTTCAGAGAGACAAGATTTTGCAAAATAAGCCTTGTGAAAATAAAGAGGAAGAATGCATTGGTTGTTACTGAGAGGGTGGGTAAGGTCTTGGTCTTGCACCCTCTGCCCTCTCGATGCAGTCTCCCCCCACCCCCAGGTTTCTGCAGGGCACATGTGGTCCACCATCAACCCCCTTCTGGTGAAACTAGGACAATCCAGAATCGTTGCTCACCTCCACTCATTCGTTTCCTCTTTTTCCCACCTGTGGAATCAACTTCCACATTCTCTTCATTCTCTCTCTCCCCTCCAGGTCTTCTAGACGGCTGTTCGCCACCATCTATCATCCCGCATCCAAAACCATGATCTTTCCTATCCCCGGTAAGCCACCCCACTCCACTCTACTCCACCCCACTCCACTCTACTCCACCCCACTCCACTCTACTCCACTCCACACCACTCCACTCTACTCCACCCCACTCCACTCTACTCTACTCCACCCCACTCCACTCCACACCACACCACTCCACACCACTCGACTCCACCCCACTCCACTCTACTCTACTCTACTCCACTCCACACCACCCCACTCCCCCACCACTCTACTCCACCCCACCCCACTCCACTCCACCCCACACCACTCCACACCACCCAACCCCACTCCACCCCACCACACACCACTCCACCCCACTCCACTCCACTCCACTCCACTCCATCGCACTCCACACCACACCACCCCACTTCACCCCCCTCCACCCCACCCCACTTCACCCCCTCCACCCCACCCCACACCACCCCACTCCACCCCACACCACTCCACCCACCACTCCACTCCACCCCACTCCACTTCACTCCACACCACCCCACTCTACTCTACTCCACCCCACACCACTCCACTCTACTCCACTCGACTCAACTCCACCCCACTCCACTCTACTCCACACCATCCCACTCCACCCACCACTCTACTCCACCCCACTCCACTTCACTCCACACCACCCCACTCCACACCACCCCACTCCACTCCACTCCACACCACCCAACCCCACTCCACACCACACCACCCCACTTCACCCCCTCCACCCCACCCCACTTCACCCCCTCCACCCCACCCCACTTCACTCCCTCCACCCCACCCCACTCCACCCCACCCCACTCCACCCCACACCACTCCACCCCACTCCACCCCACCCCACTCCACCCCACACCACTCCACACCACCCCACCACACACCACTCCACTCCACTCCATCGCACTCCCCTCCACACCACCCCACTTCACCCCCTCCACCCCACCCCACTTCACCCCCTCCACCCCACCCCACTTCACCCCCTCCACCCCACCCCACTTCACCCCTCCACCCCACCCCACTTCACCCCTCCACCCCACCCCACTCCACCCCACACCACTCCACCCCACTCCACCCCACCCCACCCCACACCACTCCACACCACCCCACCACACACCACTCCACTCCACTCCATCGCACCCCCTCCACACCACCCCACTTCACCCCTCCACCCCACCCCACTTCACCCCCTCCACCCCACCCCACTTCACCCCCTCCACCCCACCCCACTTCACCCCCTCCACCCCACTTCACCCCTCCACCCCACCCCACTTCACCCCACTCCACCCCACCCCACTTCACCCCACACCACCCCACTTCACCCCACACCACCCCACTTCACCCCACACCACCCCACTTCACCCCACACCACCCCACTTCACCCCACTCCACCCCACTTCACCCCACTCCACCCCACAAGGACGGAGCACGGACAAACAACCTTAGGTTGCAATCCTAGAGTAGGCTTGATTGGCGGATGGGCCTCGAGATCTCCCGTGTCTCGAAGTTCCTTGAAAGGGAACTCAGACGTGTTGCCGTTGCCGAGCAACCACAATTGGCGTGACCGGAAAAGGAAACGTTGAAATCGTTTTTAAATGTGCATCGTACGTTGAAGTACAAATAATGGAGGAAATGTGAATTCCGCGACGTAAAGTGTTTGGTCGTTGTCGGTGATGCTGTGTGTGAAAAATGTCGAAAGAAAAAGAATGACCAATCGGGACGGAGGAAACACGTGAGATTTATTGATTTGAATCGACGAGGGGCCACGTGTTGTCAACGGAAAATGGTCTCGAGGAGAGGAGATCGTGGTGGACCCGGTCTCGTCCCGGCCTGGATGGAGATCCAGGGTCTATCGGAGGAGTCTCTCCGAGCCGCCGTTACGGGTCTCGGGGTCGAGATCCTCGGAGCTCTCTGTGCCCGGGCTGAGCCCCCGACCGTGAGGGTTCGACTGTGTTCTTTGTCCGCACGAAGGTTCACGTACACCATGTACGTGGAGCTCTGTCGGTACATGGAGTCGTGCCGTGCGGGGAGAGGATCGGAACGGACCGTGGTGCCCGGACGTGGGAAGACCGCAGAGGGAGGACCTGGTGGGGTCGTGCGGATCAAGGTGAAGGAGGAGGAGGGTTCCCTTGGTCCT
This sequence comes from Eptatretus burgeri, assembly GCF_056783735.1. Lineage (NCBI taxonomy): Eukaryota > Metazoa > Chordata > Myxini > Myxiniformes > Myxinidae > Eptatretus > Eptatretus burgeri. The sequence continues at coordinate 153,086,492 of NC_140962.1, read as the reverse complement.
CCAGAGGGAAGGGACCCGGAGCACGGTGAGTGGTGTTAACATGGAAGGGGTCGTGATCTCAAGTTAATTTATTGTCCACGTGGTGCAACCGAGTCATGGAAAGTCAACTCCTTCAGTCATCAACTAATTTAGTTTAACATGAACACAGACAGGTACACTCAGGTGCTGAGGGCATCTGAGAAGGGGCCGAGGAAGGAATTTTGGAGGAGTTCCAGGTCGGAGTGGAGGAAACTTTGAAGCAACTTTGAAAACGGTGAATGTAAAGCTCTGGGTCCATTGAATATCGGAGAGAATCGAACGTTGTGGCAGAGTTGTTGTATTATTGTGGGCCGTGGTTCGGCGGTGATAAACGACCGCGAGGTGGAGCAGTGGAGTCGTCTCCCACCGAACACCCGGAATTTAGGTCGTGACTCTCGGACAACTCCGAAAGGTCACGGGTCACTTAGAGGACCGTGGTCGCCAATATTTTGACGGCGTGAGGTAGGGTCCACTTGTCTAATTCCAATTTACCTAAGTACTCACGCCGTCCAACGACCAGGGAAACCACACCTTCAGCCGACTTTGTCCGAATCGGGTCGCTATCACCGACTCGGATCCGGCGTAACCGAGCGGAAGTTTCCAAAGCCGCGCCGGACCAAATGAACAATTTACGGCACGAACAGCTTTACTATTTCTCAATACGCACCTTGCTAGGCCAATGGGAGAAAGCACAGAAAACGAGCTGGTACATTCAAAAATTGGTGTTTTATTTTACATTAATCGGGGGGGGGGGGGGAGACACAGAGCAGAGTTATCATGAATAAAGAAATGTAATGTACAATTAACAAGGCACTTAACGATTCTACTTACAGATGGGGCCCATGGACACACACACACACACCCAACATAAACTGGACCCCGTGGGTCTTTATTCGATAGAGCCGGGCCGGGATACCTGCCCGCCTCGTGCGGTCACACCGACTCCAAACCACCACGGTGGGACTCGAACCCACGACCCAAAATCCACGGCCCACGTCCCCGGCAGCTCGGCTGCCACTACCACGAGAATCCACTGCAAAGGGCCGCAGACGACGACTGAGACCAAGCCACCACGACTGCAGACGCTCAGCAGTCGCCACGATCACTGCTCTTTGGTCACCACCACCACCACGGTGAGCCACCGCAAAGGACCTCAGACCGCTCGAACCATGACCGCAGACCAAGCCAATCGCCACAATCACTGCTCTACTCTCTTGCGGCGGGAGGGGTTTCTTTCCTCACCACTCGCCTCCTAATTAGATGGTTCCATCGCGCGATCTGCTGGCTGTTCCTCATTGGACAGGCCCACGGTAGGCGGGGAAACTCCCACCTCTCTGGGGCAGAGTCGGATCTGAGGTGATGGAGGCCAAAAACACGTGGGCAATGGTGACCGGATTGAGTGAGGGTGGTGTCGTTGTAGTTTTTGTAGTTGTAGTTGTTGTAATATGGAAGAGGCAAAGCCATGAAGGGAACTCAGAATTATTCTTACATTTGCTTCTTAAATGTATCAAATTAAAGTCTTTTTGCTATGAAAAAATAAATATTACCTTAACATTACCTTCACAATAACAACTACACTGCCGAGAACAGGATCTCATCGAAAAAAATCAATATTACCTCAACATTATACCTCAATATTACCTTCACAACAACAACTACACTGCCAAGAACAGGATCTCATCTAAAAAAATTAATATTACCTTGACAACAACAACTACACCACTGAGAACAGGATCTCATCTGAAAAAAAAAAATCAACATTACCTTCACAATGACAACTACACCGCCAAGAACAGGATCTCATCTGAAAAAAATCAATATTACCTCAACATTATACCTCAACATTACCTTCACAACAACAACTGCACAGCCTAGAACAGGATCTCATCTAAAAAAATTAATATTACCTTGACAACAACAACTACACCACTGAGAACAGGATCTCATCTGAAAAAAAAAAAATCCTCAACATTACCTTCACAATGACAACTACACCGCCAAGAACAGGATCGCATCTGAAAAAAATCGATATTACCTCAACATTACCTTCACAACAACAACTACACAGCCTAGAACAGGATCTCATCTAAAAAAAATTAATTATTTCCTTCACAACAACAACTACACCGCTTAGAACAGGATCTCATCTGAAATTTTTTTTTCCTCAACATTACCTTCACAACGACAACGACACCACCAAGAACATGATCTCATCTAAAAAAATAAATACCAGAAGCGAACGTAGTATTCTTCTTGCATTCGCTTCTGACTTTACCTATAAACTTGTTCACAACTGTATACACAATTTCCGGTTAATTCGGCTTGGATTCGGGATCAGTGATCAAATAATGTAAATCATGATTAAAAATCATTTTTTGATGATGCGGGAGATATCTTTATTAAAATTAGTGGAGGAAATAGACACCATGTCTGATATTATTTGGGTCTTTCATGTCTCTGACGATGCCTTTATCTCCTGGCATGCATCATTCCCCATGACAAAAAAAAAAAAACCAGAAGCAAAAAAAAAAAAAACCAGAAGCAAAAAAAAAAAAAAAAAGGAAGCAAAAAAAAAAAAAAACGGAAGCAAAAAAAAAAAAAACGGAAGCAAAAGCGCAGGCAACGACACGGATTCCAAATTGCCATGGTATTGTGGTGTTGTTGTTGTTGTTGTTTCCTATTCTCTTATGTGCACGTGTTAAGTAATATTCACAAGATAGAAATAAAACCCAATCGTGTTTCTACACCGCACAGCGTTTAAAAACAACTGGAAGTAAAAGGGTCACAGCCAACGACACGGATTCCAAATCATCAGGGGTATTGTGTTGTTGTTGTCGTTGTTGTTGTTGTTTCCTATTCTCTCATGTGCACGCATTAAGTATGAAGCTCACTGCGTTCGCAATAAAAACCTAACTACAAAACAAGTAGTCATAGACTGGTACTAACGAAATCGTCAACTTGACCTCTGACCTTGTCTAATAAAAGCTGTCTCTTGAGAAGGTAGCGACGCAAACTAGAAGTTTCTACGATTATTCTGTTCCAAACCATCAAAAAATCGAATGTTTGACCTCACTGTGACCTTGACCTTTGACCAATTTTGACCAAAATCTAATGAGCACAAGCCATCACCCTCCTGAATCATGTGGTGTAATTTGACATTGGTAGCTTCTTCCGTTCTCGAGTTATCGTGCCTACAAACAAACAAACAAACAAACAAGCAGTCATAGACTGGTACTTACGAAATCGTCAACTTGACCTCTGACCTTGTCTAGTAAAAGCTGTCTCTTGAGAAGGTAGCGACACAAACCAGAAGTTTCTACGATGATTCTGTACCAAACCATCAAAAATCAAATGTTTTGGATGTTTGACCTCACTGTGACCTTGACCTTTGACCGATTTTGACCAAAATATAATCAGCACTAGCCACCACCCTCCTGAATCAGGTGGTGTAATTTGACATTGGAAGCTTCTTCCGTTCTCGAGTTATCATTTTTTGGATGTTTGACCTCACTGTGACCTTGACCTTTGACCGATTTGACCAAAATCTAATCAGCACTAGCCATCAGCCTCCTGAATCACATGGTGTAATTTGACATTGGTTGCTTCTTCCGTTCTCGAGTTATCTGTACCAAACCATCAAAAATCGAATATTTGACCTCACCGTGACCTTGACCTTTGACCGATTTTGACCAAAATCTAATCAGCACGAGCCATCACCATCCTGAATCACGTGGTGTAATTTGACATTGGTAGCTTCTTCCGTTCTCGAGTTATTGTGCCTACAAAAAAACAAACAAACAAATAGAAACCAAATTCATCAATATACTTACGAAATCTTTAGATTTCTTAAGTAACAACCAGTCATAGACTGGTACTTATGAAATCATCAACTTGACCTCTGACCTTGTCTAATAAAAGCTGTCTCTTGAGAAGGTAGCGACACAAACCAGAAGTTTCTACGATGATTCTGTACCAAACCATCAAAAATCGAATGTTTTGGATGTTTGACCTCACTGTGACCTTGACCTTTGACCGATTTTGACCAAAATCTAATCAGCGCTAGCCACCACCCTCCTGAATCACGTGGTGTAATTTGTCATTGGAAGCTTCTTCTGTTCTCGAGTTATCATTTTTTGGATGTTTGACCTCACTGTGACCTTGACCTTTGACCGATTTTGACCAAAATCTAATCAGCACTAGCCATCACCTCCTGAATCACGTGCTGTAATTTGACCTTGGTAGCTTCTTCCGTTCTCGAGTTATCTGTACCAAACCATCAAAAATCGAATATTTGACCTCACTCTGACCTTGACCTTTGACAGATTTTGACCAAAATCTAATCACCACGAGCCATCTCCCTCCTGAATCACGTGGTGTAATTTGACATTGGTAGCTTCTTCCGTTCTCGAGTTATCGTGCCTACAAACAAACAAACAAACAAACATACTAACAAACAAACAACCAGTCATAGACTGGTACTTATGAAATCGTCAACTTGACCTCTAACCTTGTCTGATAAAAGCTGTCTCTTGAGAAGGTAGCGACACAAACCAGAAGTTTCTACGATGATTCTGTACCAAACCATCAAAAATCGAATGCTTTGGATGTTTGACCTCATTGTGACCTTGACCTTTGACCAATTTTGACCAAAATCTAATCAGCGCTAGCCACCACCCTCCTGAATCACGTGGTGTAATTTGTCATTGGAAGCTTCTTCTGTTCTCGAGTTATCTGCACCAAACCATCAAAAATCGAATATTTGACCTCACTCTGACCTTGACCTTTGGCCGATTTTGACCAAAATCTAATCATCACGAGCCATCACCCTCCTGAATCACGTGGTGTAATTTGACATTGGTAGCTTCTTCCGTTCTCGAGTTATCTGTACCAAACCATCAAAAATCGAATATTTGACCTTGCTGTGACCTTGACCTTTGACCGATTTTGACCAAAATCTAATCGGCACTAGCCATCACCCTCCTGAATCACGAGGTGTAATTTGACATTGGTAGCTTCTTCTGTTCTCAAGTTATCGTGCCTACAAACAAACAAACAAACAAACAAGCAGTCATAGACTGGTACTTATGAAATCGTCAACTTGACCTCTGACCTTGTCTCATAAATGCTGTCTCTGGAGAAGGCAGCGACGCAAACCAGAAGTTTCTACGATGATTCTTTCCCAAACCATCAAAAATAGAATATTTTGGATGTGTGACCTTGACCTTTGACCGATTTTGATCAAAATCTAATCAGCACTATCCATCACTCTCCTGAATCACGTGCTGTAATTTGACCTTGGTAGCTTCTTCCGTTCTCGAGTTATTTGCACCAAACCATCAAAAATCGAATATTTGACCTCATTCTGACCTTGACCTTTGGCCGATTTTGACCAAAATCTAATCATCACGAGCCATCACCCTCCTGAATCACGTGGTGTAATTTGACATTGGTAGCTTCTTCCGTTCTCGAGTTATCTGTACCAAACCATCAATAATCGAATATTTGACCTTGCTGTGACCTTGACCTTTGACCGATTCTGACCAAAATCTAATCAGCACTAGCCATCACCCTCCTGAATCACGAGGTGAATTTTGACATTGGTAGCTTCTTCTGTTCTCAAGTTATTGTGCCTACAAACAAACAAACAAACAAACAAACATACAAACAAACAAACAAGCAGTCATAGACTGGTACTTATGAAATCGTCAACTTGACCTCTGACCTTGTCTCATAAATGCTGTCTCTGGAGAAGGCAGCGACGCAAACCAGAAGTTTCTACGATGATTCTTTCCCAAACCATCAAAAATCGAATATTTTGGATGTTTGACCTCACTGTGACCTTGACCTTTGACCGATTTTGATCAAAATCGAATCAGCACTACCCATCACCCTCCTGAATCACTTGGTGTAATTTGACCTTGGTAGCTTCTTCCATTCTCGAGTTATCGTGCCTACAAACAAACAAACAAACAGAAACGGAAGTCATCAATATACTAACGAAATCTATAGATTTCGTAAGTAACAACCAGTCATAGACTGGTCCTTACGAAATCGTCAACTTGACCTCTGACCTTGTCGAATAAAAGCTGTCTCTTGAGAAGGTAGCGACACAAACCAGAAGTTTCTACGATGATTGTGTACCAAACCATCAAAAATTGAATGTTTTGGATGTTTGACCTCACTGTGACCTTGACCTTTGACCGATTTTGATCAAAATCTAAGCAGCGCTAGCCACCACCCTCCTGAATCAGGTGGTGTAATTTGACATTGGAAGCTTCTTCTGTTCTTGAGTTATCATTTTTTGGATGTTTGACCTCACTGTGACCTTGACCTTTTACCGATTTTGACCAAAATCTAATCAGCACTAGCCAGCACTCTCCTGAATCACGTGGTGTAATTTGACATTGGTAGCTTCTTACGTTCTCGAGTTATCTGCACCAAACCATCAAAAGTCGAATATTTGACCTAACTGTGACCTTGACCTTTGACCGATTTTGACCAAAATCTAATCAGCACTAGCCATCACCCTCCTGAATCACTTGGTGTAATTTGACATTGGTAGCTTCTTCCGTTCTCGAGTTATCGTGCCTCCAAACAAACAAACAAGCAGTCATAGACTGGTACTTACGAAATCGTCAACTTGACCTCTGAACTTGTCGAATAAAAGCTGTCTCCCGAGAAAGTAGCGACGCAAACGAGAAGTTTCTCCGATGATTCTGTACCAAACGATCAAAAATCGAATGTTTTGGATATTTGACGTCACCTTGACCTTTGACCGATTTCGACCAAAATCTAATCAGCACTTGCCATCACCCTTCTAAATCACGTGGTGTAATTTGACATTGGTATCTTCTTCCGTTCTCGAGTTATCATTTTTTGGATGTTTGACCTCACTGTGACCTTGAGCTTTGAGCGATTTTGACCAAAATCTAATCGGCACTCGCCATCACCCTCATGAATCACTTGGTGTAATTTGACATTGGTAGCTTCTTCCGTTCTCGAGTTATCGTGCCTACAAACAAACATACGAACAAACAAACACCAGTCATAGGCTGGTACTTATGAAATTGTCAACTTGACCTCTGACCTTGTCTAATAAAAGCTGTCTCTTGAGAAGGTAGTGACACAAACCAGAAGTTTCTACGATGATTCTGTACCAAACCATCAAAAATCGAATGTTTTGGATGTTTGACCTCTGTGAGCTTGACCTTTGACCAATTTTGACCAATATCTAATCAGCGCTAGCCACCACCCTCCTGAATCACGTGGTGTAATTTGTCATTGGAAGCTTCTTCTGCTCTCGAGTTATCATTTTTTGGATGTTTGACCTCACTGTGACCTTGACCTTTGACCGATTTTGACCAAAATCTAATCACCACGAGCCATCACCCTCCTGAATCACGTGGTGTAATTTGACATTGGTAGCTTCTTCCGTTCTCGAGTTATCTGTACCAAACCATCAAAAATCTAATATTTGACCTCACTCTGACCTTGACCTTTGACCGATTTTGACCAAAATCTAATCACCACGAGCCATCACCCTCCTGAATCACGTGGTGTAATTTGACATTGGTAGCTTCTTCCGTTCTCAAGTTATCTGTACCAAACCATTAAAAATCGAATATTTGACCTTGCTGTGTCCTTGACCTTTGACCGATTTTGACCAAAATCTAATCAACACTAGCCATCACCCTCCTGAATCACGAGGTTTAATTTGACATTGGTAGCTTCTTCTGTTCTCAAGTTATCGTCCCTACAAACAAACAAACAAACAGCAGTCATAGACTGGTACTTATGAAATCGTCAACTTGACCTCTGACCTTGTCTCATAAATGCTTTCTCTGGAGAAGGCAGCGACGCAAACCATAAGTTTCTACGATGATTCTTTCCCAAACCATCAAAAATCGAATATTTTGGATGTTTGACCTCACTGTGACCTTGACCTTTGACCGATTTTGATCAAAATCTTATCAGCACTATCCATCACTCTCCTGAATCACGTGGTATAATTTGACATTGGTAGCTTCGTCCCTTCTCGAGTTATCTGTACCAAACCATCAAAGGTCGAATATTTGACCTCACTGTGATCTTGACCTTCGACCGATTTTGACCAAAATCGAATCAGCACTACCCATCACCCTCCTGAATCACTTGGTGTAATTTGACCTTTGTAGCTTCTTCCCTTCTCGAGTTATCGTGCCTACAAACAAACAAACAAACAGAAACGGAAGTCATCAATATACTTATGAAATCTATAGATTTCGTAAGTAACAACCAGTCATAGACTGGTACTTACGAAATCGTCAACTTGACCTCTGACCTTGTCTAATAAAAGCTGTCTCTTGAGAAGGTAGCGACACAAACCAGAAGTTTCTACGATGATTGTGTATCAAACCATCAAAAATTGAATGTTTTGGATGTTTGACCTCACTGTGACCTTGACCTTTGACCGATTTTGATCAAAATCTAATCAGCGCTAGCCACCACCCTCCTGAATCACGTGGTGTAATTTGACATTGGAAGCTTCTTCTGTTCTTGAGTTATCATTTTTTGGATGTGTGACCTCACTGTGACCTTGACCTTTGACCGATTTTGACCAAAATCTAATCAGCACGAGCCATCACGCTCCTGAATCACGTGGTGTACTTTGACATTGGTAGCTTCTTCTGTTCTCGAGTTATCTGTACCAAACCATCAAAAATCGAATATTTGACCTCACTGTGACCTTGACCTTTGACCGATTTTGACCAAAATCTAATCACCACTAGCCATCACCCTCCTGAATCATGTAGTGTAATTTGACATTGGTAGCTTCTTCCGTTCTCGAGTTATCTGTACCAAACCATCAAAAATCGAATATTTGAGCTTGCTGTGACCTTGACCTTTGACCGATTTTGACCAAAATCTAATCAGCACTAGCCATCACCCTCCTGAATCACTTGGTGTAATTTGACATTGGTAGCTTCTTCCGTTCTCGAGTTATCGTGCCTCCAAACAAACAAACAAGCAGTCATAGACTGGTACTTACGAAATCGTCAACTTGACCTCTGAACTTGTCGAATAAAAGCTGTCTCCCGAGAAAGTAGCGACGCAAACGAGAAGTTTCTCCGATGATTCTGTACCAAACGATCAAAAATCGAATGTTTTGGATATTTGACGTCACCTTGACCTTTGACCGATTTCGACCAAAATCTAATCAGCACTTGCCATCACCCTTCTAAATCACGTGGTGTAATTTGACATTGGTATCTTCTTCCGTTCTCGAGTTATCATTTTTTGGATGTTTGACCTCACTGTGACCTTGAGCTTTGAGCGATTTTGACCAAAATCTAATCGGCACTCGCCATCACCCTCATGAATCACTTGGTGTAATTTGACATTGGTAGCTTCTTCCGTTCTCGAGTTATCGTGCCTACAAACAAACAAATAAACAAGCAGTCATAGACTGGTACTTACGAAATCGTCAACTTGACCTCTGACCTTGTCTAATAAAAGCTGTCTCTCGAGAAGGTAGCGACGCAAACCAGAATTTTCTACGATGATTCTGTACCAAACCATCAAAAATCGAATGTTTTGGATGTTTGACCTCACTGTGACCTTGACCTTTGACCGATTTTGACCAAAATCTAATCAGCACTAGCCATCACTCTCCTGAATCACGTGGTGTAATTTGACATTGGAAGCTTCTTCCGTTCTCGAGTTATCTGTACCAAACCATCAAAAATCGAATATTTGACCTCACCATGACCTTGACCTTTGACCGATTTTGACCAAAATCTAATCAGCACTAGCCATCACCCTCCTGAATCACGTGGTGTAATTTGACATTGGTAGCTTCTTCCGTTCTCGAGTTAACGTGCCTAACAAACAAACAAACAGAAACGGAAGGCATCAATATACTTACGAAATCTTTAGATTTCGTAGTAACAACCAGTCATAGACTGGTACTTACGAAATCGTCAACTTGACCTCTGACCTTGTCTAATAAAAGCTGTCTCTTGAGAAGGTAGCGACACAAACCAGAAGTTTCTACGATGATTGTGTATCAAACCATCAAAAATTGAATGTTTTGGATGTTTGACCTCACTGTGACCTTGACCTTTGACCGATTTTGATCAAAATCTAATCAGCGCTAGCCACCACCCTCCTGAATCACGTGGTGTAATTTGACATTGGAAGCTTCTTCTGTTCTTGAGTTATCATTTTTTGGATGTGTGACCTCACTGTGACCTTGACCTTTGACCGATTTTGACCAAAATCTAATCAGCACGAGCCATCACGCTCCTGAATCACGTGGTGTACTTTGACATTGGTAGCTTCTTCTGTTCTCGAGTTATCTGTACCAAACCATCAAAAATCGAATATTTGACCTCACTGTGACCTTGACCTTTGACCGATTTTGACCAAAATCTAATCACCACTAGCCATCACCCTCCTGAATCATGTAGTGTAATTTGACATTGGTAGCTTCTTCCGTTCTCGAGTTATCTGTACCAAACCATCAAAAATCGAATATTTGACCTTGCTGTGACCTTGACCTTTGACCGATTTTGACCAAAATCTAATCAGCACTAGCTATCACCATCCTGAATCACGTGGTGTAATTTGACATTGGAAGCTTCTTCCGTTCTCGAGTTATCGTGCCTACAAACAAACAAAAAACATACTAACAAACAAACAAACAAGCAGTCATAGACTGGTACTTACGAAATCGTCAACTTGACCTCTGACCTTGTCTCATCAATGCTGTCTCTGGAGAAGGTAGCGATGCAAACCAGAAGTTTCTACGATGATTCTTTACCAAACCATCAAAAATCGAATATTTTGGATGTTTGACCTCACTGTGACCTTGACCTTTTACCGATTTTGACCAAAATCTAATCAGCACTAGCCAGCACTCTCCTGAATCACGTGGTGTAATTTGACATTGGTAGCTTCTTCCGTTCTCGAGTTATCTGCACCAAACCATCAAAAGTCGAATATTTGACCTAACTGTGACCGTGACCTTTGACCGATTTTGACCAAAATCTAATCAGCACTAGCCATCACCCTCCTGAATCACTTGGTGTAATTTGACATTGGTAGCTTCTTCCGTTCTCGAGTTATCGTGCCTCCAAACAAACAAACAAGCAGTCATAGACTGGTACTTACGAAATCGTCAACTTGACCTCTGACCTTGTCGAATAAAAGCTGTCTCTCGAGAAGGTAGCGACGCAAACGAGAAGTTTCTCCGATGATTCTGTACCAAACCATCAAAAATCGAATGTTTTGGATATTTGACGTCACCGTGACCTTGACCTTTGACCGATTTTGATCAAAATCTAATCAGTGCTTGCCACCACCCTCCTGAATCACGTGGTGTAATTTGACATTGGTAGCTTCTTCCCTTCTCGAGTTATCATTTTTTTGGATGTTTGACCTCACTGTGACCTTGACCTTTGACCGATTTTGACCAAAATATAATCAGCACGAGCCATCACCCTCTTGAATCACGTGGTGTAATTTGACATTGGTAGCTTCTTCTGTTCTCGAGTTATCGTGCCGACAAACAAACAAACAAACAAACAAGCAGTCATAGACTGGTACTTATGAAATCGTCAACTTGACCTCTGACATTGTCTCATAAATTCTGTCTCTGGAGAAGGTAGCGACGCAAACCAGAAGTTTCTACGATGATTCTCTACCAAACCATCAAAAATCGAATATTTTGGATGTTTGACCTCACTGTGACCTTGACCTTTGACCGATTTTGATCAAAATCTAATCCGCACTTTCCATCACTCTCCTGAATCACGTGGTATAATTTGACATTGGCAGCTTCTTCCCTTCTCGAGTTATCTGTACCAAACCATCAAAAATCGAATATTTGACCTCACTGTGACCTTGACCTTTGACCGATTTCAACCAAAATCTAATCAGCACTTGCCATCACCCTTCTGAATCACGTGGTGTAATTTGACATTGGTATCTTCTTCCATTCTCGAGTTATTGTGCCTACAAACAAACAGAAACGGAAGTCATCAATATACTTCCGAAATCTTTAGATTTCGTAAGTAACAAACAAACAAGCAGTCAGAGACTGGTACTTACGAAATCGTCAATTTGACCTCTGACCTTGTCTTATAAAAGCTGTCTCTTGAGAAGGTAGCGACGCAAACCAGAAGTTTCTAAGATGATTCTGTACCAAACCATCAAAAATCGAATGTTTTGGATGTTTGACCTCACTGTGACCTTGACCTTTGACCGATTTTGACCAAAATCTAATCAGCACGAGCCATCACCCTCCTGAATCATGTGGTGTAATTTGACATTGGTAGTTTCTTCCGTTCTCGAGTTATCGTGCCTACAAACAAACAAACAAACAAACAAACAAACAAACAAACAGAAACGGAAGTCATCAATATACTTACGAAATCTTTAGATTTCCGAAGTAATAACTTGAAGCACATACACGAAATTCCCATTAGACAGAAGGAGGGATTCTAACTATAAACACATACTTATCGAAATAACTAAGCTACGGGGCCCGCCATCTCTTTGTGTGTAAATGGATTCCCAATCCGTAACAATATCGCCAAGGTGTAGTGCAGGACAGTTTGCTTGAACAAGCCTGCGGCGTGGAGACAGCCGATCGATCTCCCAGGAATGATCCAGAGATCCCCCACATCCAGGATGGTGTACCGTACCCCCACCTTCATGAAGTCAGGGCAGCATCAGAGTTGGAGAGAGATGAGAGACAGAGACGAGGTCCATGGGGACCGATCGGCACTCTGACCGTGACCACGCTGCCCTGACGAATCGGGACAGCAGGGAAGGATTTGGCCACCGACTTGCGTTGGAGGGGAAGAGGCGTCCCTCATAGTTGCCGTGTCCGAGTAGTTGAGTGTGGTGTTGTTCGCGTATATCTTTATCAGCTCATCGGAGGATTGGAGAGTACCAAAGGTAACACCACGATTAAAGAAAGGATTGAGAGAGAGGAATCCTAGAACTCTCGACAAGTCACTTTAATTGACCTCCGCCATCGAAGATGGACAGAGGTTACTGTTTTCACCTCTGTCTGTTTGTTTGTTTGTGAACAGTATTACGGAAAAACTCAACGGATTTCGACGAAACTTGGTGGGGGGATTAGGTATGGTCCAAGGATCATGCCATTAGATTTTGGACTTGGTCCAAAGTCCAATATGGCCGCTATAGCGGCCATTTTGATAAAAATATTTGAATTTTTGTTTTTGCATTTCTACATGTTTTAAGTGATTTCCAACCCCCCCCAAAAAAAAACAAACTGTTAGAGAAAAAAAACCAGAAATTTTTGCAATTTTTTTTCAACAAAATTTCGATTTTTTTTTTTTTTTTTTTTTTTTTTTGCATTTCTACATGTTATAAGTGATTTCCAACAAAAAAAACATGCCAAAATTATAATTGCGGCCCATTTTGGAACTTCAGGTGGATATACCCACGTAAAATCAATTTCTGTCTCAAGGAATCTCGTTATGACGAATGAATTGAGTTTGTAAAAGGGAAAGTTGCAAACTATAACTCTGTGAGCACTGTTGACGTCAAATTGAATGAATAGGATATCAGGTTCACTTGAGTGACCTAGCAGTATTGGCGGCGGAGGTTTTGCACTCTACCGAGTGCTCCCCCTCTAGTTTTATTGTGTGGAAGACGATGAATGTGTGAAAATGCATGAGGAGACCATTTGGCCCATGAAATCTGCACTACATCTCCACCACTTTTACACCAATCTGACAGTTTATCAACTTAACTTCACTCAGGGTGGGGATGGAGGAATGGGGATGAAAACAGTGGGGCAAGCGCAGACATCACCATGGTGTTTTGCAAACATGTATATCCAGTATAATACTCGAGGGGTATGCTTACACATTGTGAGCAATAACGAACCATGTGTGCTTCCCCATTGTCTCTGGTCGCTCATCTGCATTTATTTATTTACTCCCCCCCGCCCCCCTTTATGGATGTTTTCTAACGATTCTGTGATTGTTTTTTATTTTATTTTTTTAATGCCTTGAACAAACCTTGGTGCATTATGGGTGATTGAGGTTGTGGTCAGGTTTCATATAAATTGTGTGTGTGGTTTCTAAGAAGAAAGGAAACACCTATTTTGGGGGGGTCAACCCCCCCACCTGTAAACCCCCTCAATGAGCGCAGATTGTGATGCGGTTGATACACTTTAGTACATCACGAGTGATGAAGGTTGTGGTAAAGTTTTATCAAAATTGTGTGTGTAGTTTCAAGCGATAATAACTGAAATTTTACAGACTCACTCACTCGTCACTGCTCGATCACATGAGTTCACCGGACTAAAGTCGAGGTGAGCTAAAAGTTGTACCAGTGGAAAGCTAATAAATCGAGTTACTTGAAACAAAAATTTGTGTTCGTTTAATCAAAAAGACACCCGTTTCAAAAAAGTTTGAATCCCGACTCAGCTATTAACTGTCATCTTCATGGGCAGGGTGATTCATGAATGTGTGTGCCGTCCCTCGGATGGACGTTAAGCTGGGCGTTCTGTCTGCTGGCATTAGTTGGTGGATGTGAAGGATCTCACGGTGTCGTTTGCGAAGAGTAGGTGAGCTATCACCAGCACCATGGCCCAAAAATTCCAAAATTCCTGCCATGACCTCGAAGAAGCGTGCGTAATAGAAGCTGTGCATAATGTCCATAAGTACAACATATTTTTAAAAATCCGATTTGATTTGGTCAATTTTGACGGAAGAGATAGGTTTTTACGGTAGGGCTTCCTCAAAAGCTTCCACTAACTCAATTGTACCTATCGTGGCATTGTTCAATAATTCCCACGAACCATCGTCGTCCCCCGGCTAGTTTCTTATTATTTTGTTTCCAGGATTGAGGAGGAATAAATGGGGCATCAAGCTTTAATGTAGAGCTTTCACCAATAGCATTTCTAATTCGACCACACCAGGAACCCATGAGAAGGACATGAGTGGAGCAGACATAAGGAAATCTATAATAATAAATGTCAGTGTGTGTCATTTAGTTAGTTAGTCGATCTCCTCCATAAATCCAAAACCATGAAACCTAGCAGCCCCAAACTTTTCATGCAGAGTAAGTGATCTCCAACGTAGTGCATGAATGAAAACTGGGTATTTGGGTTCATTAAAAAAAACCCTTTTGAGGCTAATTTATGGTCTTGTTTAATTATCCTTTAACAAGACGTTATCCTTGTTCAGCTCACTTTCCCTCGCAGGGGGTCTTGATTTTCTTCGTGAAAGACTCAGTATCTTGCAACTGTCATAACTCTCCTCTTCTTTATTCTGAAACTCTGGCCCTTGGTCCTGTCACTGTCCATTCTGCTGAAAAACTCTTCCGCACTTACTTTGTGTACTCCTTTCATTGCCTTAAACATCTCCTTCAAATCGCCTCCTTTGTAATGTAAAAAGGCTCGTCGCCTTCTGGCACTCCTCCTAGTATGGTCTCGCGAGACCCGGAATCGATGTGGTTGCTCTGTGGAGCTCTATCTATGGCAACTGCATCGTTTCTCAGATGTTGTGAACAAAACTGTCCACAATATTTCCAGATGAAGCCTCAAATTCCTATATTGTGCTTACTTGGTCTGATTCTGCAACTCGACTGGACAGCATCAGCTTACGTCTCCAAAGTACACACTCTGCTGCTCATGCACTTTCTCTCGCCCCACGCACTAATTCTGACCAAAAATACCATCAACTGAACACGCTACTATGATGGCCCACTGCGATTATTGTCTTTATACCCATGTGATCCATGCATTCTATGATGTCACATAGATTGCCATTATCCGTAGCTTTTATGAGTGTACTTCTGATTTCACCGGAGGGGACTAAAAGTTTGCTCTCCATTTGTCCGTCCGTCCGTCCGTCCCACCTGTGGTTTTTCAGACTTTTTCCGCCATACCCTTAAAACCTATTCAACTAAAACTTGGTGCATAGCTTTATTATGATAAGTTACAAAACAAGTTCGAGTTTCAGAAAGTTTCGTCAATTATTCAGTTTTGCCCTTTTTTGGATTCAGAAGATGTCACGTCGGTTGGGACATGTATTGTGCAGCAATTCTCACTCTCGTTGATCATTGATCAATTATTGGGATATTAACCACTTTGGTGCACATTAAGGTTAAATTGCATAAATGAAGGTGAACATGAAAAGAAGAATTCAAACTATATTTCCCATGGTGAGTCGATCATATGTATGAAGTTTCGGATTGATCCGTTAAACGGTTCTGGAGAAGAAGATTTGATTATGTTTTTATTTATGGCCGCAAAACCACATGACCAATGACATCATAAATTTAATTTGGGTCGCATATCAGATATATATTGTTGTGGATTTCACAATTGGATCCGAGTAATGCACACAGCATCCAGGTCCTCAGACAGTTATTTCCATAAATGCATGTTCAGAATAGACCCATCCCCTTGTCTGGTGGGATTCTAACTCTTTGATACGTTGAAGAAGGGTAGAGAACAAGTTCCATTTCTTTCTCATGGGATAACTTTTTCCTCTTTACAACATGTTCATGACGTATGATTTTATGTCGGTTTTAATTTCTGCATGAGCGATATTCACCGTTTGTGCACGCGACAGATCGATAGCCGTTAACCCAACGGAGACTCATTCTATTCCCCTTTCATCAAGATGCATTGGCTTGGAAATACACTTATTTATACATTATATTTTGGTTATCATTTCCACATTGGACTTACAGGTAATTTGAGACATTAATCACATCGCGGGCTTTTCCTGAACAGTTCATTCTGACAGTTAAACATGGTTGTGGTCTTGGATCATTTACCTCAGGCACCCACCTTTTCCCATCAGCGATCGACACCCCCTTCAGCAGCTCTATGTACGCGAACTGGCTCTTGTTTGTGTCGGGCTGAACAAAGAGGTGATAATTGCCCGTTGACATTTTATGGGCACTTAATGTTGTTGCTCGGTTGTTCCGGCAAATGGCTGCTTTCTGGCATTCGTCCAGCGCGATCCTGATGGGGGTCGGTGCGAGATCCTGATGGGGGTCGGTGCGAGATCCTCATGGGGGTCGGTGGGAGATCCTCATGGGAGTCGGTGGGAGATCCTCATGGGAGTCGGTGGGAGATCCTGATGGGGGTCGGTGCGAGATCCTGATGGGGGTCGGTGCGAGATCCTGATGGGGGTCGGTGCGAGATCCTGATGGGGGTCGGTGCGAGATCCTGATGGGGGTCGGTGCGAGATCCTGATGGGGGTCGGTGCGAGATCCTCATGGGGGTCGGTGGGAGATCCTCATGGGAGTCGGTGGGAGATCCTCATGGGAGTCGGTGGGAGATCCTCATGGGACTTGGTGGGAGATCCTCATGGTAGTTGGTGGGAGATCCTGCTTATGGTTGGTGACAGTTGGACTGTTCTTGCTGGTTCTGCTCGGTACCTGGCTCTTGGCGTTCCTGGTTCCTGGGGGTGATGACATGACATTGATTGGTGTTTGAGCCTGTTTTGCTGGTGGGTACATGGCAAGGCAGGGCACTGGCAGCGGAAATGAGCCAAGCTGTGGAGAGCTCGTTTGGAGAGGTAGACCAAGGCACGCTCATACATTTTGGTATATTTTAGTAGATGCGCGATGACTTCTTCCTTCAAAAGCCGAGACCAGATTTCTTTCCCCCCTGAATGATTAGCTGGGTACCCACGTCTCATGTTTAATTGTTAAGTAAGACATAGTGAGAAGCATCTGCTCTTTGTCCATTTTTCTATAAATGCTTGTTGAATTCTTTATTTGTTTGAGATTATTTTATTGATTGAACATTTCATTGATTTGAATTAATCCATTTAATCGACAAGGAAATAAGTCCTTCGGTTTATTTATTTTTCTTAATAATAAATTCCTTGTTGACGTTTCAACCTGTCCGTGATTGTTATTTCCTTCCATTGATCCAGCATTGGCCGAACCTAGATAGACTGGGAGATTATAATTCCCAAATGAATTAACCTGTCATAGTCAACATGCACCAGCGGTAAATGCTCGGCCGCATTACTTAAGATATAATCAAGATAAGATTGGTGCATCACCGATGGCGCATTCCCTGGTCATGAGGCCACGTGACTTCTAGTGAAATGGCAAATGAGACGGTGGACTTTGGAACTTGTGGTTAACTGATTGGCGTTCATGGTTGGTAAGCAGCCCACCACACCAAAAAGTTATTTGTGAGCGGTGGTCCCAGGTCCGGTCCTTCCGAAAAGAAACGAGGATGAACACCCTCCTAAAACATTCGGTACTCGTGGCCGTAACAATATGAAGTTTCAGATATTTTGGATTCTGCTTTCAATTCAACCAGAAAAAGATGTCCAAATTATTTCTTTTAATCCAATATGGCTGCCATACCATGTGACCTGTGACATCAGAGTTGTCAAAAAAATATTTTCTATGGGGAGTCCCTCCGATGTTTCAAGGTTTCGCATCAATCGGGCAAGCGGTTGCAGGGAAAAAATTTTAAACGAAAATATATACACTTGGACACACACACACACACACACACACACACACACACACACACACACACACACACACACACACACACACACACACACACACACACACTTGTACAGGATCGGCTATTCCTGAAATGTAATATAATTTAAAGGATTGCTGTAAATGATGTTAACCTCAAAACATAGTTCCCTTACGTTAAGTAAGAATCTTAACTTGTAAGAAAATGAATGGTTTTCCCACTGCATGGATCATCAGCTCGGCACCGTTCTTTCTTGAGGTTAAAAAAACAAACGATTTGTATGCATTGTTGAGACTCATATGAGAGCTAACACACGGAACGTATAACAAAGGAAGCAGGAGACAAGAGGGGTGGGAGAGGGAAGCACAAAACCGTGGGGAGGACATTACAGGGACTTTCAGGAAGGAAAGCAGGGAATTTGAACGAGGTGGGTATGGGATGGATTAACAAGCATAGAAAAGATAGTGGTTTTGGATGGGGGAAGATGGTGGTGAACAGCTGTTTTGAATACTTGGAGGGAAGAGTGGGACTGAAGAGAATGTGGGAGTTTGTTCCAGAGGTGGGGAAAAAGCGGAATGAAAGAGTGAAGGAGAGTAGTGATTCTTGATTTTGGTAGTTTCACCAGAAGGGGGTTGCTGGAGGACCTTGAGCGCCCTGCGGAAATTTTGGAGGTTCAGAGCGGGAGTGGGGGGGGGCGAGGCCAGAAAGGAGGCAGTGGAAGACAAACAGACCACTGACCAACCTGCAGTGAGTGAGAGGCCCAAAGACTCGGCCTCATCGTGGGAGATACCAGTGATCCTAAATGCCTTG
This sequence comes from Eptatretus burgeri, assembly GCF_056783735.1. Lineage (NCBI taxonomy): Eukaryota > Metazoa > Chordata > Myxini > Myxiniformes > Myxinidae > Eptatretus > Eptatretus burgeri. Next base: position 153,067,171 of record NC_140962.1, on the reverse strand, counting down.
GTTTCCACAGGGTGAAGCCGAGAAAGGTGAGAGGCGGGAGCACCAGCCCAGAGGGGAGAGCATTACTCCATCAGGCAGCAGACAGACGCTTTGTATGTGGTCAGGAGCTCAGGTGTGCCAAGGAAGGACTTTGCACGATGGAGGATGCCCAGTTAGTAACTGGCTTTGGAGGCCAGCTTGGAAATGTGGCTTTCCCAGGAAAGATCATGGCAAATCTACTCCGCATTATCAATCAGTTTAACTGCAGAGCAGGTTTAGATTTATTGATAATTTTGGCCAAGCTTGTGTGATACACAAATGACACATTCTCTAACTGTTTACAATAGAGTTTTTAATGTACTTTTTTCTCTCTCTTTTCTATCTTGTCAGCGATACGTGGCAATCAGATCAGGAACTTCACCTGCAGCTTGTGCTCTCAGAGCTTCACCACTGAGGCTGCTTTGAAGACCCACACGGAGAAGCACCGACCAGATTCCAGGGGAAAAGAATACAAGTGCACTGAATATCCTTTTCATGTGCATAATGAAAACCATTTGGTTCAACACGCTGAAATCCCTACAAAGATGTCATATGCCTGCACTGTTTGTTGCAAAGAATTTGATCATTCGTCACACCGCAATAGACACATGTTGATTCACAACGGGGATCGACCGTACACGTGTTATCTTTGTGGGAAGACATTCAATCAGTTATCACACCAACAGATCCACATGCGAAGTCACACGGGAGAGCGTCCGTACAGATGTAAAGTTTGTCCCAAAACATTCTCTAATCGATCGGGTTTAATAAGGCACTTGCGCCTTCATACAGGAGAGAAACCCTATACCTGCACTGTTTGCGGCAAGGACTTCAGTCAGTCATCAAACCAACAGATACACATGACGATCCATACGGGAAAGTTTCCATACGCCTGTAGTGAATGTGGGAAGGAATTTAGTCATCCAAGTAACTTTCGGAGACACAAGCTTTTACACTCGTCAGACTGACCATACAATTGCGAAATCTGTGCTAAATTGTTCTCATGTCGAGAACAATTTACCACATCGGTTTTACGAAGTCGCATGTGTTCACACGAGGCTCGTTGCAGTGGCAAAGAAGAGATCTGCTTAACTGCAATGAAGAACGAGTCATAACACTCTCTCCGCCATAAACACCGAACACATGGAATTAATAATGTAATTGTTGAAGGAGACACTTTTTCCAAATCCTCGATCTTTTCTACCCCCGTTAATCCACCCCAAGCCCACCTCCTTCAAATTCCCTGCTTTCCTTCCTGAAAGTCCCTGTAATGTCCATCTTATGTTCCCCGCTCCATCCCCCTCCCTTTCACAGATCTCCTAATGTCTCTGTTCTCCACTGTACTATCCTTCCCACTCCCATTCCTCTTGTCTCATGCCCCCCTTGCTGTGCGTTGTGTGTTGGCTGTCATATGAGCATCGACAAGGTGTACAAAAAAAAAAGAAAATAAAATAAAAAGGACTTCTTTTTTCGGCATTCATTCCAAGTGCGTTTTTGGCACGAGGGATCTGCAGAACACATGATTGCAAGTTTCCATGTAGCATAACAGCAATGATCGTTCCTCACGCAATAATCGTTCAGCACGTGCAACTCGTGCACCCGAATGTTTTTAGAGGTAACACTAGGCATTCTGAGACACCAGCGTGTGAATCGTCCAAAAATGTTTTTTTTTTAAACGCACTGATTACATTCTTTGACAAAACATTACAATACCACATCCGTCAAAAAAATAAGAGGAATCAAATCATTGGACACCTTCAAGCAGAGTCTTTCAACGGGGATGATACCCGGAACTGAGATCGTTACTTCCACAGTGGATCCAAATGTGAAAACATTCGGCGTAACGCAGCATTACGCGATTAGGTCACAATGAAATGGACGTGTAATTATTCAGCTTTCATCTCTGTCAGAAGATTGCACCTCATCTGTGTTCCGCGATGTCACAAATAAATCACATCAACAACAATCTCATGTTTTATTTTATTTTTATGGCATAGTGTATTTTAGAGCATTTTCTCTATCTCCTCTCTTTTTGTGACCAAAACCTTGGACAAGTTTTTGTCATGCACTTTTGTCTTTGTTGGTTGTGTGTGCGATCATGTCACGTGTTCTGAACATGATTGAGTGGTTGTTTTTGGGGGGGTTTTTTGCCAATTAAATTTATTTCTCCCTTTGGTAAAAGTGTCATGCAGATACACCACCACTGCATGATATCAGAAAGCCATGAAGTGAAATGTGTTGAATGTTATTCTCTGTTAAGCAAATCGCAATGGTTACATGACCAAAACCTTGGACGTGGGATGATTGTGCTGTTGTTTTTTCAAATGGTTCACAGTAAAACTTCTTCCAATGTGGTTTCCAATATACACGCTGAATTAAACACAAAACTCCCAAACGCAAGGGTGTGTTTTCCCAAAAATTTATATTATTCTTATTCCTTGTTTCTGTACTGTATCGCGATCGCAGTTACAATTTACCTTCTGGATTAATTGCGACAAAAATGGCCTGTGTTTTCCCAAAGATTTTATTCTTTTTCCTTATTCCTTATTACTTTACTTAATTACGATTTCATTTATATACACGCGCGGCATGAGCTGCCACCTGTCGCCATCTCCGAACCTGCCACCATTAAGTGAACTTAAGTCGACCATTATTGCTCCCAAAAGACCCAATTTGAACCAACCAGACAAGAAGAGGAGGAAAACAATGACCATGAAAGTCAAACTTGATATCCTGAATAAATTATCATCAGTTTCTGCTTCATCTTTGGCCAGGCAATATGGCGTGAACGAATCCACCATTCGGACGGTACGGAAGGCCGAAGATAAAATCCGTGTCAGCGTCCGTGCAGGAGCCTCCATCGCAACATCATACGTTAGCAGGAGAGACACCCTTGTTGAAAAAATGGAGAAAAGATTGAGTGTCTGGATCGAAGATCAGAACCAGAAAACTGCTCCAGTTGATGGGCCCATGATAAGAAGAAAGGCCATTAGCATCTACAATGACCTGAAGAAGGAAGCCCAACCTGATGAAGAAACAGAAGAAACGGAGTCTTCTCCAGCACCATCATCATCCTTTCAAGCAAGCAGGGGCTGGTTTGACAAATTCAAAATTAGATATAACCTCCGTAATGTCAAGCTGGCGAGAGAGGCTGCTTCTGCTGATGTAGAAGCAGCTGCAGAATACCCAAAAGAGGTTCAGAAGCTGATAGAGGAGAAAGGTTATCTGCCAGAACAAGTCTTCAATGCAGATGAGACAGGTCTATTCTGGAAGAAAATGCCCGATAGGACCCGGATTTCCAAAAAAGAACGAACTGTCTCAGGGTTTAAAGCTGCAAAAGACAGATGTACCCTTCTCTTTTGTAGCAATGCTGCTGCAGACTTCAAATGCAAGCCAATGCTTGTCTACAGAGCAGAGAACCCCAGAGCTCTGAAAGGCAAGACAAAGTCCATGTTGCCAGTCTTTTGGAGATCAAACAAAAAAGCCTGGGTTACTGCTAAAGTGTTTGAAGACTGGTTTGAAAACAGCTTCATTCGTGAGGTGAAGGGTTATCTGGCAAAGAAAAACTTGGCTTTCAAGGTGCTTCTTATACTGGATAATGCACCAGGACATCCATCATCCTTAACTGAGTGCCATCCTAATGTTAAGGTGATATTCCTGCCTCCGAACACCACATCATTGTTGCAGCCCATGGACCAGGGTGTGATAGCAACATTTAAGTCTTACTATACCAGGAGGAGTTTTGCACACATCCTGTCCATGATGGAGAGAGATTCAGCTCTTACAGTCAGTGATTGTTGGAAAAGTTTCAACATTTTTGATGCCATTGTAATAAGCAAACACGCTTGGGAAGAAGTGAGAAGTGAGACCCTCAGCTGTTGCTGGAAAAAGCTATGGCCTGGGATTGCCCATGATTTTAGAGGCTTCTCGAGTTCGAAAGAAGAAGTGAAGAGGATCATTGATGTTGCAAAACATATTGGAGGGGAAGGATTTGATGACATGGAAGAAAAAGAAGAAGAAGAACTGTTAAAGTCCCATGGAGAAGAACTTGAAGAACTTGTGACTCAGACTTCTCATGAAGAGCCAGAGAAGGCAGAATTAACCACCAAACTGCTGGAGGAGCTCTTCAAGGCAACAAAAACTGCCCAAGAAATTGCTGCAAGGATAGATCCTTTTGTGGAAAGAAGCCTGAAGTTCAAGTGGGCCATAGAGTCAGCTTTAAATCCTTACACAAAACTTCACAGGGAGTTAAAACAGAAGGCAAAGGAAGTGCCTATAACACAATTCGTTAGGCCTACTTCAACACCATCCACCAGCAAATCAACACTCAAACCTCCAACAACCACCTCACAATAAGGTGAGTTATTTTCCAATAATGCAGTACTATTATGATAATAACACTTATTTTAATGTATATTTAATAATGCTGCACCACTCCATACAAAGAAACATGTAAAAAAAAAAAATCAAGAAAGGCTGTTAGGATCACTTTTTGGGAGCCTGGAACGTATCCCCAATTTCCCCATACGTTTAATGATTCCTCCAACGCGAATTCCTCCAACATGAGTTATCCCAGAATGTTGGAGGAAGCTTTACTGTATTTGTACAGAACAATTGTTGTTCGATGGATTGAAGAAACCAGCGGATATTAAAGTGTATCAATACTACTTTTTGTTTATCTCGAGATTTTGATTCACCAAGGATTGTGCAAAGTTTTACTCACCTTTTCACTTGTATTTTTCCAAGGAGAGGCAATGGGAGAGTGGGATTGAGGCAATGGCATTGGGACACTGATGCTGAGGCAATGGCACAGGGACAAGGAGACGATTTGTCTGTTTGTCTTATCTGTTTGTCACTTACAGGTCGCAATTTCAAACCGATCTTCATGAAACTTCATCACCTGGTAGAGTTCATCATAAGCAAAAAGCCTATTGTTTTTGAGGTCAAAAGGTCAACAACTTTGTCAAATTTCTGAAATCTGCAATTTTAATCGGATCGAATTGAAATTTGAAGAGGATTTGCATTTCAGGTCAATTAATTCAACGGACCAGTATTTTTGAGGTCAACATGGGCTAAAAGGTCGACGTAGGCGAAATTTCAAAAATCAATTTTCATCCGATTGACTTGAAATTTGAAGATTTGTAGATGAGGTCACTGAATTCAGCCATCAATTATTTTTGAGGTAAAACACCAACCAAAAGGTTGACATAGGCCAAGTTTCTAAAATTGTCAATTTTCATCTGATCAACTTAAAATTTGAAAAGGATTTGCATATTTGGTCATGCAATTCAAGCACCAATTATTTCGTATGAACAAGTACAACCAGTCGCTTTGCTGGAGGGGTGGGGGGCTTTTAAGGGGGTGAGGGTGAAAAGGTGAGGAGGGGTGGGGAAGGGAAGGCAGCATGAGGGGGGGGAGGGGTACATTCATAACAACTGAAAACATTTTTTTACTCGTTGTGATCATGTTATTTATTTTGACTTCTTATCTCCGGTATCGAACCATGGTATTGCCATTGAAACTCAAAGAATGTGTGCCTTCACCAAGTACTCCACGAACAGTTGAGGAAACTTCAAAAAATGAAATGTTTAATTTTTATTTGTATTTATCTATGCCAAAGTGACAGGTGATACACTGGAAGAACAAAAAGGTAAGACGTCATGGAAAATAAAATTTCACATTTTCAGTGACCCAGCCACCGCCTGTTGCACCGCAGGACAACACGTGGCCAAAGCCGGCGAGTAGCCCTGACCTTTGTTCAAGTCGATCGATATGCAGCATGAGGTCAGTGACAGTGCGAATAATGTGGAGTCCTCACTAGGTGGCTTAAGCACTCCAACTAAACGGTTGATGAGGAACAGCTGGCTCGGCAAGCATTGATCCATCAATTTTAAAACACCTCCCGTAGATGTCCAAGCAATGTTCTGAATTTGACAAATGAACACTTTTTTTTAGCAGTTGGAGCTGCTGCTAAGTTCAATTCTGAAGCTTAAATTTTGTAATTTGGCTTAGTTTTAGAGATTATTGTGGTTATGGCATTTGCAGAAATGAAATAAAGCCATGAACGCTGGCGTCTCTGGGCATTTATAAGCATTGCAATGTATCCAGTGATGCATAGGTATCGATAATATGAGTGAGGAGAGTGGAAAAAAAAACTTCACCGTTAATAAATCGTTGCGGCCTGTTCCAAGTCGGGGCATGGTTGAGCAGGCCAAAAAAAAGTGGCAGCTTCAGATCCCAGCGAGGTTTCCCAGGATAAGCCTTTAGACCCCCAGAGACATGGCAAGGTGGCCGAGGATGCGCCCGATAAAGGATATAATAAAATAAGGCCATCAATTCTCTTCAAAATGGGTGTTTTAATCAACCCAAACACCCAATTTTCACTCATGCACTGCCTTTGAGGTCCCTTAGGATGATGCATGCAAAGTTTCAGGCTGCTAGGTTTCATGGTTTTGGAGTTATGGAGGACGGACACCAACACACACACACACATACACTTATTGGTAATGATGGTTAATCAAAATAAAGACCAAAAGGTCAACATTGGCCAAAGGTCATCAACTTAGGTGAAGTTGCTAAAATCCTGAATTTTCAGCCGATTGACTTAAAATTTGAACAAGATTTTTTTTTTATATCATGTCACTGAATTCAACCACCCATTATTTTTAGGTCAACATATTTTATTAAAAATGAAATTTCTATTTTTATAAAAAAACAAACAAATAAAAATTCATTATTTAAAAACTTTTTTTTTGCATTTTCTTCCTTGGATCTTGTGTAGCTGGGTTGGTGTGGTGTTCACGCAGGCATGATGGGCTGAATGGCCTCCACCTGTGTCGGATTTCCTTGCTATTCCTTGTTGACATTGGCCTAAAGGTAAACATCTGAGGTTGAATTTCTAAAATCCTCAATTTTTCATTCAATTGACTTGAAATTTGAAGAGGATTTGCACATCAGGTTAGTAAATTCAACCACCAATTATTTTTGAGGTCAACATAGGCCAATAGGTCAACATAAGTCAAAGGTCAACAACTTAGTTGCATTTTCTAAAATCCATTAATTTTCATCCGAGTGACTTGAAATTTGAAGAGGATTTGCACATCAGGTTAGTAAATTCAACCAATTATTTTTTGAGGTCAACATAAGTCAAAGGTCAACAACTTGGGTACTATTTCTAAAACCATTAATTTTCATCCGATTGACTTGAAATTTGAAGAGGATTTGCACATCAGGTTAGTAAATTCAACCACCAATTATTTTTGAGGTCAACATAGGCCAATAGGTCAACATAAGTCAAAGGTCAACAACTTAGGTGCATTTTCTAAAATCCATTAATTTTCATCCGAGTGACTTGAAATTTGAAGAGGATTTGCACATCAGGTTAGTAAATTCAACCAATTATTTTTGAGGTCAACATAAGTCAAAGGTCAACAACTTGGATGAAATTTCTAAAATCCATTAATTTTCATCTGATTGACTTGAAATTTGAAGAGGATTTGCATATTTGGTCGTCGAGTTCAACCACCAGTTCTTTTTAGGCACGACATATATCTTGTTTTATTCATTTACCGGATGTGATCAGAAGTGTCGTGATGGTGCATGCGGAATCCTGGAGGGTCATGAAGTGGCCTTCGGTGAGGGAAAGCTCATGACGTCACACAGCCTTGCATACTGCCCAAATACCCAAAATAATTGGGGGGGCATTGAGAGAATAAAATGAATGAAAGTAATGAAAAACTGTAAACCAATATAGACAAAAAAATGATGAAAAACGAAGTCCAGTGATGATGAAAACCTCACATCTTGTCTCGAGGTCGCTCCATCTATAAGCCTGTGTATCAATCCTTGCGAGTGGAATGGAAGCCATCTATGGACCAGGCAGTATTTTGTATTTTGAAACCCAAATCTATCTGGACCAATTGGAATTTTCTCATATAATTAGGAGTCAGATTTTATTTATTTATTTTAAAGGCTCTTTCAGTGGGAGACCTCCACCAAGAAAGAGAGAGAGTCTGCTGAAAGGTACACGTACACCCTTTGGTTGAATCCTCCGTCCGGCTTCCTCAGCTTTCTCGATGTGACTTGGGGTATGTTCATTTACCGAGTTCCTTGTCGAGCATGATCGCCAAGCGGCTTAAGCACTCAAGCAAGCACTCTACGCTTGCCAAGCCAGCCGTTTCGTATCAACTGCTTTGCAAGTCGCTTGCGGACAAGCGATCGAGGGAGCTGCTTGGCGAGCGGTAAGCAAGCCGCTTGCTAACGGAACACACCCCGGATGTATTATGCTGGTTGAACTCGAAGCACCCTCGACTGCACAAATCGTTTTTTGAAATTTGTCAAAAAAAACACAGCAACAAATATATATATATATATATATATATATATATATATATATATATATATATATATATATATATATATATATATATATATATATATATATATATATATATATATATATTATGAAGTCGACCAAAACTTGTTGGTTCCCGCCAAAAAATATTTAGACGGTGGTGGCATATATAGAGTCTCGCGGCTCTGGAAAGCCATTTAAACTGAAAACCGGAAAACTGTGATAATAATCATCGTGGTTAAAAGTTTATATAACGTCAACTTAAATCGCGGCCAAAGACCGAATTAATTAATTTTCCAAACACACGTGCTCTATTTATTTGAATCTCGGGGCACCACGTGTTCTCGACCGATAATGGACGGGACGAGAGCTCGTGGTGGCGGCGGTGGTCTCGTCCCGGCCTGGCTGGAGATCCAGGGATTACCGGAGGAGTCTCTCCGAGCCGCGATCACCGAGCTCGGGATCGAGATATTCGGAGCTCTGTGTGCCCGGGCCGAGCCCCCGACCGTGAGGGACCAACTGTGTTCCTTGTCCGCACGGAAATTCACCTTCACCATGTACGCCGAGCTCTGTCGGTACATGGAGACGTGCCGTGCGCGGAGAAGATCGGAACGGACCGTCGTGCCTGGACGGGGAAAGACCGCCGAGGAGACCGGAGGACCTGGTGGGGTCGTGCGGATCAAGGTGAAGGAGGAGGGTTCCCTCGGTCCTCCAGAGGGAAGGGACCCGGAGCACGGTGAGTGGTGGAAACATGGACGGGGTCGTGATCTCGAGGTAATTTATTCTCCGTGGTGGAACCGAGTCGTGGGAAGTCGAGTCTGGAATCGTGAGATCGTAATGTTGAAGATTCGACGGCACTTAACAGCACCGCCGTCTGGTTTGGCACAGGTCTCGGGTCACGTGCCTCAAATCACGATACCAACGTACACCTGGGTCTTGCCAGTTGGGGATATAGACCCCGGCTACAGACTGGGTTTGTCAGAGACCGAGCGAAGTCTGCCGCAGTCCGTAACCAGTTTGGTTTTAAATACAAATCGAGCGATTGTTCCTCAGCGCGGCACGAATAAATTCAAGGCGGCAAATCTCGTATGAATCGGTCGGATTTATTGGGGACACATCGGGGAACACGACGCAAGGAAAGCATTCGCGACAATGTTGTAATTAATCGATAACCCACTCTTATCTAGGGGGATACGGGTTTCGAAGGGGGGCCCTAGCAAAATACACCTTGGGCCTGGAAAACATGTAGACAAGACGCGGAGTACTTGGTGGTGCCTCATGGACGAGAGGAAAAGTGTCGAAGGCACGAATACGGCTCGTGACAAGCCGATGGTGTCGATTCGAGCACCCAGCTCGAGCATGCAGCGTGGCAAGATGGCGCTCATACTCCTATCGGCACCGCTCACGCATGCCCTGTGGCAAGATGGCGACTATGTCCTTTTGTCGGTACTGCCCACGCACCAGCCTCGGCGCGTCCAGCCCCTGTAAGGTCGACGGCACAAGAGCGAAAGATCTATGGTGTGTTCCAGCTGGCTCCTCACAAGGTCCAGTATGCGAATGCAGGCCTGGCCTGTACACCAGACCAGGCCAAATTCGGGTGTTGGACTCCGCAGATGGATCGACGGGGTCAAAAGACGTGGTCCAGCCGCGCAGGGAGTAAGGACAGTCAGAAGTCAGAGGCTCCGTGGTTGATGAACCTGTGGATGACCCACAGGCTGGATCCATGGCCGCGGAGGAACAGCCGACCAAGCCACTCCTCATAACGCAGATCGCAGACTGCCCAAAGCAGTTCCTCCCTTGCCTTTCGGGGCGGGCCTTTTCGGACCACCTCCGGGGACACGTGATTGGTCCATCGTTCGAGTTTTCAGCAGCTCTCCGCCAATGGGTTGCTGGCACGTCTTGCTGACTGACTGTCAGGGTGCTGGGTGGGGGCTCGTTAGAATGGGGGAAGGAAAAAAGAAGGCTCCTCTCGGTACACCACCACTGTATGAACACCGGACAGCCTGCTACACCTACCGACACACATGTAACGTCTGATTACCAAACAACCTAGCTAAACATGCATTTAAGGGGGGATCTGGGCTAATCCTATATTTAATAACCCACTAACGGCCCATTTCCACAACAGTAAATCGTTTCTCTTAAAGTATTTAAAGACTAACACGATTCAGAAAAATTTGCTTGGGATATCATCTATGGTGACATAGCAGTGACGTCACAGTGATGTCGGAAGTGCAATTAACCATCAGGTGTTTACTTGGTGTAAAACGATGCCTCTCAGGGAGAGTCGAGGAGTCTTTTACCAGTTTACGGGATGGATCCGTCCATTGAAATTGATGACATCAGGATCCATTTAGCGGGACGGGGTCTTGGTCAATACCACCTTGGTGGTTTTGTCCTTCGGCAACCCAGTCCTACCCGCAAAAGTTTTCCCTTGGTATCGTGCCTTCACTGTACGGGGATACATTCCAGCCCCCTGAAGATGTTCCAAGTGCCAATAGTTCGGCCAAACTGCTCCAACCTGCAGGGATAAACAATGCTGCAGCAGATGTAACTGAGAGCATGAATACGGAAGCTTCATTGGTGAAGAAACATCTTGTGCTAATTGTGGTGGGGACCACAGCTTGCAGCCTTCAGAGGATGTCCCGAATTCCAAAGAGCTGCTCAGATCCAACGGGTGAAGACTCAGGGGAAACTGTCTCATGCTGAGGCTATCCGGATGGTCCCCAAAATTTAGATCCCAGTAAACATGGTTGGAAGCAAGACCAAAACTGAGGGTCCGGTTAAAGTACTAACTAAATCGGTAGGAGTTCAGCTCGAGATGAAATGTTTGAGGATGCCAAACTGAGAGTGCAATCACCTACGTGGATATGAATATTACAAAAATGGGGTTCATTGGTTTTATCACTGAAGTAGTGAATTGTGCAGCTCAAGCAAAAATCAGATCGGAGGATATCGATGATATTACCGCTGCAGCCATCAAACATTTGGGCTGGGTGCGGTTTTCTACCAAGACTATAAATAAAATTTTCAGCAAATCAGGCCAAAAACGCAGAGGGGCAGACTCCAAACAGTCCCAGGATTTGCCGCTCAGTTCAGGGTGTGGGTGGGGGAGGATCAACAGGGGTATAAAATATCATGTTTTTTTTTGGTGGGGGATGATCTGGGATTGTGGTGAGCAATCTGTCTTGAAGACTTGGAGGGAAGAATTGTACCGAAGAGGATGTGGAAGTTGGTTCTGGGGCGGGGAAGGGTGGGGAAAGAGGATTGAATGAATGTAGGTGAGCAGTGATCCTCTATTTAGGTCGTTTCACCAGAAGGGGGTTGGATGGTGGACCGTGTGCACCCTCAGGAAACTTGTTGGGGACAAAGCACAGAAAGCACAGAGGGATAGAAGACCAGAAAGGAGGTGGAAGAAGACACAGACCACTGACCTGTCTGTGATGAGAAAGTGATAATCCCATAAACACAACCTCATTGCTGAAGATTCCAATGATCTCGAAAGCCTTGGTTTACATGGTGTCAAGCTGAGCAAAGTGCGAGGCAGGGGCATCAGCCAGCTCGGAGCCGAGAGCACTACTCCACCAAGGTGCGGATGAAGAGAGAAAGACAGAGAGAGTTTAGTAAAGAATATACTGTACATAATGTCGCAATTAATACTGTTATAAATTAGAACTATTAAAAAAAAATTTTTTTTTTCATTTGATTCTAATAATTTTTTGAGCTGTTACGGTTAAAAAAGCAAAACCCGTCGGGTGTCGCCCCTAAAAACTCCAGATAAACTGCCACGACATAATTGAGGGAAAGATTGTCAGCACGCAATGGATAATGGCCGCATAACTCGCTTCAGACACATCAGTGAATTAGATGAATAATTTCTGATCAAGAATACACAGATTACGATGATAGTCAAAATTATTATGTACAAGGTGCTGTCAGACCGTACATGCATGAACACAAGGTTGAGATGACATCATGAGAGGGGTGAGGCCAATCGAGTTTTTTTTTTTTTTATTACCATTATTTATTAGCAGAGCCGACCCGTCGCTTCACTGATGGACCAAGTTGTCGTCATGATTGCCAAAAATTTGGGTGAGAATGAGAATGAGAATGAAAGGAAGACAAATTTACCCATGCTTAGAGTGCTTTAACCCCTCACCCCCCCTTCCCCTCTCCGTCCCCCGTCCTCACATCCCGCTCCCCCCTCCTTTGCCCCGTTCATCTTGATCTCTCTTCCCGCTAGAAATGTCTCGTACACGATGACAGGCTTTGACAGGCCCCTCCATATTTTTTTTGGGGGGGGGGGTGGGGAGGGAAGGAGAACAAATTTACCTGTACGAAGAGAGTGCTTTAACCTCAGCATTGCTCAGGTAAAAAAGGAAATTGTAATACCCTCTGTCACCACCAGGTGACACTACATGGTATACATTTACATATAGAATTTATGCCCCTAACATCCCCGTGTGAGGCTGCGGCCATATAGCCGATGTTACCCCCTACACAGAGACAAAGACACAAAGCCGTTTTTATATGTTTTTTTTTTGTTTGTTTGTTTTAATAACCACGTTATAACCGGCACCTTCCGTGTTGTGCAAAAAGTGTTCCTCGAGGAAAAACTGTTTTAGCAAAATCACGTTTTATTGTTGAGGATCTACTGTAATATTGTTGTGGTGGCGAGGATGACCACAAAGCTGAGCAGTTGGGCCGTCTCCCACCGAACACCGGAATTGAAGGTCGTCACTCCGGACAACTCCGAAGTCGACGGGTCGCTTTATGGACCGTGGACGCCAATATTTCGACCGCGCGGTTAGGGTCTTTTTGTCTGATTCCAATTTACTGAAGTAGCCGCACAGTCTAGCTACCGGGGCAACCACACCCTCGGCGGGCTTTGTCCGAACCGAGTCTCTGTTACCGACTCGGGTCTGGCGTAACCGAGTGGAAATTACCAAAGCCGCGCCGGTCCAAATGACAATTTACGGCACAATCGGCCTCACTAGTTCTCAAGCCCGAACCATACTGGGTCAATGAAAGAAAGCACAGACAACGAACTGGAGCATTTAACAGTTATTTATTTACAAGGTAAGAGGGAGGGAAACAGAGCAGACTTAACCACAAATATGATGTTGGCAAATGTACAAGGGCAATCACTGAAACAATTTCTACTTATCAGACTGGACACACACACACACACACACACACACACACACACACACACACACACACACACACACACACACACACACACACACACACACACACACACACACACACACACACACACACACACACACACACACACACACACACACACACACACACACACTGACCTCGTGGGTCTTTATTCGGCTCTTCAGCTCGGGATGGGAGGTGAACTGAGGGTCAGAGTCTGGCCGGGTACGTGGCCGCCTCGTGCGGTTTTATATGCGAGTCGGAGTCCGTGGACGGGAACGGGGATCCCCAGCTCGAGCGCTCCAACACAACCCACCACGGTGGGACTTGAACCCACGACCCAGAATCCAACCAGCGATCCTGGCTGCCACGAATGACGATCGACGACACGAGCACCACGAAACACCTCCGCCACGACTACCACCACGAGGAGCACCAGCACAACCACCGACCACCAATGCACTCCGAAAAAAAGAAGACTAGACACACCACCAACCAAATCTGGATACAGCTCACAAGCCTTCTTATTCCTCCCCCCGGGCGGGTGGAGGGATCCGTTCTGAGGTAACTCGCCTCCGGATTGGTAGGGGGGCGTCGGGCGATCAGTGTCCTCCCCTCGGACGAGGAGAACATTCCATCTGGCTGGGGTGGAGTCGGCCCTGAGGTGATCTCACCCCCGCCTATGTCCGTGGCCTTGAACACGTGGGTTATGGCACCGTGGTGTGAAGAGAATTGATGAAGAAAACTAACTAGAAAGAAACTCGCAGCGCACACATGAAATTAACCCATTAGACATAGGGGAGGCATTCTAACTATCCACATATACTTAATGAGATAACTCAACTATGGGACTGCTGACTGTCTGAATGTGAATGGTTTCCAGATTCGTAACAATATAACCAAAAAATTACACTCTATATTTAAAGTTGGGAAAACCATGTTTTTATTTTTTTTCTATCTTTTCTTTTTTTTTTCTTTTTCTTTTTTCGGGGAGACCACGGGAATAAGGTGAGGATCGAACAAACACACAGAGCAATCACTTTCTGACGAGACCTCGCAGACATCACAATCATTGCAGTCACGCAGACAGTCATAAGTAATTTTTCATCAGCAAGTCATCACACCCACGATGCTTTCCTTACTGCGTCCCTCAAGGCTCAATCTTATCCCGTTCACTCTTCCATCTTCTTGTGCACAACATTCCACCACCACCCAAAAACTTACAAATAACCTCGTATGCAGACGACATACCCGTTAGCTCTACGCTCAGCAACGTCAATACAATCACAGCAAAGCTTCAACCCTTCCTCAGCACCCTACAAACCTGGCTCACCATCAATCGACTAAAAGTAGCCCCTTCAAAATCAGCATTCACTTTTTCAACAAATTACACCAAGGAATGTAGCAGTGCACCACACATCACACTGAACAACATCCCTAATGCACGCACGCACCCACACACACCAAAGAACAAGAAGCGAATACTTCGATATCGCGCGGCTGGGGGCAGTAAAAGTCTCGGTTAAGAATGATGAAACAATTTTGCAGTTATAAAATTTAAATGTGGACACAGTGAATTAGCATGCATGATGGGAAGAGTTGTGACGTTGGATAAATTTCTATTTATAGCCCTCAGATCAAAGGGACATACGCCGCCATAAGTGTGACAGACACAGGACAGAATAGCCAATTATATAACAGCGCGATGTCCCCGTGCTGTAAAAATAATAGGTGTCATTTTTAACACATGAACGTCTTTCTCAGATCGCATCACATCACAAACATTTGAAAAAAAAAAGCACTTCAAAACCTGAGAGCACTCACAGGCACCAACTTCAGGAACCACAAGGAAACAACATCACTAATATGCAAACGGCACACAAGATCAGTCATCCATTACGCCAGCTCATTCTGTGCCTTCAGCCCACCAAACGCACATCTCCATACCTTACAGACCATACAAAACAAAGCACTTCGCATCATCACAGGTATAACATTAACAACACCCATAGAGCATCAGCACACAGAGGCAAAAGTGTAAAAAAAAAAAATTAAAGACCACAAGTTTGGAGATGAGATGTGTGCAGTTCGTTGCAGCTGCAAGTGCCAACCCGAATCACCCATGCCAAGACATGTGCAACCACCCACAGACCCCTAGACACATAAAGACACCACGATGACATCTTTCAAAACGTCCTCCCACCAATCAACGATGACTACAAAAAACAAATCCATCCCCACATCAACAACCTGGGCCCAAATAGTATCCTGAGTTTGATCGTGTTCACCTTTCACGTCTCCACTGTGGACACCACCCACGGCTTTTACAGTAGAAACGTAGATAAGACTCGATGATGCCGCACTCTCTGCCAGGTCACCCCACACACAATAAATGCATTATAGAAGACTGTGCGATCTTGGTTCACGACGGCAAGAGCACGACATCTTAGATGGATCTCTGGGTCGCTCCCAGGAGATCAACGGCTATCTCCGTGCTGCTCACCTTACCTCTTTTTCAACCTCGTTTTCAATGTATCATGTGCTGAGATGCTGCTTTTGTTTTTTCTTTCTTTCTATCTTCTCAGAGATGTGTGACGATCACAGGAAGTTCCCCTGCAGCTCATGCTCTCGCAGCTTCACCCTCGAGGCTGCTTTGAAGATGCACATGAAAAAGCACCGACCAGATTACAGGGAAAAGGAACCCAAGCGCACTGAATATCCTTTTCTTATTTATATATTACTAAAATTCTCATCTTGTATGTATGTACAGCCATGCGCCGCATTACGACGTTTCGGTCAACGACGGACCACATATACGACGGTGGTCCCATAAGATTATAATGGAGCTGAAAAATTCCTATCGCCTCGTGATGTCGTAGCCGTCGTAGCGCTGCCAGTCGTATAAAAGTACAGTATAGCACGTACAATACAGTACAGTATAGCACATGTACAGTACATAACACTTGATAATGATAAACAACAATGTTACTGGTTTATGTATTTACTATACTGTACTTTTTATCGTTATTTTGGAGTGTACTCTTTCTACTTATAAAAAAAAAGTTCACTGTAAAGCAGCATTCTTCTACTGAACATCTCGTGTTTACCGAGTCTCTTGATTGCATCATTTTTTCCGTGTGCTTGATTTAATCTCGTGTTTTGTTCATCATGGCCCTTAAGCGTACAAAATCCACTGCTGATGTTGCCAGTAAGAGGCCACGTCGAGTGATTGACCTGGAAACAAAATTACAAGTGATTAAGGACTACGAAGGTGGAAAATCGGTGATGGTTATTGCTCGCCAGTCTGCCATGTCTCATTCCACCATAGCTACGATCTTGAAGAACAAGAACAAGGTGACTGAAGCTGTTAAAGGATCTGCTTCATTGAAAACAACAAGACTAACAAAAATTCGAGAAGGGCCTATATCAGATATGGAGAAACTTCTAATGACCTGGATTGAAGACCAGACACAGAAGCGTATCCCTCTCAGCACCATGACTATCACAGCCAAAGCAAAAAGTTTGTTTGCCATGTTGAAAGAAAAGGCTGGACCCGACTATGATGTTGAATTTACTGCTAGCTCTGGGTGGTTTAAACGATTCAAGAATCGTTATTCATTACATAATGTGAAAGTGAGTGGTGAGTCTGCGAGCGCTGATGTGAAGGCAGCCGAAGAATTTTTGGAAACTCTAGATAAGCTGATTGTGGAGGAAAATTACTTGCCAGAGCAAATCTTCAATATGGATGAAACCTCCCTATTCTGGAAGCGGATGCCTGAAAGGACTCTTATCCAGAAGGAGGCCAAGTCAATGCCAGGTTTCAAGGCTTTTAAGGACAGGATAACAGTCTTGCTTGGGGGCAATGTTGCAGGCTACAAATTGAAACCCTTTGTGATCTGGCACAGTGAGAACCCCAGGGCCTTCAAGCATATCAATAAGCACACACTGCCAGTGTACTACAGGAGTAATAAGAAGTCATGGATGACCCAGCTCCTCTTCCAAGATGCCCTCCTGAATTGCTGTGCCAGTGAAATGGAGAAGTACTGTTTGGAGAATAACATACCTTTCAAGATTTTGCTTATTGTTGATAATGCTCCCGGACATCCTCCTTTTATTGGTGATTTACATCCCAATATCAAAGTGGCGTTTCTCCCTCCAAACACCACCTCTTTGATTCAACCAATGGATCAAGGAGTTATGGCAGCTTTTAAGGCCTACTATCTGAGGAGGACCTTTGCCCAGGCTATTGCTGCATCTGAGGAAGACACTGAGAAGACACTAATGCAATTCTGGAAGGATTACAACATCTATGACTGCATCAAGAACCTTGCTTGTGCTTGGGGTGATGTCACCAAGGAGTGTATGAACGGCATCTGGAAGAAGACACTCAAGAGGTTCGTCCATGACTTCAAAGGATTTTCCAAGGATGAGGAGGTTGCAAATATCAACAAGGCTGTTGTTGAGATGGCAAACAACTTTAACCTGGGTGTGGATGAGGATGACATTGCGGAGCTCCTTGAGGTGGTTCCTGAGGAATTGACTAATGAGGAGTTGTTGGAACTGGAACAGGAACGCATAGCTGAAGAAGGAGCAAGAGAGAAGGAAACTGCAGGAGAAGAAAAAGAAGAAGAACCCCAAAGAAAATTCAGAGTGGAGGATTTAGCAGAAGCTTTTGCAGACCTCAACAAGCTCCTTAAAAAGTTTGAAAACATGGACCCCAACACCGAAAGGTTTTCATTAATAGAGAGGAATGTTCATGGTGCATTATCTGCTTACAAGCAAATCTATGATGAAAAAAAGAAACAAACCAAGCAAATCACCATGGACATATTTCTGAAAAGAGTTACACTTCCTCAAGAAGAGCCTCAGGCAGGTCTTTCAGGACGTATTCCAGAAGAAGCCATTGTTATCATCGGAGATGACAGCGCCCTGCAAGTTATTGCCCCTGATGACCCTCCAGTGGGACAAGATGTGGAGGTGGAAGACAGTGATATTGATGATCCTGACCCTGTATAGGCCTTGGCTAATGTGTGTGTGTGTGTGTTTGTGTCTTGGTTTTTATCAAAAAAAGTTTTAAAAGTTAAAAAAAAAAAAAAATTTTGTACAGCTGTACAATGTATTTTTGTGTTTTAGGGTTAGGGTTATTACAAGAAGAAAGAAAAAATATTTTTATAAATTTAGTGTGGCCTTTGTGTACAGTGTTTATAAAATCTACAGTGGTGTACAGTAATGTCCTAGGCCTTCACATTCACTCACCACTCACTCACTGACCCACCCAGAGCAACTTCCAGTCCTGCAAGCACCATTCATGGTAAGTGCCCTGTACAGGTGTACCATTTAAAAAAAAAAAATAATAATTTTATACCTTATTTTTACTGTACCTTTTCTATGTTTAGATACACAAATAATTACGATTGTGTGACAATTTCCTGCAGTATTCAGTACAGTAACATGCTGGACAGGTTTGTAGCCGAGGAGCAATAGGCTGTACCATATAGCCTAGATGTGTCATAGGCTATACCATATAGGTTTGTGTAAGTACACTGATGTTTGCACACTGACGAAATCGCTTAACGACACATTTCTCAGAACATATCCCTGTCGTTAAGTGGCTCATGACTATGTATGTGTGTATGTATGTGTGTGTGTGTATATATATATATATATATACAATTAAGCCCAAAATTATTCATACCCTGTGAAAAATCTGAGAGTTTTGCATTTATCTCATACCTACAAGCTGGAGTGGTGGAACTTTCACTTCACCCAAGGACATTTAGTTGGCATGTACAAATCCACATATATTTTGGCTCAACATTATTAGCACAACAATAGAAATGTTAATATTTCTGTTTTTATGCCTGTCCAAAATTATTCATACCCCAGACCAAGTCTCAGAATTGAGGCCATTGTTTGTGATGATGCACATGCTTTTGATATTCCTAAGATTCTTTATAATGTTGTGCAATTATTCCAAGATGTGTGCGTACAATCTGAATGCATTACAAATGTGGTCTATTGAATGTACAGTGAGGAATGTGATGGAACAACACTCTGCTTTTAGACTATAAATTAAGGGGAGCTGATGCAATCATTCTCAGGTCATTGTCAGCATGGTGAAGAAGAAAGAAGTCAGTGAGGACCTTCGGTTGTGCATTGTGAATGCTCACAAGGAGGGGAAAGGCTACAAAGCTATTTCGAAGCAGTTCCCAGTGCCAGTTGCCACCATACAAAGCATAATTAGGAAGTACAAGAAGTTCCACACTGTAAAAAACATTGAAGGACGTGGTCGGAAGCCAAAGGTGTCGCCTCATCTGGCAAGAAAAGTATGGCGAGAGGCCAACAACAATCCAAGGATCACTATTAAGGCTCTCCTGAACAACCTTGGCGAGTCTGGGACCAAGATATCAAGGCAGACACTCCAGCGGACGTTGCACAAGGAGGGTCTCCATGGACGTGGACCAAGAAAGACTCCACTCCTCCATCCCAGGCACAGAAATACTCGTCTAGCCTTTGCAAAAGCTCACCTGGACAAAGATCCAAGCTTTTGGTCCTCAGTTCTGTGGTCGAATGAGACGAAAATGGAGCTTTTTGGGCACAGAAATGTTGCTTTCATTTGGCGAAAGAAAGGTGAAGCATACAACCCGAAGAACACAGTCCCGACCGTCAAGCATGGAGGCGGGAGCATAATGCTTTGGGGATGTTTCTCAGCCAGTGGGCCCGGCAATCTCGTCAAAGTGGATGGCATCATGAAAAAGGAGCAGTACATCAAGATCCTTGAGGAAAACATCAAACAGTCTGCCGAGAAACTTCACCTTGGGGAGCATTGGATGTATCAGCAGGACAACGATCCAAAACACACCGCCAAGTCAGTCAAGAAATGGTTCCGGGATAATGATGTAGACGTTCTGGAGTGGCCAAGCCAAAGTCCGGACCTCAACCCAATCGAGAATCTGTGGAGGGAGCTCAAGACCAGAGTGATGGCAAGGAAGCCTTCCAACCTCAAAGACCTAGAGACCTTCGCGAAGGAGGAGTGGGCCAAAATCCCTGCAGAGACATGCAAAAACCTTGTGAGCAAGTATAAGAACCGTTTGGAGGCTGTAATCACAAACAGAGGCTTTTCCATTGATTACTGAATGTGACTGAACTGATCGAAGCAAGGATATGAGTAATTCTGGACATGACATTTTTTTGTTAAACTATCAATAAAATACCCTCAAAACAATGCATTTCTTGAAATGTCTCTTGCAGTGATTCTTTCAGCTGTTTGTCACATTCTTATGTAACTTAAGCCAGAAGAAACTCATTTCTCAAATGACACGATTCAAAATACTCCAAATTTGGTTAGGGTATGAATAATTTTGGGCTTAACTGTATGTATTGTTGCGAATTCGCGCCCGCCGGCGTGGGACAGCCATGTAACTCTGATCGCGGCACGTCGCCCACCGGACGGACAATTCAGTCGTGACCCTCCGGGAACTATCGCCTGGAGGATCCAGTCACGGGTGGGGGTTTAACCTCACCACGATCGTGCCAATCGCATACCCGCGCAGGATAGGGTCGCTCGCCAAATTCGATCTACCTAAGTACCTGCGCGAATGGTCGACCGGGCGATCGCACCTCGCCGCAAGTCGACTCCGGACATGGGCCGCTTGGGCGGCCCGTTCCGTGCTATCGGGATAACGGAGCGGTGTTATCGCCGACCTGGACGGTTCAGATTAATTACTGGGGGTATTAAGCCCACTACGAACCCTTTACGTGAAGTAGGATGGAGGGTTAATAAAGAAAAGACGAAGCGAAACGGGAAAACAGTTCACACAATGGACATTTATTACGCGACACACGGAAAGCACACATATACAGCCAAACAGTAAAAATGCACATATAGCGGTTAAAACAAAAGAAACAACGACGCAGAGTTACTACCGAATACGCGTACACACAGCAACACTTATACAGTTCTACTTTACAGATGGCACCAACACACATTTACTCAAAAGCAAAGGAAAGAAGCCACCCTCATAGACAAGGGGGCAGACAGGCCTGGAGGCCAATATGTGCGCCTGACCTGGAGGAGCGGCCAGGTCCGCGAGACCGGGGGGAGGGGGGGGTCCTACCCGCGTCCTCGTGACTCGTTGCCGGACGAGCCGCAGATGTGGCCGCGTGGCTGTGCCCCGACTCCGTGCTCCTTGGCGGGTTTCGTTGGCACGACATTTGGAGTGCGGTGGGAATGGGGCCCCCTTGTTGCACTATCTCAGCACGGGGGAAAGGGGGGAATTGTTGATTCCCTGCGGGAGGAGAATGGCTGGCTGGCTTGGGTCCCGCGACGAGCGATCTCACACCGCGACCTCGTCGCCGACCGCCGTCCTTCTCGCCTTGGACCCGAGCTCCTTTGCCTCTTCCCACAACTCTCCTCAGCCGACTGCAGAACCCAACTCGATGCCACACCGAGGACTTTGCCTCACTCTGCCCTGCCGACACACACTGCTACTGCCACACTCTGCCACGATTCGCCTTGCGCTCGCCGTTTTATAGGCAGGCAGGAGAAAACGATATGCAAATATCCGGATCAGGATGACCTCGGGGGCGGAGCCACGCTCCTCAATTGGACGGAGGAAAAGTGGGCGTGAACCTCTCCTGATCCTAGAATTTGCATATATCGATTTCACACAGACTCGCCTGGATGCGGGGCCAAGCCGCTCCGCGCTTGCTAATTGGACGGATCAGAAGTGGGCGTGTAGCGTTCCTGATCCGAATTCTCACTCGGAAAGGCCGCTATTTGCGCTCGCGGCTCGGTGCGTATCGCTGAACGAGCCCAAGACAGCCCGACGCTCAGTGTTCACAGGTGGTGCAGGAATGGCCGGAAAGGAGAGAGGTGAGGGTGGTGGAGGGTTTATCGGTGGTGATTTGATGGTTATGGTGCCGTTTGGGAATGATAGTGATGCGATGTTTGCGGGATTGAGTTGTGAAGGTAAAGGTCATGGCTGTTGGTGTTATTGTTGTCTGAGGGTTGGAGCGTGGTTGTAGTTGGTGACGATGGCTGGCGTGGTGGTTAAGGTGGTTGTTGTGTGATGGCGGTTGAGACGTGGTTGGTTCAAAATAAAGAGAACATAAAAACGGCTATCTCAAAGCTTCGCAGCCCGAATGAATCACATAAATTCCCTCTAGACAACGGATTTGGGGCTTACTACACATCTACTAAGAGATATCTCGCCTACGGGCCCTTCATGGTGTAATGCGAATTTCCACAGCCGTAACACCACCCCTCCCCTTTTTTACAGACTCGTCCCGAGTCGTCAAATTTTCGTGTGCCATCATGTGTAGTTCTCCCCAAGTACGTTTTACCTTTGGATCCCTGAGTGCGACATTCATGGTATTCGTGTCCCCAAAAAGAAATAACCTGAGGGCTGAGTAACTAACTAAACAAACCCACTCATACGGACGACTTAAAATTGCCAGCGCTAGACAGACATGCCGGGGGCGCACTCATATGTACAGTACTCTCTTCTTCTTCTTCCTCTTTCGGCTTGCTCCCGTTAGGGGTCGCCACAGCGGATCAACCGTCTCCATTTCGCTCTATCCTCCACATCTTCCATTGACACTCCAACCACCCGCATGGCCGCCCTCACCGCATCCATGAACCTCTTCTTTGGCCTTCCTCTTCTCCTCCTGCCTGGCGGCTCCATCTTCAGCATCCTTCTCCCGATATACTCCGTTTCCCTCCTGTGCACATGTCCAAACCATCTCAATCTCGCCTCTCTCACTTTGTCTCCAAACCGTCCTACCTGCGCTGTCCCTCTAATATACTCATTTCTTATCCTATCCATCCTCGTCACTCCCAACGAGAATCGCAGCATCTTTAACTCTGCCACCTCCAGCTCCGCTTCCTGTCTTTTTGTTAGCGCCACCGCCTCCAAACCATACAACATAGCTGGTCTCACAACCGTCTTATATACTTTCCCCTTCACTCTTGCAGCTACCCTTCTGTCACAAATCACTCCTGCAACTCTTCTCCACCCACTCCATCCTGCCTGCACTCTCTTTTTCACTTCTCTCCCACACTCTCCATTACTTTGGACAGTTGATCCCAAGTATTTAAACCAATCCACCTTCCCCACCTCAACTCCTTGCAACCGCAGCATACCACCACCCTCCCTCTCATTTACGCACATGTACTCCGTCTTACTCCGACTGACTATCATTCCCCTTCTTTCCAGTGTGTACCTCCACCTCTCAAGGCTCGCTTCAGCCTGCTCCCTACTCTCCCTACAGATCATGATGTCATCCGCGAACATCATCGTCCATGGAGAATCCAGTCTGATCTCGTCCGTCAACGTGTCCATCACCATTGCAAACAGGAAAGGGCTCAGAGTCGATCCTTGGTGCAATCCCACTTTAACCTAAAACCGGTCCGTCATTCCGACCGCACACCTCACCGCTGTCACACTGTCCTCATACATATCCTGCACGATCCTCACATACTTCTCCACCACTCCCGACTTCCTCATACAATACCACAGCTCCTCTCTTGGCACCCTATCATAAGCTTTCTCTAAATCCACAAACACACAATGTAACTCCTTCTGGCCTTCCCTATACTTCTCCATCAACATTCTCAAAGCAAACATCGCATCAGTGGTGCTCTTTCCTGGCATAAACCCATATTGCTGCTCACAGATCGTCACCTTTCCTCTCAACCGAGCTTCCACTACTCTTTCCCACAACTTCATGGTGTGGCTTAACAACTTTATCCCTCTGTAATTTCCACAGCTCTGCACATCACCCTTATTCTTGAAAATCGGAACCAGTACACTTAATCTCCACTCCTCCGGCATCCTCTCACTTTCCAAGACTTTATAAAACAATCTGGTTAACAACCCCACTGCCATCTCTCCTAAGCACTTCCATGCCTCCACTGGTATACCATCTGGGCCAACCGTCTTTACACTTTTCATCTTCGTCATAGCAGTCCTCACTTCATCCTTACTGATCCATCCATCTAACCCTATCCCACTCCTCTACCGCTGTAATTTTTCCGGGGTCGGTCTTCACCCCCACGCGGCCTATCACGTGTCCGAGATAGGCCACCTCTGTCGCGAGCAAAGTGCATTTCTCCGGGCTCAACTTTAGTCCTCCTGCCTGCCTGAGGCGCCCAAACACCTGGTCCAAATTGGCTATCTCCTGGGTGAATGTTTTTGCGTGTACCAGGACGTTATCCAGATACACCAGGCATGACTGCCACGGCATGCCGCCAAGTACACGTTCCATCAGTCGCAAAGGTGGCGAGGGCGTTACACAAACCGAACGGCATCACAGTGAACTGATACAGTCCCTTCCCTGTGGAAAATGCCGTTTTCTCCTTCCCCGTCTTATCCATCTCCACCTGCCAATACCCACTCTTGAGGTCCAAAGTTGAGAACCATTTAGAGCCTGCAACGGCGTCGAGGGTATCGTCAATTCTAGGCAGGGGATAGGAGTCTTTGAGTGTCACGTTGTTCAGCTGGCGATAGTCCACGCAGAAACTCGTGGTCCCATCCTTCTTTTTGACCAGCACAACCGGTGACATCCAAGGACTTCCGAGGGCTCAATGACACCTGCATTGAGCATCTTTTCAACCTGTTCATCAGCCTCCTCTCTTTTGCTCCATGAGAGCCTTCGAACAGGCTGAGCCCCATCGGTGTGGATCTGATGTTGCACCAGGCCCATACGTCCAATATCCTCAGGTGACAAGGAGAAGATCCCCATGTGTCGGTCGACCAGTTTGTATAAGGCCTCCCACTGGGCATCCTCCAAATCTGCACTACTCCGATTTACCATCTCGCAAATGGGACCGGGCCAATTCCTAATCAAGTCTGGAGACTCCCTCTGGGGCCGGTCTGGCTCGATGTTATCGTCCATCAGCTCTGCGACCTCTTTTACTGGGGTGCAATCTGCCACCTTCGTGCCCTTCCTGATAGTGCGTGGTTCCGTGCTAACATTTATCACCCGAACGGGCACTATTGGCCCGTTGGTGCATACCAGGGTGTGGCCCACGACTAAACCTGGGGTTGATGGCCCTGCCGGTAGTTCCGCCAGGCCGCAGGAGCCCTGCCACGTTGGGTGTGCTCGCCACCGGGCTGGGACCACCGCCTCGGCACCCGGGGGAATGACCACGGAGTCTGGAGCCTCCAGCTCCATCCTCTCATCCGTGCTCACACCCCCTAACGGCAACTCCTCACCACCCAACTGCATGACCCCCGGTCCAAGTCGATCTTACAACCACCGGCCATTAGCACATCCAACCCTATTGGACATGGGTCGCACACCTTCGCCACCCAAACCTCTATCCTTGTTTTCACGGTGCCCAATTTAAACGACACGAAACCACGTCCTATGATGGGGGCCGTTGCCCCGGTAGCTAGTTGCAAACTATGGTTTTGCAGACTGTGGATCTCATCCCAACCGTCGACACTCAAATGAAGGACCACAGGGCTGATGATCGTGGCGCTTGCTCCTGTGTCCACAACTTCGTCTACCCCGACAACTTGGCACCGAATTGTTAAGCTACCTTTGCCAATTTGGCCACAATTGATGACCTGTCACAGTTCTGAGGGCTCTTCTCCGTCCGAGTCTGCCGAACACGGCCCTACATGTTCGGCACTTCTTCGTTTCCCGGGGACTGGTGGGCGGGGGGTGATGGTTGGGCCTGGCTATCCCTATTGGCCCGGGGCGGAGTTGGTGGTCTGGGGGGCCGTGGCTCTTCCCTTCGCGGGGGCCTTTCCCTGTGTGCGGGGCGTTGCACTCCCGCTGCAGGTGGTCCCTTGCGCCACAATTATAACACCTCCTCTGGAAAGGTGTTTGCCTCCGGTACGCCTAATTATACCCCCCTCCGTTCCGAATTGGGGTACCCCCTGATGGCCCATCCCCCGCCCTTCCTGGGCCCGATCGCCTCTCCCCAGGTCTCCCGAACCGGCGGTCGAACATGCCCTGCACCATCTTTTCCATTCCCGCTTGCTCGCCCAGGGTTTCCCCAGCTCCCAGCGCACTGTCGTTCACGGGGCCCACCTGTCTGACTGCCACCGCATGCCGCCCAGCCCCTCCCAATGGCGTTCTGGCTGCCTCCCAGCAGGCGGCCGTATCAGCCGCTTTCTGGAGGTTGTCCGGGCGCCATACGGTCAGCAATGCTCCGACATCGGTGCCCCCTATCGCTCGGAGAAAATGGTCCAGGGCAATCTCCTCCCGGTACTCCGGCGGCATGCTGCTCTGCGCTATCCCCACCAAGTGGCAAATGTCGTGTGCCAATTCTCCCAGTGGTTCCTGGGAGCGTCGTTTGTGCCCGTTGAGCTGAGCTTTAACAAGCTCGCTCTGCTGGTCCATGCCAAATCGGTTTTTTAGGGCCGAATGGAGATCCTCCAGTGTCACCCCCTCACTGGGTACCGTGGTCAGGACTTCCAAGGCCGCGCCACGCAGGGCCGCCGTGAGTTGTGCCACACCCTGCACCTCGTTCCAGCCATTGTTTCTGGCAACACACTGGAACTGGGACATGTACGCCTTCAAGTCCGTCTTGCCATCGTACGGGCGTAGCGGCACCCTCGGTCCTTTCGAGGTCCCCCCTCCAGTTCCCCAGGGGCTCCTGGAGGGGTGTACCTCCCCAGTCCCAATGGTGCCTCACTCCCGCAGGGTCCAAGCCATTTGCCCAGGGTCTCTACCACCCCTGTCCGTGCCCTGCGTCGTCCTGCGTAC
Organism: Eptatretus burgeri; assembly: GCF_056783735.1. NCBI lineage: Eukaryota > Metazoa > Chordata > Myxini > Myxiniformes > Myxinidae > Eptatretus > Eptatretus burgeri. The sequence continues at coordinate 153,039,909 of NC_140962.1, read as the reverse complement.
TCCCCCAAGCCATTGGACTCGCACTCTGCACACCCACCGGAACAGTCATACTGGGTACTCCCCTTAGGCCAAAAGACCCCGCGGCCTCTACCCTCCCCAAGCTTGGCATGCTCACCCCCACATCGGGCAAGCCTACTCCTCCGCCCTGTGACACCGGCCCCACCTGGCCACGATCCACCTCGAGGGAGTATATCCTCTCCCCCTGTTCCCGAAGGAGGTCACCCTGCCTCTCACACCGGGCCTCCACACATTCCGTCAGTCTCCTCTCCATTTCCTCTATTTTCCCTTTTATTACTTCATTTAATTCCTCCCCTATCGTCCCTAACGATAGTTCCCCGACTTTCTCTCTTATTTGCTCCACTTCCCCTTTTACCTGTGTCTCCACTTTATTTGTCTTGGATATTTTCTCCCCCGTTGTCCTAAACTGCTCTTCCATCTCGCCCTTGTGTTCTTATATCCGTTTTCCCAGTTCCTCTGTCTTTTCTCCGGCTTTCCGCTCCATTTCATTAATTACTTCCTCATGTCTCTTTCTACATTCCTCCCCCACGGTCTTTAATCCTTTGTCTCCGCTTTTACCTCCTTTCGCAGGTCTTCAACTCTCTTCGTCATGTCTTTGTCTTTCCTCACAGTCCTTCTTCACGACTCCCACTCCGTCCTTTATTCTCCCTCGTTCTCTTTTTAATTCCTCTATCGCCGTCGTGTTCTTCCCTATTTCCTCCTTTATTTGGTCTTGTCCCTTTTTTACTTCTCCTACTTTGTCTATCTTTCCCACCACCGTCTTTATTTCGTTTGCCCTCTCTTTTTTGCTCTCTTCCATTGCGACCCCCACTCCTTTTACTTTCTCTTTTAACCCGGTCACCTCCGCTCGTATCGTGTCGACTTCCTTTTTCATTTCGTTTTTTAGTTTGTCCAAGCTTCCTTTTAGGCTCATTCCCATGTTCTGCGTCTCACCCCGCATTTCTCTCATTTCTTCCTTCATTTGTTGCGTATTTCCATCCATTTTTTTCGTTCATTTGTTGCATCATCCGCATCAACATTTCCCCCACTCTGATTTCAGCCGACTCCGAAGCCGAATCGCCTCGGTCGGTCGTGGTTTCACTGGGGCCCGGGGAGGGAACTTGACGGAGGTGGGGAGGGGGGTGTCGTACACCGCGGCCGCTGCCGCGCCCATTTCGGGCTCTGGGTTCGGTTGGGGGAGTTCTTGTTCCTGCACAACCAACATTTCCTGCTCGGGGTCTCCATCCTGGGCCATGGATTCTACACATTCTACATCCATTTATACTACCCCCGGCTCCCGCTCGCCTTGAGACGCCATCTTATTTCTCGTAAGGGGTTTAATTTGGAGGGAATCGGGGGTCGCTCCTCTCACCCCCTGGACCGATTCCCCGTGAATTTAACTGGAGACGGGAGAGTTTGTTTCCCGCTCTCTGACACCAGTGTTGCGGACGGCCACGTAACTCGGCCACGTAACACGTAATGACGGTAGTCGGCAATGATGAGCTCATGAAAAGTCAAGACGCAGTGTATATTCCCTACGGCTTGATAGCAAGACACCAAGGAGGTATACTGCTTCAAGAAGGTGATGACAATGTGGAAATTAACTGTGAGACAGTTGATGGCAAAGGGACTTTCCATTCCATGGCTCGTGTGATTTTTCCAGGAACAAGACACAAATGTGTCTGGGGTTGCATGTACCAACAGCTGCAGCTTTGTAGTTATGCTCACAAGACAGGTTGCCTTGCACTAACGAGTGCATGTGTGCCACCAGTGACAGGCATTGTGGCAACGAACTGTCACATGGTGACCAAAATGACATGGACAGTGATGGTTGAACATATCGAGGACACTCGCTCAAAATATGTTTTAGTTCATTTCTCGTAGAACAATGTGTATTGGTGTAACGTATAGTTATCACATCACTTGTGCCAACTTCAGTCACTATATCATATAATTTGCTCGTAGAAATTTGTTTCAAAATATTCTCATTATATTGATATGGTAAACTGAACACATATAAAATAAAGAAAAAATATGACAATTGGCAGATGTTTGTTTCTGTAGTTGATGATTTTCGAAGTTAGCGGTCTGGAAATTACGTCTTTTTTTTTCTATTAAAAGCACTCAAATGTACATATATTTATCTGGAAGTATTCCATTATTTAACGACTAGTATTCCCCTGTTCATTCTGCACATTTCAATACCAATCATGTAAAAATAGGGCGCATTGTTTTGTAGTTATGGCTAATTCACTGGTGTGGTCAAAATTTTCTAATGGGGGGTATTCTTCAGGTGTGAATATTTCATGGGCCACACACCAAAAAATGAGGATAACAGGGCAAAATGAGTTACTGAGATCCCCCATCTTTCATATGAGACTTCTTGTAGCTTTGTGTCAAGCCGGTTGATTAAGTACCAAAAAATCTGACCTATACCGCTCGCCTAGTGGCAGAGAGTGTATTTTCGAGCATTTTGTCGACTGGAAACATCCACTCCTCCCGGAAGCAGCCTTCTCCAGGGGCAGAGGGTGGTGTGGAGGGCATTGGGGAAGTTGGGGTAAATGTATTTTGGGCCATGGCTCGTAATCCACCATGTCTCCACCCTCTCAGTAGGGTCAGTAAACTGCTTGAACTGTGCTGTTTACAGGTTAAAATTGTAAGTCAGGTCAGGTGATTGGATGGAGGGGGGGGGGTGTTGTGTCCATAACCTGATCTTTGGTAACCCTGGCACATATTCAAAATTTAGGTAAGATTGGCCATTGTGTCCTTTTTTTTTTTTTCTTCGATTTACGCACACACGCACACACCTTACTTTTTCATCATGGACTTTATTTGTTGATTGCGCATGCTATCATGTCCCATATTCTGAACATGATCATGTGTTTTCTAACTGGAAATACCCACAAATTACACATGTTTCTCTCCTCGTTAAGAGTGTGCAATGTACATCCATCCCCACTGTATGATATCAGAAAGCCATGAAGGGAAATATATTTAATGCTATGGTTTGCAGATTATATAATGCTAAATCCTGATTAGGGTATCCTCAACATGGGGTAATTGTGCTGTTCTTTTGAAATGATTGCCCTTAATCATGGCCTCCAAGCTGAAAGCGAGTGCTGGTCATGAATCTAATGGCAAGAGGCAGAAAAAAGTGATGTATTTGAGCCAAAAAGTGGAGCTGTTGGACAGATTGGCTGGAGGCGAGACCGCGGCATCAGTGGGTAGACATTATGGCGTCAACGAGTCCACCGTACGCTCAATAAAGAAAAATGAAGTGGGCATAAGGGCGAGTGTGGCTGCAAGCATTCCTAAAAGTGCAAAAGTGTTGTTTATAACACGTGATCCAAACTTGGAAAAAATGGAGAAAACCTTGAATCTGTGGATAGAAGACCAGACACAAAAGCAAGTTCCCCTGAATGGCTCAATCATACGCGAGGAAGCCAAACGCTTGTACGACGATTTAATGAAGGCCTCTGGTGGTGAAGGCAGTAGTTGCAGTTCCTTTCTTGCCAGTAAGGGCTGGTTTGAAAATTTCAAAAAGCGGTACGGCCTGCATAACATGAAATTTGTGGTGGAATCGGCATCTACAGACCACGAAGCAGCACAGAATTTTCTTTCACAGCTAAAGAAGATTATAGAGGAGAAGGGTTACAGGCCAGAACAGGTGTTTAATGCGGATGAGACTGGCTTGTTCTGGAAGAGGATGCCTTCCAGAAAGTTCCTCTCCAAGGAGGAAAGATTGCCTCCCGGCTTTAAGGCAGCTCGGGATCGGTTGACCCTACTCCTCTGCGCCAATGCATCGGGGGACTTCATGGTTAAGCCCATGTTGCTGTACCGTGCGTTGAACCCCCGTGTGTTAAAGGGAAAAAACAAGAACGACTTGCCTGTTTTTTGGCCATCAAACAGAGGGGCCTGTGTCACAGCAACAGTTTTCATGGACTGGTTCCTCAACTGCTTCGTCCACGAAGTGCAAAAGTACCTGGCCTCCAAATCATTATCCTTCAAAGTCCTCCTCATCCTCGACAATGCACCCAGTCACCCGGAGAACATCCATTTTGCACATCCAAATGTGGAGGTTCTTTTCCTGCCTCCCAACACAACTACTCTCCTGCAGCCCTTGAACCAAGGTGTGATAGCAGCCTTCAAAACGTACTACACCAGACGCACTTTCCGTCATATTTTACGTGTGATGAAAAGTGATCCCACACTGAAAATCAGCCGGTGTTGGAAGGATTACAACATCGCCGACTGCATTACCAACATCAAGTATTCACTCAAGGAGGTCA
>NC_140962.1:153005623-153028123 GCF_056783735.1 Eptatretus burgeri | reverse complement strand
CACCTCTCTCTCTACACCTCTCTCTCTACACCTCTCTCTCTCTCTCTCTCTCTCTCTACACCTCTCTCTCTCTCTCTCTCTCTCTACACCTCTCTCTCTCTCTCTCTCTCTACACCTCTCTCTCTACACCTCTCTCTCTACACCTCTCTCTCTACACCTCTCTCACTACACCTCTCTCTCTCTACCTCTCTCTCTCTCTCTCTCTCTACACCTCTCTCTCTACACCTCTCTCTCTACACCTCTATCTCTACACCTCTCTCTCTACACCTCTCTCTACACCTCTCTCTCTACACCTCTCTCTCTACACCTCTCTCTCTACACCTCTATCTCCACCTCTCTCTACACCTCTATCTCCACCTCTCTCTACACCTCTATCTCCACCTCTCTCTACACCTCTATCTCCACCTCTCTCTACACCTCTATCTCCACCTCTCTCTACACCTCTATCTCCACCTCTCTTTGTATTCCAGTCAACAAAGCGACAGTGTTGGTATATAATAATACACACTTGTCAGTCTTTCTGTTCCTCCATCGCATGTGATGACGGAACCTCACCAGATTGTGAATTAAACGTTGTTTTGTCTTTTACTTAATTTTAACGTTGTGTGTATTTATACATATACAGAGGGAATAATAATACACAGGTGGCTAGGATTATATCAATAAATGACTTCTCCCATGCTCTTCCAGCCGAAGAAGCTGCATAACAGCAACCATGAAAGGCTCCCAAGGTAAGCCCTCTGCAGCTGAGGGTGTGTGCAGCATTGGGATTCTCATGTGTATACCATATGTGAACGTCTTTACAGCTGTGGAGGAACTTTGGGAAGGGTTTGCAATGGCAAAGGACCTACCTTGTGTTGACTTTCATGGTTGCTGTTATGCAGCTTCTTCAGCGAGAAGAACATGGGAGGAGTTACATTTATTACCTCCTCCACCGAAGGTAAAGGAGGTTGTTTTCATCACTTTCTGTCTGTCTGCTTGTTTGTCTGTTTGTGCACAGATAATCACAAAAAGTTGTGAACGGATCGGGATGAAATTTTGTGGACACGTTTGGTGTGTGTCATGGACGAACTAAGTAGTTTTTGGTGACGATCCGAATCCAAATCCGACTACGAGAATTTTTTCAGTGATTCTTCACAGTTGCGAGATAGGGCCAAAAGCAATATACAGCACGATATCTCAAAAAGTTGTGGACTGATTCAGATGAAACTTGGTGGAAATGTTGGGTGTGTGACTTGGAAGAAGGGATTCAATTTTGGTGAAGATCTGAATCTGATAATTTTTTTAAAAGTGATTCTTCACTATTGAGAGACTTGGCTCAAAAACGATATATAGCACAATATCTCAAAAATGTATTGGGCCAGATATGTTGCCGTGGATCTTGCATTATGGCGTATTATGCGCTCTACTGAGTGCCCTTCTCGTGTATGTGTGCAGAAATTCATGTTTATGCACACACACACATGTATATGAAAGAAACCACTATATATATATATGTATATGTATATATATATATATATATATATATATATATATATATATATGTATATGTATATATATATATATATATATTGTTGCGGGCCAGGAGTCGGGTGAGAAGACCACTTGGGGGGGGGGGGGGGAAGCTATCTCGGCTCCCACTAGACTCCCCGGAATTGTAGGCCGTCGCACACTGATAATTCCGTGATGCGGCGTGTCGCTTAACCGACCGTAGACGCCAATAACTCAACCGCGTGACTGAGGGTCCTCTCGTCTATGGGTTAATCGGGTTGCCTAATTAATCACGTGATTTAATTACCGGGGAACGCGCCCTTGGTACAACTTTGCCGAACCGGATCAAATCACTTTACCGGATCAGATGCAGTCGAGTGACACTGCCAAGGACGTACCGGCTAACAGGAACGGATCGTTGGGGATAAAGTCCCGGCTAAGCTAGGATTCGGACCATGTTGGATCAATGAAAGAAACCACAAAAACGAGCTGGGAACATTTTCTAATAATTTATTAACAATGGGCGAGGAAAGGTATGTGGCACGATGAAGATTTATTGGGGTGTGTTGTGCAGAGATAGGAGGGAGAGGTGTGGTGCAGCAAATAAACAAGCAACTTACAAAAGCGGACACAGAGCAGACAACGCAAAAATAATAATGATAATAACGATCTTCTGCAATCTTACTGAAGCAGTGCGCCAGGACACACACATGCACACGCACACGCACACACCCCGATGAAGAGAAAGTATTGAAACAAGAAGGGAGAGTTGAGGCTATGACCTCGGTACCTTTGTACTTGATTGCACGAACATGCCACCAATACGTTTCGGGGGGGGGGGGGGGGGCGGCCAATACGTGCCACGTCCGCGGTGCGTTACCCGACAGCTCGCGCATCGTCTCTGGCTTCAGCAACGCGTGTGGAGATCGTGTTCGTGAAGGAGGGGCTTCAGTGGAGAAGGGGCGGAGTCCAGAGTGCATGGATGGAGTGGAAGGTGGAACCAGGTGGGTGGGTGGGGCCAACGTTGTGTGGGCGGAGACGAGGAGGCGGAGTCCAAGTAGCAGGAGGCGGGTCGTGGCGATGTTGAGTCGAGAGACTAGGGCGAGGCCAGAGAGAGGTGGAGGGACCGCTCCGACCTTTATAGGACTTGCGGGTGGAGGTCCACCCCGAAGCGAAGCGTCATCACCCGAATCGGACGCTTCGGTTGGCCCCGACCCCTCACGCGGCCCGCAAACTTTGGCCAGAAACTGCACCACTTCGTTTCCGGCAAGGTCATCTCAGACAGCGAAAATACTCCGCTCCACCCCACGACATGACGTGAATTGCCCACACCGAAATTGGTGCGCGAATCGTCCCGAAAAACCCCCGGGCCGTGCCCTGGTGATCAGCCGAGGGTCCCGCATGCCCGCTTGGGCGTCCGACCAGCGCCGATCAATTCGCCCGCTCCGCGCGTGCCAATGATGCCCGCACTGTACAACATTCCCCTCCTCGATCGCAGCTTCTCTGGCCGTAGAGTTGAGAAGACGTTCACCATCCATGGGGAATCCACTGCTGCCCGCAAGGGCCGAAGGTACATTGTTATGGATAAACCAATGCATGTTTTATGCAGTATGCGTGGATCCGCCATGGCCCACGTGGTCAGTGCTCGCGTTCACCCGATTCTGCTCGCGTGTGCGTGGGGCGACCACGATATGTGTCAGATATTTGGTTATATTTATATATATATATATATATATATATATATATATATATATATATACATATACATATATATATATATATATATATATATATATATATATATATTGTTGTGGTTACCAAATTCGCAAACCACCATTCAGGTCCCTTAGGTGAGGTATCTCGGTAAGTGCATGTGCAGTTAGGCCCAAACCCGTTGTCTAGTGGGAATACATGTCATTTATGCGAGCTGCGACTCTTCAGGATAGCCGTTTTTCTTTTACTATCTTTATTTTGGACCAATCGCCATCACCACAACCACAACATCAACCACCAACCACAACACCGCTTCACCACAACCGCCACGACCTTTACCGTCACAACTCGCCACCATCGCATCACCGTCATCTCGCGCCACTCATGGGCACCGATGCTGGACTCGTGTAGGACGCGCGTCGAACAGCGTGTACAAAATCACGGATTTTCTGCTTCAAAAACGGATCAAAAACGACACACGCCCACTTTTTGCCGTCCAATCGGTGAGCGAGGGGCGATTTGGCCCCGCCTCCAGAACGATCGATATATGCAAATTTGTGGATCAAAAAGCCTTCACGCCCACTTTTTCTCGGGCCAATGGGGAGCGAGGTGAAAGGTCAAAGGGAGGGGGTCAAAGGCGAAGTTACGGGGGGGATAAAAGGACGGTGTTCGTCAGTCAGGAACGAGAGAGTCAGCAGAACGAGGGTCGGAGAGTCGCAAACAAGAACGGGCCGGAGAGTCAAGAAGAGGAGAGTCGGAAGCAGAGGGTCAAGACTTCGCGGGCGGTGGAGCTGCTCGTCGTGTGCGTTGGAGTCGGAACGGAGGGGACGGAGCTGTGGAAAGGCGGCGACACCAGACGAGGGGGTGCTCGCGTCGTGCAGGAAGCTGCACCCGAGGGAGGCCGACAGCGCGACCTGGCCGAGGTGGAGACGCACACCAGGGATAATAAAGATCCTCTATACCCCGAGCATCAGCAACCCCCCTCCTGTTTCCCCCCGCGCTGAGATAGTGCGACCAAGGGGGCCCCGTTCCCACCCCCAGCCAGGCACTGTCCACGAGGCCCGCGGGTTGCGGGGCCATCGCCGCTCTGCGTCTCATCACCAGACGGGTAGGCCCGACCCGGTCTCGGCCTCAGGCCTGCCCCATTCTTGGGGGATTTCTTTTCCTTGGTTTTGGGTATGTGTTGTCGGCGCCGTCTGTGAAGTAGAATTGTATAAGTGTTGCCGTGTGCTCGGTAGTCGGTATTAGCTCTGCACTGTGTTTTCACTTTTATGTTTGCTTTTTGTGTAAATGGAATTGTGTTTTCTTTTTTGTGTGCATTTGGTGGAATTGTATTTGTGTGCTTCCCGTGTGCCGAGAATAAATGTGCTTTATTGTTGAACTGTTCTCCCGCTTCGCTTCGTCTTTTCCTCCATTGAATCCCCATCTTGCTTCACGTAAAGGGTTGGTAGTGGGCTGAATACGCCCGATAATTAATCGAACCGTCGAGGTCGACGATAACACCGCTCGGTGATTCTGATAGTACGGAACGGGTCGCTTAAGTGGCCCGTGTCCGAAGTCGACCTGCGGCGTGGTGCGATCGCCCGGTCTACCCTCCGCGTGGGTACTTAGGTAGTTCGAATTTGGCGAGCAACCCTATCCCACGCGGGGGCTGATTGGCTCGATCGCGGTGAGACCGAAAGGTCCACCCGTGACTGGTTCCCGGCGTTAGTCCGAGAGGGTCACGACTGGATTGTCCGTCCGGTGGGCGACGTGCCGCGATTCGAGTTACGTGGCCGTACGCACGCCGGCGGGCGCGAAGACCGCAACAATATATATATATATATATATATATATATATATATATATATATATATATATATATATATATATATATATATATATATATATATATATTGTTACGGATTCGCGCCCCGCCGGCGTGCTGACGGCCACGTAACTCGAATCGCGGCACGTCGCCCACCGGACGGACAATCCAGTCGTGACCCTCTCGGACTAACGCCGGGAACCAGTCACGGGTGGACCTTTCGGTCTCACCGCGATCGAGCCAATCAGCCCCCGCGTGGGATAGGGTTGCTCGCCAAATTCGACCTACCTAAGTACCCACACGGAGGGTAGACCGGGCGATCGCACCTCGCCGCAGGTCGACTTCGGACACGGGCCACTTAAGCGACCCGTTCCGTACTATCGGGATAACCGAGCGGTGTTATCGTCGGCCTCGACGGTTCGATTAATTATCGGGCGTATTCAGCCCACTACCAACCCTTCACGTGAAGCAAGATGAGGATTCAATGAAAGAAACGACGAAGCGGGAAACAGTTCAACACAAAGCACATTTATTCGCGACGAACGGAAAGCACACATATTCAATTCCACCAAAAGCACATAGAAAAGAAGAGAAACACAATGCAATTTTTACACAAAAAGCAAATGCGACAATGCAGATCTAATACCGATTACGCGAGCACACGGCAACACTTATGCAATTTTACTTCACAGACGGCGCCGACAACACATACCCAAAACCAAGGAAAAGAACACACTCAAAGATGAGGCGGGCCTGAGGCCGAGACCGGGTCGGGCCTACCCGTCTGGTGATGAGACGCGGAGCGGCGATGGTGCCTCAACTCCGCGGGCCTCGCGGGCAGTGTCTGGTAGGGGGTGGGAAAGGGGCCCCCTTGGTCGCACTATCTCAGCGCGGGGGGAAACAGGAGGGGTTGCTGATGCTCGGGGTATAGAGGATTTCCACTCTGCCTCGAGTCCCGCGACGAGCGTCTCCACCTCGGCCAGGTCGCGCCGTCGGCCTCCCTGGTGTGCAGCTCCCTGCATGACACGAGCACCCCCTCGTCTGCCCTCGCCGCCTCTCCACAGCTCCGTCCCCTTTTGCTCCGACTCCAACGCACACGACGACGACCAACTCCTTCTTGCTTCTTCTTCCCAACTCCACCGCCCGCGAAGTCTTAACTCTCTATTATTTGACTGACGAACGCGGTCGCTTATATAAGCCCCGTGGCTTCGCTCTCTCATCTTTGACCCCCTGCCTTCGACCCTTCACCTCGCTCCCCATTGGCCCGAGAAAAAGTGTGCGTGAATGCATTTTGATCCATAAATTTGCATATAGCGACCGCCCTCCAACGCCCTGGAGGCGGGGCCAAATCGCCCCTCGCTCACCCATTGGACGGAACAAAAGTGGGCGTGTGTCGTTTTTGATCCGTTTTTGAAGTGGAAAATCCGTGGTTTTGTACACGCTGTTCGGCGCGCGCCCTGCACGAGTCCAACACCGGTACCCACAAGCGGCGCAAGAACGGTGGCGATGCGACGGTTGCGAGGTGTGACGTGAGGCGGTGCCGCGGTGGGTGGTTGATGTTGTGGTTGGTGGTGGTAATAATGGCGGTTGGTCCAAAATAAAGATAGTAAAAGAAAAACGGCTATCCTGAAGAGTCGCAGCACGCATAAATGACATGTATTCCCACTAGACAACGGGTTTGGGCCTAACTACACATATACTTACCGAGATACCTCACCTAAGGGACCTGAATGGTGGTTTGCGAATTTGGTAACCACAACACGACCCCCTCCCCTTTTTACAGACTCGTCCCGAGTCGTCAAATTTTCGTGTGCCATCATGTGTAGTTTTCCCCTAGTACATTTTACCTACGGATCCCTGAGTGCGACATTCATGGTATTCGTGTCCCCAAAATAAATAACCTGAGGGCTGCGTAACTACCTAAACAAACTCACTCACACGGACGACTTAAATAAAATTGCCGGCGCTCAGACAAACATGCCGGGGGCGCACTCATATTTACAGTACATCTTACCTTAACTTACAAATTTTACACTAAACCATGGCCCAGGATCAATGAACTCTGCAAAAAGAAAGCAGTTAGCAGGGAGCCAGGCTGCCCGCATGCAGTCTCTGGCTCAAACAATGCAGGTGACAGGGAACGTGGCTAGCTGCTCACACGCAGTCCAAGGCCTTCCTTTTTGAACTGAACGCAGTGAACCACAACGGTGCTTGGGCTGCACAAACGCAGTCTCCGTGCCAGCTCAAGTGGCACACGCAATGAACACAACGAATGGATGGATGAACACAAACACGGTGCACGGGCCGCCACTGCAGGCCCGTGTTGTAGCTGCCAACAGGGCAGTTCTCGCAGCTTGCAAACTGTTGCCTTGCGGATCCTGGCGCACATGGAAATGAACAGCGGGGGGGGGGGGGCAAAGCAAAAATTGAACGGGGCTGGTGAACGGGGGCAGTGGGCATGGCATGGCAAAGGTAACAGGCAAACACAGCCGGCAGATGAACTGGCCGGCACAGGCCTTGAAGTACCACAGCTGCAGATGATCCGGCCGGCACAGGCCTTGCAGCAACACAACAGCTGCCGATGAAGTGGGCCGGCACAGGCCTTGAAGAAAAACAGCCAGCCGGCAGATGAAGTGGGCCGGCACAGGCCTTGCAGTAACACAGCCAGCAGATGAAGCTGGCCAGCCTTTGCCATTCAGTGGAGGTTGGTGGAGGGAGTGCGGTGGTGCTGGCCACTTGGAAGGTGGGCTCGGACCTACCTACCTGTCTCCCTCCCACCTATCGCCTTTGCCTGTCACTGTCTATACCCACCCCCTTAATTTGTCAAACCCCAATTTAGCCCCAACTTATTTTTTTGTTGTTTTTATTTTTACTTCCCCTCTATAAATCATCCCCTCACCCCCTTTATCGTCTTTGTTCGGCTAACCTATCCTGTCACCTAGCCTACTCCCAACCCCTACGTTCCCTTCCCGGAGGGGAATAAGGGAGAGCTAACGTCCTGTGTCGAGGCCCAACGAAGCCTCAGAATGGCCTCCCCAGAGTTCGGCGATCTAACCCAAAGTGGGTCCAGCGGCCCACAACGACAGCGAGGGGATGGATGGTGCGGAGGGGTACATCTCCTAATCTACCCTATCCATTTAACAGTTAAACTGTCCAGCGGCCCACAACGACAGCGAGGGGATGGATGGTGCGGAGGGGTACATCTCCTAATCTACCCTATCCATTTAACAGTTAAACTACCCCGGGGCTTTCAACAAGCGCCTCTCGCTTAAACTATTGGTTCTAACAACCCAGATTCCCGTCGCCTGTGTTGGTGTCCTCACAATTTCGGGCCTCGCCCCCCAATTTTCTCTCCGTGCCCTCACACGGTCTCCTGGCTGGGACACGTGGCTCCCTTTGGCAGGCACGACCCTCTGCCGAATCTCCCGCTATGGCACCCCCGGGCACTACACTGCCTCCGAGCCTACCAGCTCCCTAACACCGGGGAGTGCCCCCTATGGCACCTCCCCTGAAACGCGCACGTGGCAGGCTGGCTTCCCAGGCCCCTTTCCGAGGGTCACCCTTGCCCACAACACTGCCCACGCGGCTAATGGCGCCCCGGGCCCCCGCACCAAGCAGGCGCACCCGTGCCCACTACGCTATCCCGGCCCCCCATGGGCCCATGGCCTACCGCGGCCGACTAGCCTGGTGCCCGGGGTACCCACTCAGCGATACTCACCTTTCGCAGCCACGCTCCCAAGCCCGTCAACAGGGCTCCTGCACCCCTCCAAATGGGTTTCGAGCCTACATTCCCACCAACAGCAAAACGACCTCCATTTTTCAATTTGACTAACCCAGCTAACTCACTCTACACTGACCCCGGGGTCCCTCGGGCGGGAGTCACTCCTCCCCCCAATCACTCATCGCACCATGCATTCCCCATTCGCTCCATACACACAGACCCGCTGGCCTCACTCACTCACCAAGTACTCACCTCACAACTCACCAACTCTTCAACACACACACCGCTGAACTCTGCCATCCTTCTACCTACCTCCCCTAACTAACTCGTGCTCCCACGTCGTCCCTTAAACTATAGCACGTTCCATTTAACACTACGTAGCTAAACTACGTCCCCTCTACACATCCACAAGTCTGTCTCTGTCTTCAAAATAATCCCATACTCCATTTTCCCATCCTAAAGCTCACTACAATCCCTCTAACTAATCCATTCCACGGACTCCATGAGGACTTACCCCTGCCCCATGAAGTCGGTCTAGCTAAGCTAACCCTTCCCCCTAACTAGTTTCCATCCTGTGCCCAGGGTAGGGGGGTCTTCCACCCCTTGCCCAGGAATCCTTTGCACCCGAAAGTGAGGCTTGCTTTTTTCTTTTTTTTTTCCATGCGCAGCACCAGCGCGGCAACTCAGAGCTCGCGCACTTTGCACCTGCCCGTGACGTCATGCAGCTGCACGTGTACCTCGTACCTCCTTGGATGGTACCATCCGGCCGGGATACCCCTCCTGCCGGATTCCAACCACACATGCAGCCATGACGTCACCGTGCGCATAAAAAAAAAAACACAAGCCCCACGTCTCGAGGGGTTCCCCACGCGAACACATGTGCTTTGCCCGTTGGAGCTTAACACACACGATCGCGTGGAGAACCCGTCCGGTCCAAATCCATAATCCTGCCTAAACTTTGTCCGTCCGCGGGATCGGCAAATCCACCGCGTGCGTTTCCGGACCGGGACTTCACTCTCGCAAGCGAGCATGTGGCGGTCTCGTGCGTTGCACAGCACGAACCGCGTGCTCACTGCTGGGTGAACCCGGCACGGTCCCCGAAACAACTACAGCCGCAACTCGGCTTTCTTTCTTCTGTCGTCGTCGTCGTCGCCATTCAACCCACGCACACCTGCGTGTTACGACGCTCACACTCCATTCCATCACATTCACCCCGGGAGACGCGGCTGCGTGCTCCCGCATGCCAACCGACATCTCCCTCACATACCGCACTCTCACAGACACGGTCTCCCTTGCACACAGCGACCTTGCACACGGCCGTTCACTCACGCATGCGGGGGCACTCACCCGCGGTGCCTCATCCACACACCGTGCCTCACTCACACACGCGGGGGCACTCACCCGCGGTGCCTCACTCACACACGCGGGGGCACTCAACCGCGGTTCCTCATCCACACTGGCCGTTTTACTCACACACACGGCCTCACTCACACACGGTGCCTCTTCCACACACGGTGCCTCATCCACACACGGCGTGCTGGGAAGCACGTACTCTGGCACCATCGCCACCACACCACTCACACACGGGGTCGCTTCCACACACGGTGCCGCACTCACACCTTGCACCACACACACAGGGACAACCACACTGGGGATTCGTGTCCCCACAAGGGTCTCCGGGGCCTCTATACCCCCCAAGCTCTCCGTGCACCTGTCCACAGCACCCGTCCCCTCAACCTCGCAAAGCACGACCGAACTCACCTGGTCGTGACTCGCCTCAAGGGGGCAGACTCCCTCCCCTCGTTCCTGGAGGAGGCCATCCAGGTGCTCGCACTGGGTCCCCACACGCTCCGCGAGCTCAACCTCACTATCCTCCACTACCTCCGTGTGTGTGTGTGCGCGTCACTTACCCCGTCTTCATCGTGTTGTCTCTCCTCTATTTTTTCTGTCTCCCGTGTCTCTATACATTTCTAAGTTTCTGTCGTCGTCACCTCGTGTCTCGTCTCACACATTTTGGTCTCCCCATTTAATTTTTCCCTCTTGGTCACCGTCGATTCCTCTGTCACGACCCTCGCCCAACACGCCCCCCGAATTATTTTTTTACCCGCCTCCACCGCGGGCCTGTCAGCCGTTGCACCCCCTTCCAGCTCGTTTGCTCCCACACGTGGAGTCGCCATTCCCAGCTCCCTGGTCACGGCCTTCATGCCCGCCTGCAGGCATCGGCCCATGTTCTGCGTCTCACCCCAGAGCTCTTTCATTTCCTCCTTCATGTTTGTTTCCATTCCGTTCATTTGTTGTGTATTCGCATCCATCTTTTCGTTCATGCCTTTCATATCCGCATTTATTTGTTGTGTATTCGCATCCATTCTCGTTTTTACTTCGTCCATTTGCTTGTTCATGTTCGCATTCATCTTCGCTGTCATTGCCGCCAGCATGGCGCATAGCTGGGCCATGTCGGGTGCGCTTGAGTGAGCCGTTTCGGCAGGGGTTGGGGAAGGGTTTTGGTGGAGAGGGGGGGGGGGGAGGTGTCATACACCGCGGCCGCTGCCGCACCTATTTCGGGCTCTGGGTTCAGTTGGGCGAGTCCGTGTTCCTGCACGGGCATTCTATCCTGGGCCATGGATCCTACACATTCTACATCCATTTCTAATACTCCCGGCTCCCGCTCGCCTTGAGACGCCATCTTGCTTCTCTTAAAGGGTTAATTTCGCTCGCTCGTAATTTGGAGGGAATCGGGGGTCGCTTCTCTCACCCCTGGACCGATTCCCGTGAATTTAGCCGGAGACAGGAGAGCCCGTTTTCCTGTTCTCCGATACCAGTGCCGCGAGGAGGGCGATGAATTTGTATCCCACTCCTGACACCAGTGTTACGGATTCGCGCCCGCCGGCGTGCTGACGGCCACGTAACTCGAATCGCGGCACGTCGCCCACCGGACGGACAATCCAGTCGTGACCCTCTCGGACTAACGCCGGGAACCAGTCACGGGTGGACCTTTCGGTCTCACCGCGATCGAGCCAATCAGCCCCCACGTGGGATAGGGTTGCTCGCCAAATTCGACCTACCTAAGTACCCACACGGAGGGTAGACCGGGCGATCGCACCTCGCCGCAGGTCGACTTCGGACACGGGCCACTTAAGCGACCCGTTCCGTACTATCGGGATAACCGAGCGGTGTTATCGTCTGCCTCGACGGTTCGATTAATTATCGGGCGTATTCAGCCCACGACCAACCCTTTACGTGAAGCAAGATGAGGATTCAATGAAAGAAACGACGAAGCGAAGCGGGAAACAGTTCAACACAAAGCACATTTATTCGCGACGACCGGAAAGCACACATATTCAATTCCACCAAAAGCACATAGAAAAGAAGAGAAACACAATGCAATTTTTACACAAAAAGCAAATGCGACAATGCAGATCTAATACCGATTACGCGAGCACACGGCAACACTTATGCAATTTTACTTCACAGACGGCGCCGACAACACATACCCAAAACCAAGGAAAAGAACACCCTCAAAGATGAGGCGGGCCTGAGGCCGAGACCGGGTCGGGCCTACCCGTCTGGTGATGAGACGCGGAGCGGCGATGGTGCCTCAACTCCGCGGGCCTCGCGGGCAGTGTCTGGTAGGGGGTGGGAAAGGGGCCCCCTTGGTCGCACTATCTCAGCGCGGGGGAAACAGGAGGGGGTTGCTGATGCTCGGGGTATAGAGGATTTCCACTCTGCCTCGAGTCCCGCGACGAGCGTCTCCACCTCGGCCAGGTCGCGCCGTCGGCCTCCCTGGTGTGCAGCTCCCTGCACGACGCGAGCACCCCCTCGTCTGCCCTCGCCGCCTCTCCACAGCTCCGTCCCCTTTTGCTCCGACTCCAACGCACACGACGACGACCAACTCCTTCTTGCTTCTTCTTCCCAACTCCACCGCCCGCGAAGTCTTAACTCTCTATTATTTGACTGACGAACGCGGTCGCTTATATAAGCCCCGTGGCTTCGCTCTCTCATCTTTGACCCCCTGCCTTCGACCCTTCACCTCGCTCCCCATTGGCCCGAGAAAAAGTGGGCGTGAATGCATTTTGATCCATAAATTTGCATATAGCGACCGCCCTCCAACGCCCTGGAGGCGGGGCCAAATCGCCCCTCGCTCACCGATTGGACGGAACAAAAGTGGGCGTGTCGTTTTTGATCCGTTTTTGAAGTGGAAAATCCGTGGTTTTGTACACGCTGTTCGGCGCGCGCCCTGCACGAGTCCAACACCGGTACCCACAAGCGGCGCAAGAACGGTGGCGATGCGACGGTTGCGAGGTGTGACGTGAGGCGGCGCCGCGGTGGGTGGTTGATGTTGTGGTTGGTGGTGGTAATCATGGCGGTTGGTCCAAAATAAAGATAGTAAAAGAAAAACGGCTATCCTGAAGAGTCGCAGCACGCATAAATGACATGTATTCCCACTAGACAACGGGTTTGGGCCTAACTACACATATACTTACCGAGATACCTCACCTAAGGGACCTGAATGGTGGTTTGCGAATTTGGTAACCACAACAATATACATATACATTATTGTGGGCTGGGGGTCGGTGGCGAGAACGACCGTGATGTGGGGAAGTTTACGCCGTCTCCCACCGGTTTCGCCGGAATTATAGGCTGTCGCTCCGGATAACTTTGAAGCTGGCGGGTCGATTAATTGACCGTGAAACGCCAATATCTCGACCGCGTGGCGTTGGGTTAATTGTCTAGATCCCAATATACCTAAATAACCACGCAGTCTTGGCTACCGGGGATTCACGCCCTCGGCACGTCTTTCTCAAACCGGGTCACTCTACTGACTGCGGTGGAGTTCCAACTACCGACTACCAACTCATGTTTGGTTGCAACCGAGCGGAAACTGTCAAAGCCATACCGGCTGGGATTATCGGATTATCGGGGATGAAACCCCGTCTGGACTCAGACCCG
This sequence comes from Eptatretus burgeri, assembly GCF_056783735.1. Taxonomy (NCBI): domain Eukaryota; kingdom Metazoa; phylum Chordata; class Myxini; order Myxiniformes; family Myxinidae; genus Eptatretus; species Eptatretus burgeri. Next base: position 153,014,444 of record NC_140962.1, on the reverse strand, counting down.
GACCATGCTGGACCAAATAAAGGATGGACGGAAATGAGCTCTGAACATTTCTAATAATTTATTTACAATAAAAGACAAGGAGGCGAGACTTGAAGCGAATATGCAGAGCAGGAATTTACAATGATTCAAACCACTTACTCAGTTCTACTTATAGACGAGCCCACACGCAGTCCCACGCACAAAAAGAAAAGAAACCCCAGAGTTTTTATTCGACCCTCCAGCAGATGAGAGCGACGAGCTGGGGGTCAGAGTTCGGATGGGCACCTGTGGGTCGTTGTTGGTCCCAGCCGCATGTGTGGGATTCGTGGTTCGTGGCGGCAGCCGCGTGGAGCAATCTGAGATCAGGGCCACGGACGGGACCCACCAAGGCTCCACGAAACGGGCTGGTTCACTCACTCTCCAGCCCAACCAACATCAACCAACTTGTAACCACTCAAGTACTCCAGATCTCCCAGCGCCAATGCCGACAACCGAGTCTGCTCGAGGATATATCTCCTCCCACATGGGGAGGGGCCTTGGCGAGAATCATCTCGCTGTCCGTCCCTCATTGGCCTACGGCCGCACCCTCCCGGGGTGGAGCCGTGACCCCTTTTTGGAGACCCCACATTCGCCACGTGGCCTCGTTCGTGCAAAGCAAGAAGGTCTGCTCTGAAAGGCCTACCATACAAAAACTATCGTTTGTGGGACCCGAGGACCGGAACCCCGAGGCACCCCCCCCCCCTGCTCGGCAAGTCAAGGTACGAGCAACCAGCGGGTGGTGATGGAGCATGATGGGGAGGTTTCGGATGGCTCGTTGGATGTAAAACCTAACTAAAGACATCACAACGCATACATTTAATCCTCCCATTAAACAAATGGACAGGGTCCTTACTACACGTACTTACCGGCATAACTAACTTTGGGACCTGAATGTTGAGTGAGCATGGTTTCCAGATTTGTAACAATATATGTGGACCCAGGGTCAGGGGGCGAGAAGACCACGAGGGGGAAAAAGCTACCTCGGGTTCCCACCAGACTCTGGAATCTCTGGCTGTCGCACACAAATAACTCCATAATGTGGCGGGTCGCAAATCGACCTTGAACGCCAATAACTCAACCACCTGACTTTGGGTCCTCCGCCTAATGAATACCGGTTACCTAATGGTCACGTGATCTAATTACTGGGGGGCACGCCCTCGGTGCGCCTTGTTCAAACAGAATCAAATGCAGCCGAGCATAACTGCCCAAGGACTTACCGGCTAGAAAAACAGATCGTTGGGGGATAACGTCCCGGCTCGGCTCGTATACGGACCATGCTGGATCAATGAAGGAAAAGACGAAAACGAGTTGGGAACATTTCTACACAAGCATTTATTTACAATTAGGTGAGGAAAGGTATGTGGCACAGTAAATGGGTTTATAATTATGTTCACCAGGGATAGCAAGAAATTTGTGGGGTGCGACAAAAGGCAAGCAATTTACAAAGCAGACGTAGAGCAGACTTGTCCCGTTAGAACTTCTACAATCTTAACTTATGCAATGACAGGTGCCGTCACACACACACACACACACACACACACACACACACACACACACACACACACACACACACACACACACACACACACACACACACACACACACACACACACACACACACACACGGAAGATTAGTCAGAAGGAAAGAGCAGATGAGGACTAACGGATTCTCAATACCTGGCGCGGTCAGCTGACCAATGCAACCCAGTATGCTTTGGGGGAGGTAGGAGGGAGAAATACTGGTTCCTAAGGTGTGGGAGTAGGAGGTGTGGTGTGGTGCAATATGAGGGGTGTGGTGTTGTGCCAGAGGAAACTGTAATTGCAAATCAGTGGGATACTCTTTTGTACGTCCAAAGGGGACGAGATAGAGGGGTGGAAAGAGAGAGGGGAGACCAGATGCATGAGGTAAAAGATTCCTAGCCTGGTTGTGCCTAGCTCTGTGAGTGCAGCGTGTACCTTCGTGAGATGCTCCGCTTGAGCGTTCCCACTTCGAGTCAGCGCGTTATCTCCTGCTTCCTCACTTTGCCGGGGCTTGTGGAAACTTGTGCTCCGCACTGGTCCCAGAAGATCGTCTGTCGCACACCAACCCCGAGTGTAGATGGAGTGACAGGCAGACAATGAAGAGCAGTGAAGAAGACGGTGAGGCAAGCAGGCAAAAAAAGAGGACGAGGCAGGCAGGCGAAAACGAGGGTGGACGGCTTCACTATCTGCCTTTTTCAGTCCCAGGCAAAGGGTGGGGTGATGACCAGAAGCATCATGCAGTGACCTGAATTGCGCTTCATTATTGGGCCACGGCAGTCCGAGCCATGCCCTGCCAGGCTCCTGGGGCCGGAAGCTGTCTCATTCGCACATCTGGCGCGACACGGCCCAGAGCTCCGGATACGAACTCCTACACCACTCTTCCTGTGACCCCCCCCCCCTCGCCGCCTGTCCTGCCATGTTCTGGCGACTGAACGAGGGTCGTATCAATCCCGTGTGCCCATTTGGGGTACTCCCGGTGAGATGCCGTTGCTGCTGCTGACTTTCTTGGCTTATCCCCGCATCACGTGGTCCGAGTACCTTGAGCCGTGCAACACGCCTCTGTTTATTGGTAAATTGCATTGATAGAGGTACGAGGAGGCGCGGGAATATTTTTCCCATGTGCGGGAGATGTTGTTGGTCAAGGTGATGAGTTTTTGGTGAGCAAGGTGAGATGATTTAAATTGGCACGCAGAATTGAATGAAAGGGTGCGCCATGCGCGCGCCGGGCAGCATCTTCGTTCTTGTTGTGATTCTTTCACGGGTGGCTGTGTGGGTGCTGTTATTCATTTTGTGTGTGTGTTTGCTTGCTTGCTTGCTTGATTTGATTTGTACCATGGATAAAAGGAAAGGATTGGAATGGAAATCTTGATTGAATGGAAGATAGAGATATAATTTGACCTATCTCTAAGACCCACGCAACGCACTTCCTCCCATTAACCCACTAGACCTGCTCACGAAAGAACGTTGCTGAGGAAAAATAAGGGCGTGCGTCAGAGCTCGCGAAAGAAATGTGTGTAAACGTGTCTATCGTAAAGAAAATAAAACTTCCCATAAGAGAGGGGATCTATTCTTTACCCTTCTCAATGCATCACATTTAAAATCCCATTAGACATGGGGATGGGGCTCATCTGAACATGCATTTAAGGAAATAACTATCTGAGGACCTGGATGTGTGGATGCATTCATCATCCCGGATTCTGAAATCCGTCACAATATATATGTATATGTGTATGTATATATATATATATATATATATATATATATATATATATATATATATATATATATATATATATATATATATATATATATATATATATTGTTATGGCTGTGGAAATTCGCAATACACCATAAAGGTTCCTGAAATCAGTTATGACGCTAAGTTTATGTGCAGATAGTTCCCCACCATTGTTTAAAGGGATTTCGTGTGATTCATCGGGCTGCGACGCTTTGAGATAGGCGTTTTTCTTTTCTATCATTATTTTGAGCTACCATTGCAACAAAGCTCCACACAAACAACCGCCACAACGCCAAACACGCTCACACCAGCCCCACAACCACCACCACCAACGTCGCTCTCAACAACCGCTTCCGAATGGCAGAACAAAAAGCACTCGTGAAGCCTGTGGGGTTTTTTTTCCCGCCTGTTCTTCCCCGCGCTTGGTGTGGGGGAGGTGCGATCCGAGCGGGGGTCATAGGTCATGTAAAGGAGTGGTCTGATTTTGCGGGAATAATTCCCTGGCCCCGAGCCAAAACTGACTTTCCTCGTCCCCCGCACGGGGCTGGGAGGGGGGAGTGAGAGGGCACGCCCCTTTTTGGGAAGTTGGCAGAAACGGGGCGGGGCAAAGGGCGGAGCCCCGCTTTACAAAAGGCGAACAGATGCGAGGCTCGGGTCTCTTCTCGGTTCATGCTGGCTCGTTCGTTCTGGGTCTCTTCTCGGTTCATGCTGGCTCGTTCGTTCTGGGTCTCTTCTCGGTTCATGCTGGCTCGTTCGTTCTGGGTCTCTTCTCGGTTCATGCTGGCTCGTTAGTTCTGGGTCTCTTCTCGGTTCATGCTGGCTCGTTCGTTCTTGGTCTCGTGGTGTTGGTCACCCCTTGGGCTTCTCTTCTCCCTCCGTTCGTTTGGACCTCTTTCTTTGGACTCTTTGTTTTGGGCTTCTCTCTCTCTGGTCCTGAAGCCCCTTCTGCCCTTCAGTCTTTTGCTTGTTTGGTCGTGGGTCGTGGAAGCACCAGCAGCAATGCCGGAGAGAGCTCGCTGACCACGCCAGGAGCCCAAGGTCAGGCACGGCTACGCAAGGCCGTGGGGAGTCGACGTCGCGACCTGCCCACCGTCACGCCACAAGGGCGCGGGTAAGACCCTTCGGTCTCACGGGACCCGTTCGGTCCTCCAGGTCCCATGCCATAAAGGATTACGAACCCCGTCTACCTCCCTGCCTATGGGGAGGGTTTTTCTTTGTTTTTGTATGCATGCTGTGGCGCCGTGTCCTGCCAAGTAGAAACTGTGTAAGTAACTGTGCATGTAAATTGATCCTTGCTTATAGTCAGTCGTATTGTTTTTGTTATCTTCGCATTCTGCGAAAGGTTGTGTTTTGGTCGGCGTGTATTTATTTATTTATTTATTTATTTATTTGTTTGTTTGTAATTTGTGATTCGTATAACTCAAAGTATTAAACCGAATTGCATGAAATTTGGTGGGATGATTGGTTATTAGCCAGGAAGCATTCAATTAGATTTTGGGATCGTTCGGGTCAAAGGTCAAGGTCACGAAAAGGTCAAAATCGTTTTTTTACGATAACACGGTCAATTTTTATTCAATTTGCATGCAACTAACGCCAAAATGTTCAGAATTCAACGCCTCATCTTGTGATATGCAATATGACACAATGACGCCCATACTCTTGTTACCGGTTAGGGGTCAAAGGTCAGGGGGGTCACGACCTTGAAAAATATGCGGTTTTTGTCATAACGCGGTCAATTCTTGTCCGCTTTACATGAACCCAGCACCAAAATGTTCAGAATTTAATGCCCAATCTTGTGACACAATGACGTCATAACACATGTCACCGGTTGGGGTAAAATGTCGGGGGGGGGGGGTCACGCCCTTGAAAAATATGCGGTTTTCGGCATAACTCAGTCAATTCTTATTTGATTTGCATGAAACCAGCATCAAACCAGTTCCCCACACTCATACCAATAACAAAAAAAGTAGTGGTGGCAAAGGTATGCGCTCTATGAGTGCCCGTTCTAGTTTTCTATTTATTGCTTGTATATTTGCATGACTGCCTTGCTTGTGTTGTGTGTGCAATATGTGCTTTAAATAAATGTCCTTGTGTGAAATGTATCCCGTTCATCATCTTTTTCCCTTTTGAAAGTGCCATCTTGAATCGCGGAATAAATTAGTAGAGGGTTTTGAACGCCCGGTAAACAGAATCGCATCTGTCGAGGTCGGCGATAACACCGCTCGGTTATCACTGTAGTACGGAACGGACCGCTTAAGCGGTTCGTGTCCTAGGCCGACCTGCGGCGAGGTACGATCGCCTGGTAGACTACTCGTGCAGGTACTTAGGTCGGTCGAATATGGCAAGCAACCAACCCTATCCTGCGCGGGTGGGCAATTGGCACGATCGTGGTGAGGTTAAACCCCACCCGTGACTGACTCCTGGCGGTAGTTCCAGGAGGGTCACGACTGAATTGTCCGTCCGGTGGGCGACGCGGTTGCAATTGGAGTTACGCAATCGCTCGCATGCCAGGCGGGCCAGAATTCGTAACAAAAAAATATATATATATTATTGCGGATTTCGCGCCCGCCGGCGTGCTGACGGCCACGTAACTCGAATCGCGGCACGTCGCCCACCGGACGGACAATCCAGTCGTGACCCTCTCGGACTAACGCCGGGAACCAGTCACGGGTGGACCTTTCGGTCTCACCGCGATCGAGCCAATCAGCCCCCGCGTGGGATAGGGTTGCTCGCCAAATTTCGACCTACCTAAGTACCCACGCGGAGGGTAGACCGGGCGATCGCACCTCGCCGCAGGTCGACTTCGGACACGGGCCACTTAAGCGACCCGTTCCGTACTATCGGGATAACCGAGCGGTGTTATCGTCGACCTCGACGGTTCGATTAATTATCGGGCGTACTCAGCCCACTACCAACCCTTTACGTGAAGCAAGATGAGGATTCAATGGAGGAAAAGACGAAGCGAAGCGGGAGAACAGTTCAACAATAAAGCACATTTATTCGCGGCACACGGGAAGCACACAAATACAATTCCACCAAAAGCACACAAAAAAAAGAAAACACAATTCCATTTACACAAAAAGCAAATATAAAAGTGAGAACACAATGCAGAGCTAATACCGACTACCGAGCACACGGCAACACTTATACAATTCTACTTCACAGACGGCGCCGACAACACATACCCAAAACCAAGGAAAAGAAATACCTCAAGAATGAGGTGGGCCTGAGGCCGAGACCGGGTCGCGCCTACCCGTCTGGTGATGAGACGCGGAGCGGCGATGGCGCCTCACTCCGCGGGCCTCGCGGACAGTGCCTGGCAGGGGGTGGGAAAAGGGGCCCCCTTGGTCGCACTATCTCAGCGCGGGGGGAAACAGGAGGGGGTTGCTGATGCTCGGGGTATAGAGGATCTTTATTATCCCTGGTGTGCGTCTCCACCTCGGCCAGGTCGCGCTGCCGGCCTCCCTCGGGCGTGCAGCTCCTGGCACCGACGCGAGCACCCCCTCGTCTGCCCTCGCCGCTGCCGCCTCTCCGCCTCTGGACTCTCCACCCTGGACTCTTCTTTGGGCTCCCCTCGTTCGACTCTCTTCAGCTTCTCCAGCTACTGCAGGCTTCGGGCTCCAGACTTCCACACTCGACTCTCCACCCTCCGACTCCTTCTCCATCTGCTGACTGACGACCACCGTCCTTTTTATCCCCCCGTAGCTTCGCCTTTGACCCCCTCCCTTCGACCTTTCACCTCGCTCCCCATTGGCCCGAGAAAAAGTGGGCGTGAAGGCTTTTTGATCCACAAATTTGCATATATCGATCGTTCTGGAGGCGGGGCCAAATCGCCCCTCGCTCACCGATTGGACGGCAAAAAGTGGGCGTGTGTCGTTTTTGATCCGTTTTTGAAGCACAAAATCCGTGATTTTGTACACGCTGTTCAACGTGCGCCCTGCACGAGTCCAACACCGGTACCCACAGCGGGGCAAGAACGGTGGCGATGCTACGGTTGCGAGGTGTGACGTGAAGGTCGTGGCGGTTGTGGTGAAGCGGTGTTGTGGTTGGTGGTTGATGTTGTGGTTGTGGTGGTAATCATGCCGGTTGGTCCAAAATAAAGATAGTAAAAGAAACACGGCTATCCTGAAGAGTCGCAGCTCGCATAAATGACATGTATTCCCACTAGACAACGGGTTTGGGCCTAACTACACATATACTTGCCGAGATACCTCACCTAAGGGACCTGAATGGTGGTTTGCGAATTTGGTAACCACAACAATATATATATATATATATATATATATATATATATATATATATATATGTATATATATGTATATATATATAGATGTATATAGATGTAGATGTATATGTATATATATATATATATATATATATATATATATATATATATATATATATATATATATATATATGTATTCAGATATATATATATAAAGATGTATTCAGATATATATATATATAGATGTATTCAGATATATATATATATAGATGTATTCAGATATATATATATATAGATGTATTCAGATATATATATATATAGATGTATTCAGATATATATATATATATATATATATATATATATATATATATATATATATGTAGATGTATTCAGATATATATATATATATATATATATATATGTATATATATATATATATATATTGTTGCGGTTTTCGCGCCCGCCGGCGTGCTGACGGCCACGTAACTCGAATCGCGGAACGTCGCCCACCGGACGGACAATCCAGTTGTGACCCTCTCGGACTAACGCCGGGAACCAGTCACGGGTGGACCTTTCGGTCTCACCGCGATCGAGCCAATCAGCCCCCGCGTGGGATAGGGTTGCTCGCCAAATTCGAACGACCTAAGTACCCACGCGGAGGGTAGACCGGGCGATCGCACCTCGCCGCAGGTCGACTTTGGACACGGGCCACTTAAGCGACCCGTTCCGTACTATCAGAATAACCGAGCGGTGTTATCGTCGACCTCGACGGTTCGATTAATTATCGGGCGTATTCAGCCCACTACCAACCCTTTACGTGAAGCAAGATGAGGGTTCAATGGAGGAAAAGACGAAGCGAAGCGGGAGAACAGTTCAACAATAAAGCACATTTATTCGCGGCACACGGGAAGCACACATTCAATTCCACCAAAAGCACACAAAAAAAAGAAAACACAATTCCATTTACACAAAAAGCAAATGTAAAAGCGAAAACAATGCAGAGCTAATACCGACTACCGAGCACACGGCAACACTTATACAATTCTACTTCACAGACGGCGCCGACAACACATACCCAAAACCAAGGAAAAGAAATACCCTCAAGAATGAGGCGGGCCTGAGGCCGAGACCGGGTCGCGCCTACCCGTCTGGTGATGAGACGCGGAGCGGCGATGGCGCCTCACTCCGCGGGCCTCGCGGACAGTGCCTGGCAGGGGGTGGGAGAGGGGCCCCCTTGGTCGCACTATCTCAGCGCGGGGGGAAACAGGAGGGGGTTGCTGATGCTCGGGGTATAGAGGATCTTTATTATCCCTGGTGTG
>NC_140962.1:152980623-152993123 GCF_056783735.1 Eptatretus burgeri | reverse complement strand
ATAGTTATAGTTGCGGATTCGCGCCCGCCGGCGTGCGAGCGGCCACGTAACTCGAATCGCGGCACGTCGCCCACCGGACGGACAATCCCGTCGTGACCCTCTCGGACTAACGCCGGGAACTAGTCACGGGTGGGCCTTTCGGCCTCACCACGATCGTGCCAATCGGCCCCCCGCGTGGGATAGGGTTGCTCGCCAAATTCGACCTACCTAAGTACCCACACGGAGGGTAGACCGGGCGATCGCACCTTGCCGCAGGTCGACTTCGGACACGGGCCACTTTAAGCGACCCGTTCCGTACTATCGGGATAACCGAGCGGTGTTATCGTCAACCTCGACGGTTCGATTAATTATTGGGCGTTTTTAGCCCACGACCAACCCTTTACGTGAAGTAAGATGGAGATTCAATAAAAGAAAAGATGAAGCGAAACGGGAAAAAACAGTTCAACATAAAGCACATTTATTCCGCGGCAAACGGAAAGCACACATATACAATTATACACCAAAAGCAAATGTAAAAGTAGAAGAAGCACAACAATTCTGCACAAAAAGCAAATGTAACAATGCAGATCTACGACCGACTACCGAGCACACGGCAACACTTATACAGTTTTACTTCACAGACGGCGCCGACAACACATATACTCAAAGCAAAAGAAAAAGGGACCACCCTCAACGATGAGGGGGGGGGGGGGCAGACGGGCCTGGGGCCCAGACCGCGTCGAGCCTACCCGTCTGGTGATGGGCCGCAAAATGGCGGTGGCGCCCCGACTCCGCGGGCCTCGCTGGCACTGCCTGGAATGGGGTGGGAACGGGGCCCCCTTCTCACACTATCTCAGCGCGGGGGGAAACAGGAGGGGGTTGTTGATGCTCGGGGGAATGAGGATATCTCGCTGGCTTGGGTCCCGCGACGAGCGACTCCACCGCGACTTCGGTCGCGTTACCGGCCTCCCCTCTCCGCAGCTCCCCGACTCTGACACGAGCGCCCTCTCGACTGCCTTCGCCGCCGCCACAACTCTCCAACTCTCCCACTCTCCACTCTTCTCAACTCCGTCCAACTGCGATTCAGAAACTCTTTTTCTCTCCCGATTCAGAAACTCCCTCAACTGCCTTTTTGGCGAGCGAACGCGGCCCTTTATAGCCCCCGAGGCTTCACTCCTTCACCTTCGACCCTTCACCTCTGGCTGGCTCCCCATTGGACAGAGGAAAAGTGGGCGTGAATGATTCTTGATCCGATTTCTCGGAAAGGCTGGTGTTTTTGCACCCGCTGCTCGGTACGCGCCCTGTACGAGTCCAGGATCGGTGCCCACAAGCGGCGCGGGAATGGTGGTGATGCGATGGTTGCGAGAGCGAGATGTGACGGCAAGTGTCGTGGCTGTTGTTGTGAAGCGGCGTTGCGGTTGGTGGTTGTTGTGTGATGGCTGTTGAGACGTGGTTGGTGGTGGTTGTGGTGGTAGTGATGGCGGCTGGTCCAAAATAAAGATAGTAAAAGAAAAACGGCCATCTAAAAGGGTCGCAGCCCGAATGAATGACATTTATTCCCTCTAAACAACGGGTTTGGGCCTAACTACACATATACTTACAGAGATATCTCACCTATGGGACCTGAATGGTGGTTTGCGAATTTCGTCAACCACAACAATATATATATATATATATATATATATATATATATATATATATATATATATATATATATATATATATATATATATATATATATTTTTAGATGTATTCATATTCATATATATATTTTGCGGGGGGGGGGGGGAGACCACGAGGGGTGAGCTACCTCGGGTTTCACCAGACTCTCCGGAGTCGCAGGCTGTCGCACACGAATAACTTTCTGATGCGGTGGGTCGCTAATCGACCGTAACCGCCAATAACTCGACCACGTGACTTGGGGTCCTCTGTCTAATGAATACCGTTTACCTCAAGGTCACATGATCTAATTACCAGGGGACATGCCCTTGCTCGGTATGCACTTGCTCAAACCAGATCACCTTATCATATCAGATGCAGCCAAGCACGTACCTGCGAGGAAACGCATCGTTAGGGGATAACGTCCCAGTTAAGCTGGAGTGCGAACCATGCTGGACCAATGTAGGAAAAGACAAAAACGAGCTGAGAACATTTCTACGCAAAGCATTTATTTACAATGGCGAGGAAATGTATGTGACAGTGAATTGAGTTTATTTTTATGTACAGCAAGGGATAGCAAGGAATTTGTGGGGTACTGTAAAAGGCAAGCAATCTTACAAAGCAGACACAGAGCAGACTTATATTTTATCACTTCTACAATCTTAACTTGAATTAGGACAGGCGCACGCACGCACAAACAAACAAACACTTAGAAAGAGAGAGAGAGGGGTATTGATGCGTGAGGCGAAAGATCCATAACCTAGCCGTGTAAAGGTCTGTTTGTGTTGCATGTACCTCTGTGGGACGCTCTGCCTGAGCATTTCCACCTCGAGATGTGGTGCGTTATAGCCTACTTTATCACTTTGCCGGGCCTCGAGGCAATGTGCGCTCCACAATGGTCCGTCTGGCTGCACGGGGGTGGCGGAACGTTAACAGCACGGCAGTTGTCCTGCAGCAGGCTCTCGAAGAAGCACATCCTGGCAATTGCACACCAAGAGCAGGACATTGAGGGAAGCCGAGGCAACAAAGAGCAGAAGGGCAAACGGCTCCGCCTTTTATAAGCCCTGGGCGAAGGGTGGGGTGATGCCCCGAAAGTGACGTGCTGTAACCCGAATCCTGCTCCTCTATTGGGCCACAGTAGCCCTCGTCATGCCCTGCCAGGCTCCGGGGCTGGAAACTGTCTCAGTTGCCCATCCACTTCAGCACTGGTCGAGGCTCCTGACTCAACACGGTATGCTCCCTGAGCCAGCACCCCAGCCTTGAACGTGCTCCGAGTGGTCTGAATGTTGAATCGCAACGGACTTTCCCCGCCACTCAAGGGGCCCCCTCATGAGCCAAAATGCACACCTGGGGCCCGTACCAAACTCCTGGATCGCCCTTCTTGCAACCCTTCCTCATTGCCCCTGGCGACTGGACGAGGGTTGTATCAATTCCGTGTGCTCACCCAGGACATCCCTGGTGAGATGCGGTCGAGCTATTAACGTCTGTAGCTTGGCCACGCATTGCATGGTCCCGAGGACAGCCTGAGTAGTGCAGTACTCCTGTATAGAGTGGCAAATTGTAGCGATGCAGAGGTACGAGGAGGTGTGGGAATATTTTTTCCCATGTGTGGGAGGAATTTTTGGTCGAAGTGATGAGGTTTGTTGAGCGAGGTGTGAAGTAAGGTAGGGTGCGGGTTGGCAATTGACGCGCAGATTCGAATAAAATAATGGCGTGTGATGCGTGGGCGATATAGTGGAGTTGTGGTTCCGAATCGCGGGAGGCATCGTGGTGCCTTGTTATCAATCGCATTTTGAATGGCATGTGTGCTTGCATGCTTGTTTTGTACTATGGCTGAAAGGAAAGGGTTGGAGTAGGAATCGGAATATAACTTCGAGAAAGTTATTAGACCTAACTACGAGACCCACGCAGCGCACTTCGTCCCATTAACCCACTCGACACGAGGGGAGGTCTAACTGCACAGAGACTAATGAAATAACTGCCTTGGGATCACTGAATGTTGGGTGCCATTGCCTTCGAGGAATTTGGTTTTGCAGAACCGCAACTATATACATATATATTTTTTTAATAGTGTGTGTGTCACAAAGATGATTAATTTAGGATCATTTATTTGCATGATGCCCTGTGCAGTGTTGCTTCAATTTTACTTGAGTTTTAATTGAATAGTGATTTTAACGATTGTTTAAAAAATAATTAGGTGTGTTAAGTCATGTCACACATTACGTGGAATTCCCGCGGGTACCTGCTAGTTTTCTATGAACGTGCCTTTTGAGGTTATTATATGCAGTCTCTTCTTTCTCATGAATAAGATGCTGAAAACTCACCGGCTTATTTATTATTTGTTCTGAATGTTTGTTTTTTTTTTTTTTTAACAGGGAAACAGTTGAAGGACATGAGAAATCATTTTACCTCCACCTCCTGCTTTCACGGCTTCACTAGCAAGGCCGCTTTGAAGACGCACATGGAGATGCACCGACTGGTTTCTATGGATAAGAAGTACAAGTGCACTGACTCTTCTTACCGAACAGAAAATAAATTCAACTTTGCAATGCTCATTCACATCCACACTGGAGAGAAGCCATACACCTGCAGTTTTTGCGGGAAGAGATTTGTCGATTTGCCCAGCCGTCGGATCCACAAAATAATTCACATGGGAGAGCGTCCATACACCTGCTGCATTTGTGGAGAGACTTTCTCCCATAAATCCACCTCGAGAGACCACTTGCATATCCACACGGAGAAGCCAAACAACTGCATTGTATGCGGGAATGGATTCCGGCAGGTACAAACCTGTTGGAGATTTCATGCAAATCAACACCGCAAATGCTCCAAAGGAAGAGCGAGCGATTGGGTGCAATCATTGCCTGAAAAGCCTCAAACTATTGGTCGTTGGTAGTTTCTCAGGATTTCTCATTTTTAGGTGTATAATCGCTCATTCTGTGGTGGACATGGTCTGGAAGATGATCTCGGGCTTTCATTGAAGTTATTACCCCAGTTTTAACTCCTTACTGGACAGTTTCCAATTAAATTAGAAGGGCACTCAGAGCACATACCTCCGCCGCGTAATGCCTGATCCACAATAACATATTGGGCTCATTACATTTTTGAGATATGATGCTATACATTGTTTTCGAGCCCTATCTCTCAATGGTGAATAATCACTTAAAAAAATTCTAGTAGTCTGATCCGGATCCTTATCTTAACCAAAATCTAATCAGTTTGTCGTCCTCACATAATGAACCTGTCCACAAAATTTCATCCGGATCCGGCCACAACTTTTTGAGATATCCTGTACACAGACAAACAAACAGACAGAAAGGTGTGAAAACATACCGCCGCCACTGAAGATGAAGGAGGTTAATTAAATAAATCTCGTATCCAGACCCGGATTCGGATCTTCACCAAAATTGAATCAATTCGTCATTGTCACACATCCAACATGTTCACCAACTTTCGTCCGAATCCGTCCACAACTTTTTGAGATATCGAGCTGTATATCGTTTTTGGCAATCAGTTCGTCCTTGTCACACACCGAACCTGTCCACAAAAGTTAATCCAGATTCGTCCACAACTGTGTGAGATATCCTGCACACAAACAAACAAAGACAGAAAGGGGGTGAAAACATAACCTCCTTCACCTTCAGTGGCGGAGGTAGTGAAAGATAGTTACGTCTAAGCTATTATTTGTTGGGTTAAAATGTAATTCTTCTGGCTGTGAAAGAATCATTGGGATAATTTGACTGTTGTATTGAAATGATGTTTCGATGATAAACTGGCCATTGTTTCATGAAGGAAAGACAGACTTGTAGATACAAAAGTATATTCCCTATTATATATATATTGAGGAATGTTCTTCATTGATTTTTGGTTTGTTATTCGGGATTGTGTAAATAGTTCCTCACATTTTGCCATACCTTGTGGATAGATGAGATGTACCGATCAGGAAGAGACGAGTTTGGAAGAGTGGGTTTCATTTCAGGAAGAGTGGGTTTCATTCCCCCGTATACCATTTACTGAACTTTGATTGCAAACATCACTCGGTGCAGTATTTGCATGAAAGCATATTGTGCAAAATCGAATTTTACAAAACTGGAACGGAGGTGAAAGGAAATAAATTTGCTGAAAGAAATCCATACATCGATTTTCATTCAAAAATACCAATTATTGTGAAATAAAGGTGTGCGTGCGTGCGTGCGTCTATATAAAACATATATTGGGTGGTTGCTCTAGACTACCGTTATTCTCAGGTTTTCTGTATGTATGTAATGGACAGCTCTGGAGGCCAGAGGAGTCAATCGATTTTGATGAAACTTGACTGGTAGGTTCATACCAGGATCGAGTTGTACTCTTTTGAGCACCGTTGTTATGGATGCCACCGTTGACTAGCAACAGGACTTTGAAATTTTCGAAAAAATCCGTAAAATATTATATATATATATATATATTTTTTTTTTTTGAAAATCAAAAATCGGCTTCCGTGCTTTTATGCGCACTATAATCAACCTCTTTGTCAAAAATTTCAGCCCTGATCCGTCAAAAACTGTATGACTAGTATGCAATTATGTAGCAACCACCGATGTCGCCTACCGGCTTGTCTGTTTGTTTGTTTGTAATGGACAGCTCTGGAGGCCAGAGGAGTCAACCGATTTTGATGAAACTTGACTGGTCGGTTCATACCAGGATCGAGTCATATGCTTTTGAGCACCGTTGCTATTTACACCACCGTTGACCAGCAACGGGACTTTGAAAGTTTTGAAAAAATCCGAAAAAAAAAAAATTCCAAAATCAAAAATCGGCTTCCACACTTTTATGCGCACTATAATCAACCTCTTTGTCAAAAATTTTCAGCCCGATCCGTCAAAAACTGTATGACTTGTATGCAATTATATAGCGACCACCCATGTCGCCTACCGGCTTGTGTGTGTGTATATATATATATATATATATATATATATATATATATATATATATATATATATATATATATATATATATATATATATATATATATATATATATATATATATATATATACATGTGTGTGGTGTGTGTGTGTACATATCTATAACATGCCTTCTTTCAATGCACTTACTCTGACAATGTTGTGCAGAGACAGCATTGTTCTTTTATACATAGTCTAGGCTCAAGGAAGAGCTCGTTTTGACATGATTAGTCTGGGTTGTATGTCCAATCCATCAACAAACCATCCGATCGGTGTTCTCTGCAGTGTGTTGGATGCATCACAAAGTGTCGTCCCACAAAAAACCAAGGTCTCTTTCGCTGAACGAATTGCAATTCTTTTCAAGATCAGGTGCGGTCGAACGTAGTAGTGGTCATCCTCTAGTTCTGGGTCTCTTCAGGTGGTCGCTGGATTGACAGTTCCTCCCAGTTCATCAAAGCCAAGTTCTCCAGACCAGATCTGTCATCTTTCTGTTATATTTATCTCTGCCAGCGAAGGTGGACGGAGCTTGTTTCAGTTGTTTCTGTCTGTGTCTGAGCAGGATAGACGAAAGCTTTTTGGAGACGGATTTGGACAAAACTTGGTGGACAGGTTGGGTGTGTGCCAAAGACGAAGTTATCCGATTTTTGGTTTAAGATGCAGATCTGGATCCAGATACGAGAATTGTTTAAGTGATTCTTCACCATTGAGACATAGGACCAGACACGATATTTCAAAGTTTTGGACGGATTCGGACAAAACTTGATGGATGAGTTTGTGAAGTGACGAGAACAAGCCGATTTAAATTTTGGTCCAGGTCTGGATTATCAGTGGGATCCAAAACATAAACTGTTCAGCATGGCGGAGGGATGCGCTCCGAGTGCCTTTCTTGTTTCATCCCTGTTTCTGTGTGATTGATCATCCAATTTTTCAGTGTTAAACCGTACCTTGTATTGTGTGGCTCAGACCTAGTTGCCCAGGTCTCAGCTAACCAGTACGCAAATTCTGTCCACTCTGATGGCACGTGCCTCGTTCTTCTTCTTTTTTTTTTTTTTTTTTTCGAAAGTATTGTCCTTTCTACTTCCTCAATTTATCCTATCTCCCTCCTCACAAAGCTTGTTTCTTTCACTCCAATATATATATATATATATATATATATATATATATATATATATATATATATATATATATATATATATATATATATATATATATATATATATATATATATAATCAACTCGTTCTGGCTGTACTTCATTTTTTAACCTTTCCTTTTCTCAATATTTCAAAACTGTTCATTTCAGAATAATATTCACTTTCAAGGAACTTTGCAGGAGGAAGACATTTGGCCCATCAAAGCCTGTGCTATTTACAACCTGTTTGTTTGTCTGTGTTCTATCCTTTTTAATATTGAGCGCCACGGACGGAAGCAACACTTCAATATTTGAAGTCTTTGGTATGACTGCTTGGGTTTGAACCGCCAACCTCCCGCCGAGTTTGGTTTAAATAAAATGCTTCTTTTCTTGAAAAGCTTTAAGATACTTCACTTTCTTTACGTCTCCTTCAGGATCACTTCATGTATTCTTCTTTCGCACAATTTTTCTTCTTGTACTTCATCACCAGAAGACTCGTTTCCCAAATCTGTCCCACTCCTAAACGCTTGGTCCAACTCTCCTCCTGTAGCGGCAGCACCGCTTTCCTCCGTGCGCCCATGATGTCTGTCTCCGCATATCCAAATGGAGTGAAGTCAAGTTTGCAGATGTTGTCGGTACACGACCGATCAATTCCCCTTAAAGTCCTTTCATGGTGAAACCCCTCAATGTCAGTACCCTCCCCCCACATCTCCTACATTCTCATGTTATTCCAACCCCACAGTTTCTATGTGTGTGGTTGGAATGATCTCTTCAGTATTGCTTCACTTCCTGTCCCATATTTCTGCATTCTCACTCCAACATTACACCACTTCCAATCCTCACTACCACCTCCTCCTATTTTCCCATTCCCAACTCCTCCACTCCCCATCCCACACTCTCACAGCTTTCAGCTTGGGGAATTCCTACACAGAAATCTGCTCTCTCACAAGCACAGATTAATCCCATCTCCTCTTCAATTATCTTACCATTCTTCCTGCCAATGGCACACTGAATCACGTGGTGAGGGAGTTGCTCTGAAACGACTTGCCTTCTCTTCCTGGAAAGAAAGATCAGACCGAAGGGAATCTCGGATCATTGCACAAAGTCCACAATGTGTGTCCACTCTCAGGAGATCGAGAAAGTGACATCAATCCAACCTCAAAAATGAACTTTCAAACTTGTCTCCCTCCTCTAAAATGTGGTGGCACCTTATTAAGTCTATCTCTGGTGTATGCTCCCCTTCCATCCCTTCCCTCTCTTCAAATGGTACCACAGCCGACTCAGCTCCCGAGAAGTCCGAATGCTGCAATTTTGTGTTTACTTCCAAATTCTCTGTACCCATCCTTCCATGTTGTACCCAACTGCCCCTGGACTACCTTTTTGCACTTGAAAGTTCAGAGAAGGTTCTTTCGACTCTCAACTGATTCTGCTCATGAACCAGACGGCAACAGCTCATGTGTCCTAAATCCTGCTCTGCTGCTCTTGCACATCCTCTCTCTCTCTACTCTTTTCATTATATTACTTGCCCCAGGTCATCTTCCATCTTCTTGGAAATCCACCAACATCACTGCATAACATGGAAAAAGTTGTAAACACTGATCCCTCGACTTCAACCCAATCAGCTTACTTCCAATCATCAACAAGGTCATGGAGTCCATCATCACAGTTGATATAAAATCGTTCCTTTTCTCCAACAACCTCAACTCGGATCACTAAATTGTTTTCAGACAAGGTCACTCGACTTTGGACATGCTGCTTTGACTCGCCCACCAATGGATGGAGGCCCTCAATGTCAGACATGAGATCAGGGCCATCTCTCTGGACATATCTCGTGCTTTTGACACAGTCTGGCATATTCTGCCTGTGGTATCCAAGGCCAAGTCCACACACGGCGTATTGACTCCCTCGACTCTTGTAGCCATTGTGTGGCTTTCAACAGAATCCTTTCATCTCCCCTCCCTGTCAATGCTGGAGTACCCCAAGGCAGTGTTCCGGCCCCAGTCCTATTCCTGATCTTCATCAGTGATCTATCTGACTCTGGAAAATCCTCTTTATTTGGTGATGACTCCACCCTCTGCCGTGACATGTGACACCCCTCATCCTTCAGCCAGGCAGGCAGCAGCCTCTTCCCTCTTCAAATCTTGATCGATTCACAGGATGTTCAAGCACCTGGAATGTCTTTCCATCCTGACAGATCTCACACTCTCACAATCTCTTCCAAAAGGACCGCCCGGCAAACCCTCCTGTCTACTTTCTCGACAATCCTCTTGAGGGAGTTCAGTCATTCAAACTGCTGGATCTCGCGGCGAGCCGTGATCTTTCTTGGGCATCTTCTGTCGTACAAAGTCCTTCGTTTGCACACCTGAGCTCCTGTCCATCTGCGAGGCTTTAATCCGAAGCTTGATGGAGCACCGCTCTCCCCTCGGGGCTGGCTCCTCTGCCTCACATCTTGCTCAGCTCGACGCCGTGGTCACCAAGACCCTCAAGATTATTAGAATCTCCTGCAACGAAGCTGAGTCTATGGGCTTATCTTTCCCATCACAGACAGGAGGGTGGTCTCTTTGTGCTGCAGCACCCTGTGCTCTTTCCGTGCTTTGTCCCCCATTACCCCCATGAGTTCCCTTTTTTTTTCCCCTCATGTGGAACCAACTTCCATGTGTTCTTCAATCTCTTTCTTCCCTTCAGGTCTTCGAGACCTCCCTTCAGCTGTTCACCACCATGTTATCTTAACCCCCCCCCTTTCCCTCAGGGGATAATAACACTGCAGCCCATTACAACAGAAAGATTTGAAAATTCCATCAAAATTCGCGTACGTATTAAAAACATGGATTTTTCGAGGACGCAAAAAACATTCCGCTTTCGTGAGAGAAATCGTGACAACCAATCAGGCGCGCTGACGGGGCAGCATCGCAGCCAATCAGAAGCGATCATGCTTATGGCATCCCGACCAATCAGACGCGATGACGGTGCGGCGTCGAACCAATCCGAAACCGCGATGTTAACGAGTGGGAAATTAAGGCGATGCGCGTGTGAGGGAGGCTTTTACGAGCAGACGAGATGTTCCAGCCGTTGCATTGAGTCGTTTCGTTTAAACAACCGGGCAGAGCGTGCTCCAAGAGCGTTGGGTCACACAGGCATCACGGAACGGGGGAGTAAAGAAACGGAAAGGAAATAGAAGAGAGGATAAAGCTGCTGTGCGAGGTAAGGGAACTCATTATGATAGACCTGTTTCACTTCGGTTGTGGGGAAGGTGTTGGAGGCTCGTACTGAATGTTGGTTTTGGTCCTAATCCCTCAATTCGTGAAGAATCACTTAAAAAAAAAAAAAAAATTAAATAATTATCGGATCCGGATCTTCACCAAAATCGAATCGGTTCGTCCTCGTCACAAACCGAACCTGCCCACCAAATTTCATCCGGATTCGTCGACAACTTTTTGAGATATCCTGCAAACAAACAAATGAAATTGCTCGTTGAGCAAGGGAATTGCCGGAATAACTTTGTCATATCTCCATGATCTCTGAGAAAAAAAAAAACAAAAAAAAAACAACAACCTGGAAATCAATTAGGTTCTTATAAGTCGATTGTGTTACTTTTTAGTGAGTTATAGCACTTAGTTTGGTCATGATCATAACTCGGAAGTCATTCGGACTTGAAATGGCGTTTTTATCGCAATTTGAAAAAGTTTTGACCCCACTCCCCCCCCTCCCCCCCCCTGACATTGGACCCCCGACCGCAAAGAAGGGTGTTGGTGTGACACCCCCAATGAGACGTATGGTTGGATGCAGAATTGGAAGATGCACATTTTGGATTTGGTTTGAAGTCGATACGACCATTTTAGCGGACGTTATTGCGAAAATAAGATATTTCGGTGACCTTGACCTTGACCTTTGACCTAGATTCATCAAAAACGACAAGTGTCCAAGTTGGACCATGGCCGACGTCTGTACCCAGTTTGGTCATGATCGCTGAAACCGTGTGGCTGCTCCAGGGTAAACAAACAGACAGACACAGAATGACACGCACGACCGACCAACACAATTGCCGAAATCTGAAGGATTCCGGCAATTAACAAACCAAAACAGACAGACAGACAGACAGACAGGGGTGAAAACATAACCTTCTTTTTCACCTTCAGTGGCAGATCAGCGATATGGATAGTGGGGTGAAGAGTACGCTCTCCAAATTTGCAGATGACACAAAGGTTTTTGAGGTAAGGTAGATATCAGATTCGGGAAAGTCTCGATACTTCCGCAGATTGGGAAAAAGATTGAGTTTCAGTTTAACATGAAGAAATGTAAGATTACCAACATAGTGAAGTAGATAGTGTAAAAATCGTGCAAATTATGAGAAAAGCATCAAATTTGGCATTTTTGTTCTGCAGGGGATTCTAATCAAATCTGCCCGATTGGCCATTTGAAAATCCAAATTTTGAAAATTTGGAAAAAAAATAAAAATTTGAAGTCACGGCTGGCTGAAATTCTTGAAGCGCAAGTGAACATCCCAGACAGAGAACCAAGGGGAGCTGCAGTCATCATTGATGGCTCAGCACTTATCAATGCCCTACCTCCACGCACTTCAAAGATATTTGATGACTATGCTAAAGAAGACGTCATCCCAAAGGTGGAATCCTATGGTGCCAGGTACGAGAGGGTGGACGAGAGGGTGGACGTCGTGTTTGATGTGCACAAGAAGTCAAGTCTGAAGTCCAGGACAAGGTCGAAAAGGGGGCAAGGAATCAGAAGAAGAGTGACAGGAACCAGTAAGACCCCAAGTAACTGGAGAAGCTTTC
>NC_140962.1:152965623-152978123 GCF_056783735.1 Eptatretus burgeri | reverse complement strand
CCCCCTCTGTCTCTCCCCCTCTGTCTCTCCCCCCTCTGTCTCTCCCCCTCTGTCTCTCCCCCTCTGTCTCTCCCCTCTGCCTCTCCCCTCTGCCTCTCCCCTCTGCCTCTCCCCCTCTGCCTCTCCCCCTCTGCCTCTCCCCCTCTGCCTCTCCCCCTCTGCCTCTCCCCCTCTGCCTCTCCCCCTCTGCCTCTCCCCCTCTGCCTCTCCCCCTCTGCCTCTCCCCCTCTGCCTCTTCCCCCCCTCTCATGCCCGGCAGGAAGGCAACAACTTGCTCTGCAAATAACCGAATAATTCTACATCACAATTTAATTTCCTCAAAAGTATGCCAACACATGCACAAAGGGAAATCATTACTATTTTACGATGCAAAGTTCCTCCCAAGAAGGCATTCCCACAACAATATTAATCTATATATTGGGTACTTTTTTTTTGGAAAACTTTTGTAACTACAGGTACACGTGACAGATCCTTAAA
This sequence comes from Eptatretus burgeri, assembly GCF_056783735.1. NCBI lineage: Eukaryota > Metazoa > Chordata > Myxini > Myxiniformes > Myxinidae > Eptatretus > Eptatretus burgeri. The sequence goes on along the minus strand of NC_140962.1, from coordinate 152,977,646 downwards.
TATGCATTCCTGTGAGAATCTCCAAAAATCCTTTAATTTTACATCATCGGTTGAAGGAAAGATTATTCGTCAAATGCGTTATCAATTCATTTAATTTATGTTGATTCTCTCAGTGTGGTTCCTGACAGATAATGGACTCAAAGAGAGCTCCAGTTGATTTCTGTCCCACCCCGGCTTGGTTGGAGAACCGGGGCTTGACCAAGGACGCACTCCGGGCCGCAGTTAACGAGGTTGGGATCGAGATCCTTGGAGCTCTCTGTGCCCGTGCCGAGCCTGCTCCGGTGAGGGCTCGATTCTGTTCTTTGGCTGCAGGAAAATTCACCTACCCCATGTATGCCGAGCTTTGCTACTTCATGGAGTTGTGCAGTGAGCAGCTCGGCTCGCAGTTTCCGCGGTGCAGAATGGATCCTGAGGGAGGATCTGCTGGAGTCCTGTGCACCGCGGTCGATGACGAGTATTCATTTGGTATGTCATTAGAATTTAGTCGTTCGTTATAAATTGATCGCCCTCTCGCCCCCTCTCACATTCTTCGGCTGAGGAAGTATAGTTTGAATCGCAAGGCCTCAAGTCTCTCCTGAAATTTTTTTATTTGTTTTTTTAACAAGGCTGTGATTTTAGACAGCAATATAACCTCACTGATGATGCAGTCAGCAGTCTAACAGCTGACTCTGCTTTTGGCAGTGAGCGGTTCTGTGATTCTCAGACTGCAGTCGAGCTGGAATGCTGATTTTGATGGCTCTTATGTTTGCTACCATTCAGTTTTTATTAAGTGGTAATTTGTCTTGAAACAGAGTGGATGTGTGATAGCAAGGGTTTGTGGTCACCATTCCTTTTGTAGTCGAGTAGGGGTTCTTAACCTGTGGTCCATGAACCCCTTTGGGGTTCGTGGATGGGCTTCAGGGGGTCCGTGAACCAGGCGCATAAAAATTATTTAAAATTAATTTTTGCTTGCTTTTTATAAAAAGTTTTATTTTTTTATCTATGTACAGGATGTTATGGACTTATTCTTGCTTAATGAAGACTAGTATATCTGTAAGGTAGGTTGAAATGGGATGCTACTGAATGTACAGCCAGGTAACATACAGTCGTCATCATCGTTAAGTTATGACTTCTAGAATAGTTCCCGTCGATAGAAATTGAAGAAAATGTACCCTGCCCCAGATTTTAGTGCTGGCCGCTCGACCTCGTGTTTACAGTTTGGTATCGTCTACACGACCGCCACCCAGTGCCACTCCATAATTAAGTGCTTATTTCTCACTTTCCACGGCTTATCATGACTCAGGAATCTTCTCATATCCTGATGAGGTTTAAAACTTTATAGTATCTTCAGATCGATGTTTTTAGATCCTCGTGGAGGATCTCGAAGTCTGACTCCCGTTGTTGTTCTTCATCTTCTTCTTGTAGACTTTTTTGTTTCACAGCCTCCAGTTTTCATCGAAACTTCCTGAAACTTGGCATGTATATGTAAAAATACCCTGCGCAGACAGTAACCATCTCCAATTTTGAAAATTCCTCCTAGAAAAAAAGTTATGACGTCAAAATATCTCCGCTAATGGAAATCACCTATAAAATTATCTCCGAAACTAGGCAAGCTTTTTGAATTCTGTTTGTGGGAATCGAACGGGGCATGAGCAGAGATTAATTACCGCACATATGATGCATCACAATGACGTCATATTCGTTTTTATGACATCATCATTAAGAGGACGAGGATCTTAGCTCATTTAAGCTTGTTTTTCCTATACAATTATACTGTATATTCAATTACCCATCAATATAATTTTTCCATCTACCTACATCACACACTGGCTCTGATTTTCCTTCCTGCTTGCCATGTTTTTTTATCTGCATTCATTTTCTACATTACAATATGTTGTATATATTTCATCCATATTTTAAGGGATAAATATTGCATGAAACTGAATATAAATATTGGGGTAATGTGTTTTTCTCCATTTCCTTCCATTCGAAGATATTTACATACCCCATACCTGGGTATTATCATTTATTTGGAGGAGAATCTGTGAGCTTGTCTCATATTTCAGGGGACTCTATCTTAATGTGTGCTCATGTTGACGTATTGTTGTGGGCCGGGGGTCGGTGCCGAGGAGTGACCGCTAGACGGAGTAACAGGGCCATCTCCCACCGAACACCCGGAATTAAAAGGTCGTCACCCCGGATAATTCTGGAGTCGACGGGTCACTTAAAGGACCGTGGTCGCCAATATTTCGATGGCGTGAGGTAGGGTCCACTTGTCTATTCCAATTTATCCAAGTACTCACGCCGTCAAGCTACCGGGGAAGCCACACCGTTGGCCGACTCTGTCCGAACCGAGTCGCATGTACTGACTCGGTCCGGCGTAACCGAGCGGAAGTTACAAAAGCCGCGCCGGACCAAATGAACAATTTACGGCACGAACGGCCTTACTACTTCTCAAGCCCATGCCGTGCTGGGTCAATGGTAGAAACGACAGGCAACGAACTGGAACATTTAACAGATATTTATTTACAATAGGGAGGGAGACACAGAGCAGAGTTATCCGAATAAAAGAAATGCAATTTACAATGAACACAGGCACTTCAGTCTCTACTTACAGGGCGGGCGCCACACACACACACACACACACACACACACACACACACACACACACACACACACACACACACACACACACACACACACACACACACACACACACACACACACACACACACACACACACACACACACACACACACACACACACACACACACACTGGGGCCGGTTGGTCTTCATTTGACCTTTCAGCTTGGGAGGGAAGGCGAGCTGAGGGTAAGAGTTCGGTCGGGCACCTTTCCGCCTCGTGCGGTCTGGTCGAGATGAGCTGGTTCGGGGGGAGGGGGGGACTCGAACCCACACCTTCGTCGCCGCACCAAGCACCAGGGACCGGGAATGACGCAACGGATGCCAGCAAGCACAAGAACGGATGAAACGAGACGAGAACTTGGCAAGACGAGAACTCCAGCAGGCAAAGCGAGGGTGAACAAGGTGATGAGGCTTCTTCCTTTTTTTGCCAGCCGGATCACCCCCACTATTATTCATTCCTCACGTGAGGTGGGAGGGGGCCCGTCCTGAGGTAACTCGCCTCTTCATTGGACGGGCGTGTCGGGGGGGGGGGTCTGTTGGGGCGTCTCGGTGGCTCGCTCTGTCGTAGTTCCTGGCATTCTGGCTTCTCATTGGCTGGAACGCCTTGGCTTTGCTCGCTCTCCGTCCATTGGCTGGAGGAAACGCTCGCTCCCCTTCTTCGGAGCAGAGCTTCGATCTGAGGCAATGGAGGCTCCGCCCACGCCTTCAGCCAAAAACGCGTGGGCAATGGAGTCGATGGTGCGAAGAAGTGAAGGGAATTGATGTATAAAACTAACTAGAAAATAACTCGCAGCGCACACACACGAAATTCCCGTGAGACATGGGATGGATTCTAACTATAAACACATACTTATCAAAATAACTAAGCTGAGGGACTGCTGTCTGTGTGCAAATTGCTGCCAGATTCGTAACAATATGTACCCAGGATTAGTGAACAATTCCTTTGAGCATGCCATTGTTGTTGCCTTTTGACCCAGTCACGAAAAATGTGTGTTTTGTTTTGTGTGTGACCAGCAGTTGATCCAGCAGATCCGAGATTTAATGAAAAGCATGCCTCAATTATTTTTCGTCCACACAGCTGGCCTAAACTTATTAATTTAATTTTTGTTCACTGGTTACTGTTTTCCATACAAATTACATCACAGTGTTTTATTTATTTTATTAGTATTACTATTTATTTATTTTTATTTTTTTATTTTTTGCAGACCTAGCTTAAGCTGGCAATGTCGAAGAAAAGGAAGTACAATGAAGCTGACAATATCCTTTGGTTTTACTTACATCGCTGAGCATGATGGGAAACAAAAGCCACAGTGTTTCTTGTGTGGCAAGGTTCTTGCCAATGGATGCATGAAGCCAACAAAGCTGAAGGAGCACCTCACGTCTGTCCATCCTGAAAATACATCGGTCAGTGTGGATCTTTTTCGTGCAAAGAAGGCTCGATTTGGAAAGGTTGGAACTTTGCCAAGACTTGGAATTGCCCCAGCACAAAAGCCTTGTCTTGAAGCATCTTACAAAGTTTCTTATCGCATTGCCAAACAAAAGAAGCCACACACACAATTGGAGAGACTTCAGTAAAGCCATGTGCCCTGGACATGGTCGAGCTGGTTTGTGGATTGGAGTCGAGGAAGAAAATTGAAGCAGTGTCTTTGTCAAATGATGTCATACATTCCAGAATAGTTGATATTTCTTGTAATATTTTGAAGCAGGTCATGGAGGAATTTGCAACTACGCCATTTCCCTTCAGTCTTCAACTGGGTGAAAGTACTGACGTCTTCGAGTGTAGCCAGCTCCTTGTTTTCGTCCATTATGTGCACGCTGATGCCATCAAAGAAGAATTCCTATTTTGTGAGCCCCTTTTGTAAACTACAAAGGCCATTGACATCTTAGAAATGTTAAAAAATTCATTTGCCAAGCAAAACTTTGACTGGAATTAAAATTTGGGTACTCTGTGCACAGATGGAACACCTGCGATGCTTCGCAACACATCTGGTTTTACTGCTCTGGTGAAGAAAGAAGCTCCTCACGTCATCGTGACTCACTGTAACCTACATCGGCATGCACTGGCATCAAAGACTCTGCCAACAATCCTGAAAGAAGTCTTGTCGACTGCCGTGAAAGTCATCAACTTCATCAGAGCCAGGGCTCTGAATCATCGTGCTTTAAAGAGGTTTTATCACGAAATGGGAGCAGAATATGAAGTTCTTCTCCACCACACAGACGTTCGCTGGCTTTCCAGAGGACAAATCTTGAAGCGCTTGACTTGATGGAACTTAGGGCAGAAGTTTCACCTTTTTTGAGGGAAAAGGAAAGTCCACTCTTGGAACGGTTTGACAGGGAGGAATTCATTCATGGCTTGGCTTATTTGACGGATATTTTTGGCCATATGAATGTGGTTCGTCTTTCGATTCAAGGCCCTGCAGTCACCATTATGGATGCTGCTGAAAACCTACATGCTCTTTTGGCCAAGCTGTCACTGTGGAAGAGGAGATTGGAGGCAGACAGCTATGCAAACTTTCCAATGCTGGAGGAAGTGCTTCTGCAGGATGGAGTCGAGAGAGACAAAGCCCTGTCAATTTCTCTGCAGGCAGAAATGTGCAAACACCTGGAAAAACTGCAGAACTCTTTCAAAGGTTACTTCTGCTCAGACGACAAAGTTCAAACATGGATTTGTAATCCTTTCCTTAGTGATATAAACTGTATTACTGATGCAGACCTTGCCAAAGATGACCTCATTGACCTGAGGACAAAGGAAATGATACGACATGAGTTGAACTCAGAGTCTTGGAGAATTTTGGTGTTCCTTGACGCAAGCCTACCCTTATCTGGCAAAGCAAGCTATGGGAGCTCTGATTCCGTTTGCAACCACATATCATTGTGAGTCAGGATTTTCAGCACTTGGTATCATCTATCTATAATTCCAGGTGTGTGTGTGTGTGTGTGTGTGTGTGTGTGTGTGTGTGTGTGTGTGTGTGTGTGTGTGTGTGTGTGTGTGTGTGTGTGTGTGTGTGTGTGTGTGTGTGTGTGTGTGTGTGTGTGTGTGTGTGTGTGTGTGTGTGTGACCACTGTTTCTCGACAACCACTGGTCCGATGTAATTGAAACTTGCCAGGTATATTGCTGGGGATCTGAGGATGTGCCTTTTCAAGGTTTGATACTAATCGGACAAGTGCTTCCCAAGTTATGGCCATTTATTTACCAAACCAATGACAGAACACGTTGCTGCGTAGACGTGGCCGATGCGCCATTTACCCGAGGAGATGGATGGCTTCAATCAGAATTTTGGGTAAGGATGGTTTGATAGGCCCACTTTATGTAAAAAAAAAGGGTGCTGAATCCAAAAAAAGCAGTCTTATTGACCCCACTCAAGACAAAATGACCATTTTAACCCCTTTTTGAACAAATATGACCATATTTGGTCAAATTACGTTGGGTAGGTGGGTTTAATCACAATTTTAGGCAAGGCTGATTTGACAAGCCTACTTTATGTAAAAAAGGGTGCTGATTCCAAATAAAACCGTCTCATTGACCTCAATCAAGACAAAATGACAATATTAACCCTTTTTGGCCAAATATTCCCTTATTCCGTCAAATAGTGGGTTTAATCAGAACTTTAGGTAAAGATGATTTGACAAGCCTATTTTTAGTAAAAGGGTGCTGATTACCAAAAAAGTAGTCTTATTGACCCTATGTAAGACAAAATAACTTTTTTGCCAGTTTTTGGCCAATATGAATAGGCCCCAGTGTTGACTATTGTTCTGGGAAATATCAATATTTCAAATATTGATATTTGCAAGCTTTCCATTTACCCTTTCAATTTACCACATTCAATTAGTCATTTCCATTATCATCATCATCACTGTCTTCCTCATCCTCTGAATCATCATCAGCAATACAATCATTGTCATCATCATCATCCTCATCTCCATCTGTGACATCTTCTGGTTCCATGGTTTTAGAAAGAATAGTTGGCATCTGACTGCCGGTAAACCAGAGTGATACAAAATCTCCATTGACCTCTTTCCAGCCGTGATCTGTGGGTTGAATGTTCTCGAGTGGATCTCTTCGATGTGCCTGCTTCCAGAGATATGCCACGTAATTGCACCGTGCCAATTTTTGCATCAGAACATTTTTGCAGGGTGGGAGCATGCCTGCATCAAGTCCCTTTATTTTCTCCAATGGACTGTCTGGATCTGTCGGTTTGTATTTCTGTAGGAAGATTTTCAACCTGGCGTCATTCACGGATGGTAATGCTCCCTGACCATAGAGTGAACACACATATCTTTCTTCAAGGCTGTCGTCATCATCAAAGGCGGTTGTCTCTCCGAGCATGCTGATGCCTTCGAGATGGAGAGCACTCTTCTGAGCTTTCTTCAATGGGTTCACCTTTCCCTTCCTGAAGAAGGGCGATGTGTAGTCACATCCTGTCAGAGCATGATAACCTGGTAGCGCCTTGCAAACAACTGGGCCGAGGTGGTTTGCTAGCGCAGTAATATGGACATACCTTCTAGTGTTATCACTCGAATGTCCAAGGTCCATCCACACATTGGCCTTGAGTTGTCTTGAATGATACAGGAGAATGACCATGATATCAGTGTCTCTTGCACGGACAACAACATTCTGTCCTGGTATTGCTTTTGACAGCATGCTGAGATGGTATACTTGGCTGGTATCTGCCTCCACATGTGAGCATTTGTACTCTGGTGCCGCATTGTGTTCTACATTTCCTGACAGAGATGCTGTAAACTGAAGACACTGCTCCTCATGTGAAACAACAGCAGCCTTTTGTTTTATGATTGGTGCATAATGGTTATGTTTCCATTCCTCCATGAAGAACTTAATAAGTGCAATTTTGAAATTTGGTGATCTCAAGGCATGTCTGAAATCTTTAGGACGTAACTGGTCTGCACCTGTGATGTGAAATGATCCATCATTTGCACCTCTTGCCTGTTGCTCAACACTCTTTATGCTTTTCACATAACTGTCACAGACAAAGTGCACTTTCCTTGCCTTTGGACTGCATATGATCTTCAGGACCAGCTCTGCTACATTCCCAAATCTGAGAGGCAAGTCAGAGGGCAGTGACTGGATTATGAACATGGCATCATGAATGACCATATCAAATCAACTGTTGTTGGCTCTGTGTGTAATCAAATCTTCGAGGTGTTTGGAGAGTGTGTACTTTGGTGTCTTCTTCACTGTGCCAAAAATACTGGCCAAAGAGAGCGGAACCGGGGTTAGTGGAAAGGAAAACACCTTTGCGAGCTCAATCTTTCTGGTACAAGCAAGATAGACTAGTCTGCCCAGCAGGTCCCGTGTTGTCTTCAGCTCAACAACCTTTTCATCTTTACCTCGTATTTTGCTCTTGATAGCAACACTGGCAAAGTTTCACACTTTTCTTCTTTTCAGTGGTTTTTCAAGCATTGCTGGAGGAACTCATCTTTCCACTTCTCCCCCAAAGCAAAGAGATTTTGCATGTCCTCTTTTACTTCATCTGGCATTTTCTTGCCATCTGCTAGACAGTACAAATTTGTGTCTTCGATCAGGGAGTTACCAAAGGGATTCATTGTAGTGTCAATCATTTTAGAAATACTTTCCAAGTCTCTTTGAAATTTCTCCACTTTTGACTTTCGTAGTTCATGGCTTGGATTGGTATCCTTGTTTAAAGCTGCTTTTTCAAACAGATGTGTGACTATGGTGCTTCTAGCTGATCTCGTAACTGTCCACCGCCTGGTTGCGCCTTGACTTTGATGGAAAGCAGTGATTCCATGTTTGTCGCGAGGCTGCATCTACATTGATCATACTCTCTAGTGCTTGATCCACTGGTTGTCTGGCAAAGGAATTGGATGACAATCTTACTGATAAATCACCTTGTTCAAGTTGTTGCGTAATGCCAGGATGGGTGCTGTCCATGTTCAACAGTCTGAGATAGTATAAGCACATGTAACGTGCATAATTGTGACGATTTCCAGCAAAGTAAATGTCTTTCATTTTCCCCAAGTAAGAAGATGAAAAGATTCACATCATTTGTTCGCACAGCTCGACTGAACAGCAGTACCAGTACCATGGTTGATGTCAACCATGTCAATTTAGTTTCTCCAGAACTTTGCATTAACACAATGTTTTCCAGCTCTAGTATCATCGCAGAAACTTTCATACGTCATCATGAATGCCTAGTATCCACCTGCCTCCTCCAAATCTTTCATCCATTCAGGGGATGGTGATGCTTGAACAGTCTTCAGGGCTTCAACCAAACGTCCATAGCTCCCATTTGTCTCTTTCAGTTGCAAGAACAAATCTATATGCTTGCTCCGCATAGCAGTTGCTTGGAGCACATGCATTTTTCTGGCCTGATTATAGTGTTTTCCTGACAGGCATTGAGGGAACCCTTGGTGAGGGCACCACTTTCCATGAAAATATGGGGTGCACCTGACCCATCTACCAGATACCCCAGTGCTGACAGATAGCAGAACATAATATGGAAGGCACCAAAACAAACAGACATTGTCATACTTTGGTCGCACAGTGTCCTGCAACTGGGAAGCTGGCTTGGCTATCGCCAAGTCGTAGGTCGTCGCAATGCAATCTTCCTCACACTCTTCAGCCAGGGTCACGTTTCTTTTCATCGTTTCATTAACTACTTCAAGCCGTGTAGGAGGTGCTCCGATGTTTGCCAAATCGCCTATCTTCTGAGCCGGTAAATCATCTTTGGTTACTGTGGCGTTCCAGCCAGACCACATTGGTGTTTGTGTGTTTGTGTGTTTGTTTTGCAAGATATCGTCCATGCAACATCTCTCGCAACACAAGCCTTGTAGTTTACAGGCTTGTCCATTGCTTGTATATCAAAGGAAAACTTTGATATCTTAATTTTCTTTCTCACTGGTTCGAGTTCTAGATTTGGTATTTCAAGACTTCTCTTGCTTCGTTTGTTCATAGAAATAGGAAGTGTATTCTCTGTAGTTGATGAGCTTGCTCCTGTGATTGATTCCAAGCTTGTAGAAGATGTTTTCATTGTTGCTGTTGGTGTTGATATAACTGGAACTTCATTTTGGACACCGATGCCCTGTGTGTCATGATACATTGATTCATCATAGTTGTCCCAAGCTGTGTTTGTGCTTAGTCCTTTGCTGGCTTGCAGGCCATCAGGAAGAACTCGGTTTTTCTCAATAATGTCAGCGGCAATTTGAGTCTCATATTATTCTACAGTATGATATCCTATACAATGGCCGAAGTGATTAATATTTTCCTGAACCTTCCTGGAGCCAGTAATACTCTTCAAACCCATGCCCAGCAGCATGCGTTTCGATGGCTTCACTGTTCCATCAGTCGTTTTGTAGATATCATCCTCAGCTGATAATCCAATATACCGCTCCACTCTCTCACTGGCGTCATCTTTTGAGCTGGTGTACAGAATCCTATAGAACTCTGATATTTCAGTCGGTATATTTGTAGACTGACCATCATGGATTGCTTCTACTGTGATTGGATTTGGGAGTTTATTCTCTTGGAGCTTCTGGATCTTCCCCCTGAGGAACAAAGCTACATTCTTTATTTCATTGTCCATAGCATCCTTTGTGATAGAGAGATAGGTCCCTTGTTTTTTACTTTCTTGATCAACCTGAAGCTTGCTGCCATAATGTGCTTTGATTTTGGACAAAAGATTGTATGGTTCAGAGGTTGGGTCTTCCCTCTCCTCCTCTTCCTTGAGAAATTCAATGTAGGTTTTATTGACATCAACCAATTTCTTTCAGAAATATTTCAGTCTAGATATGAAATTATTCTTAAGAAAGCAGATTCTCGTCTCTGTGCGTACGTTGAACCTTTTTCTTTTATTTGAACCTTGGTACCTTTAGCAATATACCTTGCTCTGCATGTGTTGTGGTAGTTGACTTCCTTGGCTATGAAGTCAATGTGCTCATATTCACGAAGGAAATCTTTGTCGTTCAGTTGCCTTGCAGCATTTAAAATACTGTCCTGTGCTTGTATAGTTTCACATGGAGATAGTGTTTCAAAACCACTGGGGAAATGCTTACGGTCCAGACCATTGCAGAAAATACAATTTTTCTTCAGCACACCAGTAGTTGAGGTAGTTGCCACTGGGGGCTGTTCCACCATAGATCGTGTTTCAACAGTAACATGTTCATCAGAAAATATTTTCTTTTCTTTTGACTGTGTCTGATAAGCTGTGAATTTGTTGTCCATAATGAGGCAGTGGTTCAGCTTCAAAGTTAATGGATTCACATATAACGAGGTACTTTGATCTCTTCTGATATTGAGCGATGTCACCTGCTGTTTCCCATGTCCGTTTAGTAAAAGGAGTCACTGCGTCACCATCATGCTCTGTATCACCCACATGCAACACACACTGCAATGGCACTTCTCCACCATCAGCCATGATGAGGATTAACTTCCTGGGTAGTTTCTCACGGAGCATGTCCCAAAAACATGAACTGGCTTGTCAGCTGCACAGTACGATGTAGGCCGAAAGCACTTGTTATATCATCTGAGCCACTCGAGGAGGTGCTGCCACCTGCAAACAGAAAATGAAAATACAAATTAAAACAATTGGTGTTAACATCATTGTTGATTTTGCACACTGCTCGAAAAGACTATGCAAACATGCGATATGCCCCAACATGGAATTTCAAACTTTTGACCACTGGTGGCCAAAAACTGAACAAAGTGATTGGCCAATTGGTTACTTCTTCATTATATATTTATGATATATATTTATATGTCATGATTATCATGAACAGAACATAATATTATGTGATACAATTCAAACGATGTGCATACCTTCAGAACATCCAAACGTGGACCAATAGAAATTGACCAAATATCGTCATAATTTGACTGGAAAGGGTAAAAATGGTCATTGTGTCTTGAGTGAGGTCAACAAGACTGATTTTTTTTTTTGGAATTGGCACACTCTTTTACCTAAAATAGGCTTGTAAAATCATTCTTATCCAAAATTCTGATTAAACCCACCTGCCCAAAATTATTTGACCGAATATGGGCAAAAAGGGTTAAAATGGTCATTTTGTCTTGAGTAGGGTCAATAAGACTGCTTTTTTTGGATTCAGCACCCTTTTTTACATGAAGTGTCGGCCTGTCAAACCATCCTTACCCAAAATTCTGATTAAAGCCATCTATCTCTTGGAATAATTTAGTTACCAATGACTGGACACGTTGCTGTGTAGGCGTCGCCGTTGGGAAAGAGATCCTCTGCCGCGTTCCCCTTCACGGGTTACAACGTACGGACTTCCGGATAGTGATGACTTCGTGTATTCTAATAATTTCTCGATTTCTTATGCGCATTTATAGATAAACACAATTCCCCAATCCAGTCGTCGTTTACGAGAGCGAAGGAACGGCCTGTGTGTTTGTTTGAAAGTTTTTTTT
>NC_140962.1:152938123-152963123 GCF_056783735.1 Eptatretus burgeri | reverse complement strand
AGTACATCAGTCCATCTGTCCACGATGTGTGATCTACCTTGTTACGTTTCTTTTTAATCAGCTTGCTCCATCTCGAGTGCATTTTCCCTTCCTGAGAGTTTGCTTCTGTCTCTATTTGTCCACCCTATATGTGTCCTCCACTGCCCCTCACTGCTCACCACACACATTATTTGTCCATCTCCTTCTATTTTGTCCTTCAACTCTGCTGTTAGCATTCCCTCCCTCTCTCCACTGTTCCTTTTGTACTGTTGCGTCCTGATCCATGCAGTGGTCTAGCTCTTCCACGAGCCTTGACTCTGTTTTCAAAAAAAAGATAAAATGCAGCAGGTGCTGAGAAATGTCCTGTTTTTAAATAATTTATCCTTGGTGTGAATGTTCTTTGCAGAGAGACACGAGAACCTCGTCGATAAGTTCGCCTGCACCTTGTGCCGTCACAGCTTCAACACAAAGGCTGCTTTGCAGGTGCACGTGGAGAGACACCAATGGGCTTCCGGCGATGAAGAGTACAAACGCATTCAGAAAGGGGGTCAAACGTCGACGCGTACCGCTTGTGGTAAGAGAATCAATCTGTCAGCAAACCCCAAGAAACGCGTGCGATCTCGTGCCGGGGAGCGCCCGTACAGGTGCAAATATTGTGTGAAGACCTTTTCGTATCAACCAAATTTGATAAGGCACATGTGCATTTGTGTTGGGGAGAAGCCATATGCCTGCACTGTTTGCGGTAAAGGATTCAGTTGGCCATCGCACTGCCAGTTACACATGAGAATGCACACGGGAGAGCGCCCGTACATGTGTACGATTTGCTTGAAAGGATTCAGTCGGTCGTCAAATTGTCAAATACACATGCAAACGCACAAAGGGGAACGTCCGTACACGTGCACTGTGTGTGGTAAAGGATTCAGTCGATCGTCGAACTGTCAGACGCACATGCGTACTCACACTGGTGAACGTCCATACAATTGCAGTGTTTGTGCAAGGACGTTCTCCTATCAGTCCGCCTTGAGAAACCACCTGCGCACCCACACTGGGGAGAAGCCGTATATCTGCAATGTTTGCGGGAAGGGGTTCAGTCAGTTACCAACCTGTCAGAGACACATGCGACTTCATGCAGGCGAGAACTGCAAAGACTCCATATGAAGGATGAGTGATAATGTGCAATCTTCACCGAAAAAGCCTCAAACGCCCCCGCTCAGGATTGGTCGTTTTTCGGTGTATAATCACTCATCCTGTCGAGAAACGGTCTAGATTACTTCGGGCTTTCACTGAAGTTATTGCCTCAGTTTTAACTCTGTACAGTCAACCCTTGAATATCGTGGATTTGAATATCATGGGATTTGACTAATCGTGGGAAACCTAATGTGTTCTGATCTTGCTGTCGCGGGACTTCATTTCGACCAATCGCGGTTTTTGAGCCGAGATAAGTCATCGTTTGTGTCCCATGCATGTACGACGATCTCGCATTACAAACTTTTTGCTGTTTCTCGCACACCGTTATTAATGCCACCCAAACCTAAAACGATTGACAAAATTTATCATGCCAAAAGACAGAGAAAGGTTATGAGGTTGTTCAAAAAAAATGAGCTGTTCGATATGTTGGCTGGAGGTGAAAGTGTGGCATCTGTGGGACGTAATGACGGGATAAATGAATCCACTGTGCAGTGTATCTGAAAAAGCGAGTCCAATATCTGTGCAAGTGTTGACGCCAGCACTTTGCAAAGTGAAAAAGTGTCATTCCGGTCCCGTGATCCTTATATTGAAAGGATGGAAAAAAAGCGCTTCATTTTTGGATCGAGGACCAAACACAGAAAAAAGTGCCTTTGTGTGGACCGGTTATACGGGAGAAATCATTGCGCATTTAACAACGTTTCCACGAGGCACCCAGCGCTGAAGACTCCAGTTCAACCACCACCACCCACAAGTTCCACGCCAGCAAGGGCTGGTTTGAGAACTTCAAAAGAAGATTCGGCCTCCATCGTTTCAAATTAGTCGGGGAAGCAGCATCGGTAGACAGGATGCTGCGGAGAACTATCCACCACAGCTCGTGAAACTAATCGAGGCGAAAGGGGGATTTATGCCGGAGCAGGTCTTTATTCTGGAAGACAATGCCGTCTCGTAACTTCCTGTCCAAGGAGGAAAGATCTGCTTCGGGGTTCAAGGTGGCTCAGGATCGCCTTACCCTTCTCCTATGTGGCAATGCAGCAAGCGACTTTGTTGTAAAGCCAATGCTGCTCTTCCGATCACTGAATGCTCCTCTCCACTCCCCACTAACCACTCCAGCAGCAGCAGCATCGTCATCCCGAGTTGTCTTATGGTTTATATTTATGTTGGAGCTCGTAACTGTTTTGGAATATATTTAATAGATGAAAGTCATGTTTTTGTTTTTTTAAACTGTATTTATTTTATTTCCGTGTTTATTTTAATGTTAACATGCTTTATATTTATTTTATGTATTTATTTCAATTGTGCTGTGTTTATTTTTAGCTTCCGTCCACCGTCCTCTATATTTTCTCGAAGCCCAATAACTTATCCCCCACCCCCCCCTTTTCCCATCTGCCCTTGATTTTTAACGATTGCGGCATTTTCTTGGAACGTAAACCCCGTGATATTTAAGGGCTTACCGTTCTGGACAATCTCCAATGAAGTGAAAGATATTTACTTGTAAGTTATTATTCGTTGGGTAAAAATGCAATGCTCCTGGCTGTGAAGGAATCCGTTTGTCATCTAAACACCATTTCAATACAACAAAGTCGATTTGTTTCATGCATTGAAGACCGACTTGTAGATATAAAAGTATATTCACTATTATATCTTTTTGAGGAATATTATTTGTTGTTGTTTTTTTGTTTTGTTTTGTTGTTGGAGATTGTGTAAATATTTCCCCACATTACGGCATACTTAGGGAAGAAGAGATTCCCATTGGGAAGAGATGCTACGCCGTGGGTTTCTTTCACCCGTATACTGTTTGTTGCTGGCCTTTGATTGCAAACATTATATTACTCGGTGCAGGATTTGCATTCGAGCACAATCTGCAAAATATAATTTTTATAAAAACTGGAATGGAGATGAACGGAGTATCTATTTTCATTCACAAATACTAATAATTATGGAATAAAGTTCAGTTATATTTAACGTGCCTTATTTCAGTGCACTTAGGTTGTACAGAGGTAGTGCTGTGGTTGAGTTTAAATATTAAAAAGAGAAGATCCCCCCCACAAAAAAAAAACCATGGCATCTCAAGATTAGTGACTAAGAAAAGAAATAGGTTCTGGAGTGGGGACATGGTGGAGGGAAAGGTGGTTGGTGTCCCGTGTTGCCTGTCGAGTTGCAGAAACCACAATACATTGCTCGAGAGTTCATAGAACGCCTTACCCCGTGCAGTCTTGAGAAAGGACACGGGCGGGGTCTGCGAGCAGCAAATTTGATTGGTCTAAAATGCCGTAATGTTTTGTCCAAGTACTGCTAAATGGAAGAGTTTTGAAAGTGCCACAAAGGCAATTTATGTTCTGCAGTATTCAAGTCTATAATTCAATTGCAATAGAATAATGTGTTTCATGGTTTTAGGAAAAAAACAAACAAACCCTCTTTCGGAAGTTTACAGCCAGCGTCTTTTATAACACCTTATTTAACACGTTACATTAGTTCTTTGTGCCTGTTGTTTGTCCTTTATGACGTCGCTAAAAAACAGTAAGTTTCCTGTTTGGAATGATTTTCAATTTTAACTGCCACACAGGCAGACAGAGTAAAATCTGTCTCACTCCTCTCTGTGCATGGGCGATCGAGACCATTTCTGAGCCAAAATACTGCTAAAGAGCAGGTTTGTTTTCCGATTGGTGGTCAAAATATAACATTTAATTGAAATCAAGTTGTTCCTCGATCATAAAGTGATGTATGTAGACAGATAGAAATGTTATCATTGAAACCACTGTATTAAAGGTCAGGTCAGGTATGGGAGCATGTGCCAGAACAGCGCGTCGCTGCGTCCACTTTCCGCCGGTACTCCAGGGGCCTCCGTCTGGCCATCCCCCAGGCAGATGCCAGGCCCATCCCCATCTCCTTGAGATGATGGTCAACCTGCTGCAACCATGAGGCACGTGGTCGGCCCACTGGCCTCCTCCACTCATGAGACTCCCTCGCTGAGAGAATCTGGTGAGCAGGATCAGCGTCAGGAAAACGAGCCACATGTCCAAACAGCCGCAGCTGACGCTCACGGACTATGCAGGTAACAAATCTCATCCGAGTCTCTCTCAGCAACCGCTCGTTGGACACAAAATCCGACCAGCGATAGCCAAGGATTCTCCGAAGAGACCTGGTACCAAAGGAATTAAGTCTCCGTCTCAGATCCTTGGTCAAAGTCCAAGTCTCGCACCCATAGAGCAAGACTGGAAGTACCAAGGACCTGAAGACTCGGACTTTCGTCCTCCCGCACAGGTACCGGCAGCGCCACACCCCATGATCCAGTGAATCCATGACTCCCCAGGCCCGACCCAGACGTCTATTGACCTCCGGCTCACAACCTGCGGAGACATGAATATCACTGCCAAGGTAAGTGAATCTATCCACGACCTCAACATCCTCACCACAAACAGACACAGACAGGACAGCAGCATCCAAGATGTCACCGAAAGCCTGGATCTTTGTTTTGACCCAAGAAATCCGTAATCCCAACGGCTCCGACTCCTCATTCAGCACCTCGAGGGCCCCCAAGAGGATGTCTAAAGTCTCCGCAAAGATGACTGCATCATCTGCAAAATCAAGGTCCGAGATCTTGACATTGCCAAACGATGCACCGCAACTTGATCTCTCCGACATCCTCCCAAAAATCCAGTCCATACAAGTGCTGAAAAGTGTGGGGGCAAGTACACATCCCTGACGAACTCCAGTAACAACTGGAAATAAGTCAGAGGCGGTACCACCACACTTCACAGCACTCTCATTACCAGAGTAGAGTTCAGACATCAGATCGATCAGTTTCGGTGGCACCCCACGAAGACCAAGAATCCTCCAGAGGACATCCCGATTCACTGAATCGAACGCTTTACAGAGATCAACATAGGCTGCAAGCAGCCCCTGCCGAAACTCTCGTCTGCGTTCAGTGAGGACACGAAGAGCAAGGATACGGTCAATCGTTGACCTCTTTGGTGTAAAGCCTGACTGCTCTGGACGCTGGTGCTCAAGCAGATGGTGGCGAACCCTATCAAGAATTATCCGAGCAAAGACCTTGCCCGGCACTGAGAGCAGCGTCACCCCTCGGTAGTTGTTGCAGTCTTGGCGATCACCCTTCCCTTGCCAGAGAGGGACAACAAGGCCCCTCTTCCAGTCAGTTGGGATGATGCCTGTGTTCCAGGCAGAGCACAAAACTGCATGCAACGACGCGAGTGCAGCATTTCCACCAGCCTTGAGTTCAGCATGGATCCAAGTTCAGCATGGATGCCACAGATCCCTGGAGCTTTGCCCCGTTTCAACTGGTTCACCGCAGCCCGTGTTTCCACAAGCGATGGTGGACCACAGTTGATTCGAGGGTCAGCAACAGGGATTGTAACACCCTTGACGTCCAACTCGACAGTTGGGGGATCAGCCTGGTACAACCGCTCAAAGTAACCGGCCCAGCGGGCCTTCACTTCAGACTCCTCTGTCAAGAGCCTACCACTCTCTGCTCGAACTGCAGTGCTCCGAGGGATGGGCTTGGATGAACGTAATGCGCGAATTCCCCTGTAAGCGGGACGAGAATCACCTGTCCACAGGTGATGCTCTACCCCCTCACAGATTCCTCGCACATAGGCCTCCTTGTCCACCCTCAGTGCACGTACAGTTTTACGCCTCAGCTCCCTGAACAGCTCAGCTCTGCCATTCAGCCTGGCCCTGCGACTCTGGTCAATGGTATCCAGTGTCCCTTGAGAGACAAAATTCTTCTTTGCCCTGCGGTGAACTCCAAGGCATCCACCGGCAACATCAAGGACGGTGGTCTTGAAGGTGCTCCACAACTCTTCAGGACCCCCCAAAGCACCCAGACCCCCCAAGTGTCCACTCAGCCTGTTCGCAAACTCCTCAGCTACTCTCTCATCCCTGAGCTTGGCAACATCCAGCCTAGGCTGGGATGGTACCATTCTCCAGGATTTAAGGTGCAGCTTTAGAGTTGCTACAACAAGCCTGTGGTCAGTATTGAGTTACTGAGCACTCCGGTAGACCCTGCAGTTCTGGATCATCCTCCAACGACCGTCAATGAGGACATGGTCAATCTCCTTTGCCACACCGCCAGCGTTGGAATACCAAGTCCAGCGATGAGCTTGCGGGTGCTGAAACCATGAACCAGCCACCCTAAGTCCATGACTTCTTGCAAAGTCAAGGAACTTAGTGCTATTCTGGTTCATAGTTCCTGACCCATGGGGACCAACACACACCTCATAACCATCCCTATCAGTTCCAGTCGATGCATTGAAATCCCCCAAGACTAGAAGTGTATCTCGTCTGGGGCACTGATCAACCACAGACTCGAGTGTGGCGTAGAATGCATCCTTCACGGTAAGATCACTCGCCTCAGTCGGAGCATAAATAGAGACCAGGGAAATGACACCTAAGGAGTGACGAATCCTTAATCTCATAATACGCTCGTTGACCGGTGTTACCTCAATTATCATTGGGGTCAGCTTATTGGACACAGCTACAGCAACTCCTTGGGTATGGTAACCATCAGAGCGACCAGACCAATAGTAGGTGTAACCACCCACCATTATCTCGCCGCAATCCGGTCTCCGAACCTCAGAGAGAGCTGCAATCCCGATGTCCAAACGCTTGAGCTCAGATGATAACAGAGACAGGTGATCATCCTCTCTTAGGGATAGGACATTCCAGGCACCCACCCGAAGGGACCGCCTCAGGTTAACCCAAGGAGACCGCCGTCTGGTGGACGACACCTCAGCACCACTCCGACACACTCTCCCGCAATCTGACCCAGGGATGTTACCCCGTGGTTTCCCTCCTATCAAAGATTGGGGGTCCCGAAGGCTTTGCCCCAATCCCATCATCCGGTGAGCTGCCCTGCGAAGGGAAGCTGCACAGGAGGTACTCCCACGGAGTGGGTTTTCAGATTTTTTAGCGTTTTTGCGTTTTGCGGAATGAAGCGTTTTACGGTGGCTGGAGTGCAAATCCTGCCACAAACCTCCTAATAAGAAGTAACCCAACTGCAGGAGGACGTCCGCAGACACAGTTGGGCACTAGATATGGATGGCCGTTGGCTCACAAGGAGCTCCTCCGCCCTTTGACTTGATGTCCTTCTTCCTCAATCCTGGAGTATTCCTTTGTATTAAAGGAATACTCCAGGTTTGTATTGTATTAATCCAATCCTTCCTTTGTATTAAAGCTTGATGTCCTTCTTCCTCAATCCTGGGAACACAAGCTTTTAAAAAGGAACAAATTTTTGTTCATAGTTAATTGATAATTGTCTTTCCAATGGTACCATTTGTATTGTTGCGGGAACGGCCATGGTACTATTTGTATTGTTGCGGGAATTGATAATTGTCTTTCCAATGGTACCATTTGTATTGTTGCGGGAACGAGAATTAGATAGACTCGTTATGTCTCGCATAAGTGGGCGGTTTGTGTGTAAAATGATGGGACGTGTCTCCAGAAGCCAAATAAACAAACGTGGCTCCTCCCTTCCGTAATGTGCATAAGCCCTCTCACTATTACTCCCTGATTAATCTCTCAAAATAGTTTCCCTTTGTAACCTGTCCATGTGTTCACTTTTATAAATCGTTTACAACTCTGCAAAGCCCAGCGAGTCTGAACCAGAGCAAAGAGCAAGCAGGACAACAGAGGGCTGCGTGAAAAAGTTGTCAACAGCAAAACTTTGAGGACTGCAGTCAGAGTCAGGCGATAATAGCACGTGTGTGCATTGGGCTGCAGCCATGTGCCCGGATGTGACCCTGCCTGCCATCTCCTTCCTGCTGAGACCACTGCCACCAGCTCATTGTCACCCTCACGCAAGCATCAAGTGGAGGGATTATTCTTTCTGCTTTGTGATCAATTCCTGTCTTTAGTGCAGATGAATGACTGACTGGGTCTTAACATCCATCGCATTAGCCGCGGAAGTCTCTTGGGTGCGGCGGAAATTATTCTTAAAACTCATAATTGATCAGTGCGTTCACTTATTGGTCTTCCCTCACCTTCATTCTTAAATAAACCTTGTTTTTCCCCACTGGCGTATCAGCCTGATGCATGGTTCATATTGGAAATGGTAATTGAAAACGTGGGTCGGACCATGGCCTTCATAAAATTGGCTTGAAAAGCCATCATTAGGAGGTACGAGACTACCCGTGAACCCGTTGGGTTCCCGTTGACAGCGGTTGGTTAAAAAAAAAATCATTTCAAAAAAATAAATAAAAGATAGCTCCAGCGAACTATACCTCTGAGGTTTGCATTGATCAAATAATCCCGAAGAGTACTTGACTGAATCGGGAATTGATTTTTTTTAAATATTTTTTCGTTACCCGATTTGAACGAAACTTGATATTGCGCTTCAATGTGAAAAAAAATAAAACGGAGAAAAGAAAATCTAATAAATTATTGTGCATCATCTTCGAAACACAATTTTATTTATTAATGAACACGGAAGTATTAGATCAAAATGGCGGTTTATTTTATGCTTAAAAATAAATCGTTCTTTGTCTGTACTAAATGTTTTGAGATTTTAAAATAAATCATTTCAAGAAAAAAAAAAAAGATAGCTCCAGCGAACTATGCCACTGAGGTTGTTTGCATTGATAAAATTCTCCCGAAGAGAACTTGACTGAATCGGGAATTTATTTTTTAATAATTTTTTTGTTGCCCGATTTTAACGAAACTTGATACTGCACACTGCAGGAGAATGGTGAGTAAGATGGCCCTAAAATTTTTGTCCTATCGTGTACCGTTTTGGCTGTATTTCGGGAACTTAATATATACATACAAGATGAGAGTTTTAGTAATATATAGATAGATAAAACGCAATGGTTCGCCCTGGCCTATAACTCGGTCCTCATCCTTTAGACGGGTGAACTGGCTGTAGGCGACAGATCTCATTGGAGTTTCTGTATGTCGGAAACCAAAATAAAGATGTTTGGCTTTTCTGAGGGACTGCGTACAGCTCCCAATGACCATTCATCATGAAATTGGTCACTGACTGGGTCGATGATTTGACCTCCAGTTAATTCGTTTTTGCTTTCCAACAGTACCATTTGTTTCATTCTAAGACACCAGAAACTGTATAATAAAGCGTTATTGGCGGAGAAATTATCTGCTCCATTTACATCGAGGTGATAATTAATATGGGTGACTTAAATAAATCATATGCTGTACATTGTACAAAAGGTGCAACTCTGTACTGTATAGGAGTACTACAAATCGGTCAGTGTTGCTAGGTTTATCTTTTATTTATTTATTTCACTTCCTCCTCGTCCACATATCCAAATTGAATCGTTTTTGTAACTGTCACTTGGAAATTGTGAAAGAACCCTTCGATGATTTTGTATTGACACAGTTTTTATGTCAAGTTCAAAATGGTCTCATTACCGTGCTCAATCACAATGTTTGCTCGCATTGCTACCTTGAGGAAATGCTCACTGATTTCTGTAGCTACGGTCAGAGGTCGTTTATAACGTTACTGGGTGCGACTCGCTCCCCAATAAATTTTTGAGTTGAGACAGAAAAATAAATTATTTATTCCTATTGATCGATTTATTGGGTAATTTTTGGAAAACCTGTAAAAATCTTCAAATGGTATATATATATATATATATATATATATATATATATATATATATATATATATATATATATATATATATATATATATATATATATATATATATATATATATATATATATATATATATATATATATATATATATATATTAATATATATATATATATAATATATATATATATATTAATATATATATATATATTAATATATATATATATATTAATATATATATATATATATATATATAATATATTTTTGGTGTGCAGACTCGAGGCTCGTGGAAGGGCGAGAACACAAAATGTATCAGGATGCAAAATAACAAAAGGAACGGCAGAAAGAGAAAGGGGGAATGCTAACGGCAGGGCCTAGTGACAATATAAATGGAGACGGACAGACAAGGGATGCGTGGGTAAGTATTAGGGTGGGTGGATAATATACAGTTCCCATAGAAAGTTTACACCCCCTTTCACAATTTTTACCTTTTGTTGTCTTATAGCCTGAAATTAAATTCCATCAAATCAGAATTTTTCCACCTTTATTTACACATGGTAACCCAAAACTACCAAGTGAAAAACAAACACTTCAAATTTTATAAAAATTAATCAAAAATACAAAACTAGAATACCTTGGAGAAGTGTTCACCCCCCCCCTCTCCCCCTGAGTTATTACTTGATGGAAGTACCTTTGACAGCAATTACAGCTATGAGTGTTGGGATAGGTCTCCACCAAGTTTGCACACTTTGATTGGGCAATATTTGGCCATTCTTCTGTAAAAAAAAAAAAAACAACTGTTCAAGCTCAGCCAAGTTGCGTGGAAATTGTTGATGGACAGCAATCTTCAAGTCATGCTACAGATTTTCGATTGGATTGAGGTCAGGGCTCTGACTGGACCACTCAAGGACATTTATCTTTTTGTTCCTTAGCCACTTCAATGTAGCTTTGGCTGTGTGCTTCGGGTCGTCATGCTGAAAGGTGAACTTCTGTCAAAATTTCAGCTTTCTTGCAGAGGGCAGCAGGTTTTCCTCTAGGATGTTTCAGTATCCATTTTCCCTTTTATCCTGACAAGTGCCCCAGTCTCTGATGACAAACATCCCCATAACATGACGCTGCCACCGCCATGCCTCACAGTAGGGATGGTGTTCTTTGGGTTATGTGCTGTGTTTTGTTTGCGTCAAATGTAACGTTTTGCATTCAGGCCAAAAAGTTACATCTTGGTTTCATCAGACCACAAAACTTTTTGCCACATGACTTCAGAATCTCCAGAGTGGTTTTTTGGCAAATCTCAAATGACACTGAAGGTGGACTTTTTTGAGTAATGTGGGGTTCCTTCTTGCCACCACACCATACAGGCCAGACTTGTGGAGTGCTTGGGATATTGTTGTCACATGCACATTGCACACAGTGACCAGTCTTTGCCATACAGGCATATAGCTCTTTCAAAGTTGCCATTGGCCTCTTAGTGGCTTCTCTGATCAGTCTCCTTGCTTGGTCATCCATTTTGGAGGGATGGCCTCATATTGGCAGTGTCTTGGTGGTACCATATGCCTTCCACTTCTTAATGATTGTCTTAACTGCTCCCTTGCATATTGAAGGCGGTTGAAATATTTTTTATACCCATCCCCTGATCTGTGCCTTTTCACAACTTTATCCCAGAGGTCTTTTGAAAGCTCCTTGGTTCTTATGGTAGAGTTTTGCTGTGAAATGCACTACCCAGCAGAGTAAAGCTGCAGAAACAGCTGATTTTATTCTGAAATGATCAGAATGACTACAATTTAACACAGGTGGAGGCCAATGAACTTGGTGTGTAATTTTGAAGGTGATTGTTTACACCTAAGATAATTTACAATTGCTATAAATAATAATATTTCTTTACACGTCCAACAAAAAATGTTCTAATTTTGTATTTTTAATTAATTTTCTGAAATTTGTAGTGTTTGTTTTTTCACTTCGTAGTTTTGGGTTACCATGTGGAAAAAGTCTGATTTCATGCAATTTAATTCCAAGCTATAAGGCAACAAAGGTGAAAATTTTGAAAGGGGGTGTAGACTCGATCAGCACTCTAGAAACGGAAACCATTTTTGTTGGTTTAATGGGTATAGAAAATATCATTGCTTTGGATGGGGGGGGGGTAAATCTGAGATGGTGGTGAACAGCTGTCTTGAAGACCTGGAGGGAAGATTGAGATTGAAGAGAATGTGGAAGTTGGTTCCATAGGTGGGGGAAAAAAAGAGGAACAAATGAGTGAAAGTGAGCAGTGATCCTGGATTTTTGGAGATTCACGAGAAAAGGTTGCTGGTGGACTGCATGCTAGATGGAGGATTGTCATGATAAAAGGTGACTTGTCTATATTGATCACATTATATCTGAAAAACTGATAAAAATAAGCCAGATGCATTGTTTATTTATTTATTATTTTATTTTTGATTGCCCATGCAACGGACAAGAGCTCGATGCAGTCTCAGTCCCATCCCTGCCTGGCTGAAGATGCAGGGTTTTATGGAGGATTCGCTCCGAACTGCGGTTATGGGTCTGGGAATTGATATCTTCGGAGCGGTCTGTGTCCATGCTGACCCCCCCTCTGGTGAGGATTCGACTCTGCTCTTTGACCACAGGAAAGTTCACTTCGACGATGTATGCTGAGTTCTCCCACTTCATGGTGCTGTGCAGTGTGTGGCTCAACTCAAAATTGCCGGGATGTAGATTGGATTCTGAGAAAGCATCTGCTGTAATCCTATGGATAACGGTAGAAAACAAGGATTCAGTTGGTAAGTCGTTTGAACGGAAAGCGGTTAATCATAAATTGATTAATTAGCCATCATGCTTTCACGGAGCAGTGACTCAAACTGAGTGCTATGGTACAACAATGTGTCTGTGACGTTCAGTATTAAATAATTTGACAACTCTGAAGTAGAACATCTGAATTTTATGGGTGAAGGAAGTTTGTAAACCAATATTGCTGCCAAGCCATTGGACTAATCGTCTTTGCTTAAGTGTGTTCACGAGATTTCATCTCTTATAATAACCCTGTGAAGTTTCAAGCTTTTTGGTGTAGTCTCTGAGAAAAGGTATCTCCAAATATGGCATAATAATAATATTGAGAACGGCATTCAGTAGAGCGTCTCCCTCCACCAAGCTGAACAGTTTACCTTTTGTATCCCACTGATGGGCCGGATCTGCATCTGGACAATCAAAATCAAATCGGTTTGTTCTTGTCACCTACCCAATTCATCCGCCAAGTTTTGTCCGAATCTGTCCATAACTTTTTGAGATATCATGCTATACACTATATCCCTCGATGGTGAAGAATCAATTAAAAGTTAAAAAATCATTGCATCCGGATCTGGATCTTCACCAAAATCTAATCTATTTGCAATTGCAATGCACCAAACCTGTCCACCAAGTTTCGTCCAAATCCATCTTCAACTGTTTGAGATATCCCATTCACAGACAAAAAAAAAAAACCAGGCAGACAAGAGTGAAAACATAACGTCCACCCACCTTAGGTGGTGGACGTAACTAGAATGGCACTCGGTAGAACGCATACCTCTGCCAGGATGAACAGCTTACATTTTGTAGCCCAATAATAGGCCAGATCTGTATCCGGACCAGAACCAAAATTTAATCAGCTAGTAATTGTCACCTGACCAACTCATCCACCTAGTCTTGTCATAACCCATGCACAACTTTTTAAGATATCATGATAAATATCGTTTTTGGTCGTATTTCTTAATATTATGAAGTCACTTTTCGAATTTTTGGATCCGGATCTTCACCAAAATCGAATCTATTAGTACTTGTCACACACCCAACCAGTCCACCAAGTTTTGTCTGAATCTGTACATAACTTTTTTAGATATTCTGCTCACAAAAAAACAAATGGGTGAAAATATAATCTCCGTACACTTTTGGTGTCAGAGGTAATACAAACCCCAGCACGAACAATGGGCTTCCAGGCAAACTGGTCTGAAGGATTAAATAAACTAAAATTTTGGGGAAAATACTAGAATTGCATAGTTAAGTTGTGGTTTGTGACACAACCGAACCCTCTTCCGTGTGTGTGTGTGATCATGAGTGCTTCCAAAAGCTTTGGATCCTGCAGAAACAAAAAAAAATGTGCATAAAACTTTCTCTGACCCCGACCATAATCCGACCACTTCAGTTGTCCCCATCTTTTCAGCCTCCAAAGTGAATGTGCCCAAACACAGCCTGTGCAATGGTGAAATGGAACATGCGTAGGTCTGTCACGGCAAATAGTATACCCTCAAAAATGGACATTCATTGTTCCCAATCGAATAATTGTGGTTTATGTACACCTGCTGAGCCACGCACTGCTGGCCATTTATGCTGGAACGAAAAAAAAGATTTTACTTTTACTTGCATCAATTTGATGAATTGCGAGGTCTCTCGGCATTTAAAAATATATCCATTTCAAACCAATCATTGGAATCTTGATGCTTTAAAACGGGGCTTTCCCTCTCTGCTTTGGATAATGTGGCACGCAACCTGGCCGCACGTTCAAAGTGTCCACTGATAAGCCTCTCGGAATGCATCGTGAGTTCATTCTGTGCTTTCCTTCCAGCCAATGCTGCGCCGGAAAGGGGAAGTGAACCGGCCAACTGAGTTTACTTGAAGCAGTGGTGCCAAATGTGCTCAAACAAAAGAAAGTCGGGATGCCAATGGTGGAATCTAATTTGAATTTCGGCTTGCATTTGTTTTTCTTTTACAAGTACCACTTTATTATTTGTTATTTTATTGTTGTTGGTATATATATATATATATATATATATATATATATATATATATATATATATATATATATATATATATATATATATATATATATACCGGGCGTAGTGGCGTGCGTCTGTAATGCGGCTACTCGGAGGCTTGGGTTGGAGGATCGCTTGATCGGGAGCTCTGCACTGGGCAGCCCGGAATCATGGCGAAACCCAATCCTTATCCCTGTGTCGTAAGAGGTGACCAGGGTTGTGTCAGGAAGGGCATCCGGCGTAAAACCTATGCCAAATCAGTATGCGGATCATAACGGATGATTCGCTTTGGCGGCCCTCACGGGAGCAGCCAAAAGTCGAGCAACATGTGTGTATATATATATATATATATATATATATATATATATATATATATATATATATATATATATATATATATATATATATATATATATATATATATATATATATATATATATATATATATATATATATATATATATATATATATATATATATATTTGCGAATTCGCACCCGCCGGCGTACGGACGGCCACGTCACTCGAATCGCAAACGCGTCGCCCACCGGACGGACAATTCAGTCGTGACCCTCTCGGAACAACGCCGTGAGCTAGTCACGGGTGGGGGTTAACCCCACCACGACCATGCCAATTGCCCACCCGCGCAGGATCAGGTTGCTCGCCAAATTCGATCTACCTAAGTACCTGCGCGGATGGTCGACCGGGCGATCGTACCACGCCACAGGCCGACTCCAGACACGATCCGTTTAAGCGGTCCGTTCCGTGCTACAGTGATAACCGAGCAGTGTTATCGTCGGCCTCGATTAATTACCGGGCGTATTAAGCCCACGACGAACCCTTTACGTGAAGCAGGATGGAGGGTCAATAAAAGAGTAAAAGAGACGAAGCAGAGCGGGCACAGTTCAACAAGCAAGCATTTTATTCAAACGCACACACAGACAAGCACGTAAGGCACGTATTTACAGCAATACACAATGAAAATGCACATATAGTAACCAGAACAATAAAAGCAACAATGCAGAGCTGCACCCGAATACGCATACACACGGCAACACTTAAACAGTTCTACTTTAGCCAGACTGGTGCCACCCACGTACATTCACACCAAAACCCCAAAGAAAAGAAAGAAAGAAAGTCGCAACTTCCCTTTTGTCTCTGGTGAGTCCCTCTCCCGCCACCGTCAGCATGGTCGTGCCTGGCCCCGACCTCTCTCGCGGCCGGCGAACCCTCTCCGGCACTCCACGTCCGGACGCACAGGTCCACCTCGCAACGGGCGCTGCCGCGTCTCCCGTCCGTGCCTTTGTGACAGTCCCGCTCGCCAAGGCGCGGGCGCAGGACCTCTTCCTGATGACCAACCAACCGAACCACCAGCCAAGATGAAGAAGAAGAAGAAGCGCGAGAGGGAGCCTTTTAGGAATCCTTTTTGGGAGCCTCTCGGGGAGCTTTTGTGCGCCCGCCCGTGTCCGTATTTTATCGCGTGAGACTCCGCCCTTCCGCCCCGCCCCGTTTTCGGCCCCGCCTCCCTTCGAGCTTCTTGGAGAAGCTTCTCGAAGGGGGCGTGCCCTCACGCTTTCCCTCCACCCCGCTCCGTCTGGGGGCCGAGGGAGTCAGTTTTTTGGCTCGGAGCCAGGGAATTATTCCCCCAAAAAGAGGCCCCACCTTCACATGACCTCTGACCTTTGACCTGCATCGCCCCTCCTCCCACTCCAAGCGTGGGGAAGTCAATGGAAGAAACAGGCGGGAAAAGCCCATCGAGCGTCCTTGTTGGTTTTTGTTTGTCCCTCCGCGGAGATCGTAACCGCACAGAGCCTGTTGAATGGCGAGTGGCGGAGATGTGGTAGCGTAGATGGTTGAAGATGGCGTGGTTGGCGCTGTGATGGGGATGGCGTGGTTGTTGAAATGTTATGTGTTTGAAATAAAAGATAGAAAAAGAAAAAGGACTGACTCAAAGCGTCGCAGCCTGGATGGATCACATAAATTCCCTCTTTTCAACGGGTTAGGGTTAACGACACATGCACCTATCAAGATATCTCACCTACGGGCCCTTTTATGGTGTCATGCGAATTTCCACAGCCGCAACAATATAAATATATGTATATATATATATATATATATATATATATATATATATATATATATATATATATATATATATATATATATATATATATATATATATATATATATATAATATGAAGCCTGGTGTTGGCTTAGTGGTTAGGATGGTGGCTTGGGATCCCAGGGTCCTGAGTTCAAGCCCCATTGGCTGCTGAATTAACACCAGGGGGTTGACTCAGCCTGTCATCCTTCCGAGGTCGGCGAAATGAGTGCCAGTGTAGTCCCGGTGTATGCCCCGGTTAGAATAGGTGTACCATATCCCTGTGTTTCGTAAGAGGCGACCAGGGTTGGCGTCAGGAAGGGCATCCAGCCATAAAACATTGCCTCAAGAAAAAGCCAAACTCCTGCACAGCAGGGAAAAATGGCTGTAAAAACGGTCATTTTTTTATTATATATATTGTTGCGGATTCGCGCCCGCCGGCGTGCGAGCGGCCACGTAACTCGAATCGCGGCACGTCGCCCACCGGACGGACAATCCCGTCGTGACCCTCTCGGACTAACGCCGGGAACTAGTCACGGGTGGGCCTTTCGATCGTGCCAATCGGCCCCCCGCGTGGGATAGGGTTGCTCGCCAAATTCGACCTACCTAAGTACCCACACGGAGGGTAGACCGGGCGATCGCACCTCGCCGCAGGTCGACTTCGGACACTGGCCACTTTAAGCGACCCATTCCGTACTATCGGGATAACCGAGCGGTGTTATCGTCAACCTCGACGGTTCGATTAATTATTGGGCGTTTTTAGCCCACGACCAACCCTTTACGTGAAGTAAGATGGGGATTCAATAAAAGAAAAGACGAAGCGAAACGGGAAAAACAGTTCAACATAAAGCACATTTATTCCGCGGCAAACGGAAAGCACACATATACAATTATACACCAAAAGCAAATGTAAAAGTAACACGACAATTCTGCACAAAAAGCAAATGCAACAAAAGAAACACAATGCAGATCTACTACCGACTACCGAGCACACGGCAACACTTATACAGTTTTACTTCACAGACGGCGCCGACAACACACATACTCAAAGCAAAAGAAAAAGGAAGGGGCCACCCTCAACGATGAGGGGGCAGACGGGCCTGGGGCCGAGACCGCGTCGAGCCTACCCGTCTGGTGATGAGCCGCAAAATGGCGGCGGCGCCCCGACTCCGCGGGCCTCGCTGGCACTGCCTGGAATGGAGTGGGAACGGGGCCCCCTTCTCACACTATCTCAGCGCGGGGGGAAACAGGAGGGGGTTGTTGATGCTCGGGGGAAAGAGGATATCTGGCTGGCTTGGGTCCCGCGACGAGTGACTCCACTGCGACCTCGATACCGGCCTCCCCTCTCCGCAGCTCCCCGACTCTGACACGAGCGCAGACCCCCACAAAGCTTCTTGGCTTCTCCGGACCCCGACAGACACTCTCTCGACTGATTTCGCCGCCGCCACAACTCTCCAACTCTTTCCTCTTCTCGACTCTTTACTCTTCCCAACTGCCTCATCTTCTCAACTCCCTCCAACTGCACTGATTCGCTCCGCGCTCGGCGCTTTATAGTGCGACAGGAGAAATCGTATGCAGATTTTTGGATCAGGAACGGCTCGGGGGCGGAGCCACGCTCCCCATTGGACAGAGGAAAAGTGGGCGTGAATCATTCTTGATCCGCGAATCTGCATATAGCGATTATACTCCGACGCGCCTGGAGGCGGGGCCAAATCGCCCCACGCTCGCTGATAGGACGGAACAGAAGTGGGCGTGAATCATTCTTGATCCGATTTCTCGGAAAGGCTGGTGTTTTTGCACCCGCTACTCGGTGCGCGCCCTGTACGAGTCCAGGATCGGTGCCCACAAGCGGCGCGGGAATGGCGGTGATGCGATGGTTGCAAGAGCGAGATGTGACGGTGAAGGTCGTGGCTGTTGATGTTGTTGTTGTTGTGAAGCGGTGTTGCGGTTGGTGGTTGTGTGAAAGCGGTTGTGGAGAAGGTGGATGTTGTGAAGGTGGTTCTGGAGAAGGTGGCTGTGGTTGTCGAGATGCGGTTGGTGGTGGTTGTGGTGGTAGTAATGGCGGTTGGTCCAAAATAAAGATAGTAAAAGAAAAACGGCTATCTAAAAGGGTCGCAGCCCGAATGAATGACATTTATTCCCTCTAAACAACGGGTTTGGGCTACGACACATATACTTACAGAGATATCTCACCTATGGGACCTGAATGGTGGTTTGCGAATTTCGTCAACCACAACAATATATAATATGAGCCTGGTGTTGGCGCAGTGGTTAGGGCAGCGGCTTGGGATCCAAAAGGTCCTGAGTTCAAGCCCCGTTGGGCCACTGAATTAATACACCAGGGGGTTGACTCAGCTTGTCATCCTTCCGAGGTCGGCGAAATGAGTACCAGTATATTGGGCCGGTGTATACCCCGGTTAAAATAGGTGTACCATATCCCTGTGTCGTAAGAGGCGACCAGGGTTGCATCAGGAAGGGCATCCGGCGTAAAACATGTGCCAAATCACTATGCGGATCATTCGGATGATCCGCTGTGGCGACCCCTAACGGGAGCAGCCGACAGGAAGAAGAAGAAGAAGAAGAAGAAGAAGATACATATATATATTTATATATATATATATATATATATATATATATATATATATATATATATATATATATATATATATATATATATATATATATTGTTGTGGTTGACGAAATTCACAAACCACCATTCAGGTCCCTGAGGTGAGATATCTCTGTAAGTATATGTGTAGTTAGGCCCAAACCCGTTGTCTAGAGGGAATAAATGTCATTCATGCGGGCTGCGACTCTTCAGGATAGCCGTTTTTCTTTTACTATCTTTATTTTGGACCAGCTGCCATTACTACCACCACCAACCACGTCTCAACAGCCATCACAACAACAACCACCAACCACAACGCCGCTTCACAACAACAACCACCAACCACAACGCCGCTTCACAACAACAGCCACGACCTTTACCGTCACAACTCGCCACCATCGCATCCACACCATCTCGCGCCACTCATGGGCACCGATACTGGACTCGTGGAGGGCGCGCACCGAGCAGCGTGTTCAAAAACATCACTGACTTTCCACAGAAAACGGATCAAAAACGACTCACGCCCACTTTTGTTCCGTCCAATCGGTGAGCGAGGGGCGATTTGGCCCCGCCTCCAGGGCGTTGGAGGGCGGTCGCTATATGCAAATTCATGGATCAAAAAGCATTCACGCCCACTTTTCCTCGGGCCAATGGTATGCCAGTTAGAGAGGTGAAGGGTCGGAGGCAGAGGGTCAAGGGTGAAAGAGCGAAGCCACGGGGCTTATATAAACGGCTGCGTTCGTCAGTAAAGGCAGTAGAGTTGTGCGGAGTTCAAGAGAGTCGTCGGTGGAGCTGGAAAGAAGAGTTGGGACGAGCCAAGAGAGGAGACGAAGAGGGCGAGTAGACGGAGCCGTGGAGAGGTGACGGCGGCGAAGGAGGACGAGGGGGTGCTCGCGTCGGTGCCGGGAGCTGCACAGGGAGAGGCCAGCAACGCGACCGAGGCCGACGAGGAGACGCTCGCCGCGGGACCCGAGACAGGGTGATATCCTCCTTCCCCCGAGCATCAGCAACCCCCTCCTGTTTCCCCCCCGCGCTGAGATAGTGCGACAAAGGGGGCCCCTTTCCCACCCCCTACCAGACACTGTCCGCGAGGCCCGCGGAGTAGAGGCGCCGCCGCCGCTCTGCGTCTCATCATCAGACGGGTAGGCCCGACACTGTCTCGGCCCCAGGCCCGCCTACCCCCCTCATCCTGGAGGGTGGTTCTCTTTTCTTTTGCTTTGGGTATCTGTGTTGTCGGCGCCGTCTGTGAAGTAAAATTATATAAGTGTTGCCGTGTGCCCGGTAGTCGGTTAGATCTGCATTGTTGCATTTGCTTTTTGTGTAATATTGCATTGTCTTCTTCTTTTACATTTGCTTTTGGTGTAATTGTATATGTGTGCTTTCCGTTCATCGCGAAATAAATGTGCTTATTGTTGAACTGTTTTCCCGCTTCGCTTCGTCTTTTCTTTCATTGAATCTCCATCTTGCTTCACGTAAAGGGTTGGTCGTGGGCTAAAAACGCCCGATAATTAATCGAACCGTCGAGGCCGACGAATAACACCGCTCGGTTATCCCGATAGTACGGAACGGGTCGCTTAAAGTGGCCCGTGTCCGAAGTCGACCTGCGGCGAGGTGCGATCGCCCGGTCTACCCTCCGTGTGGGTAATTAGGTAGGTCGAATTTGGCGAGCAACCCTATCCCACGCGGGGGCTGATTGGCTCGATCGCGGTGAGACCGAAAGGTCCACCCGTGACTGGTTCCCGGCGTTAGTCCGAGAGGGTCACGACTGGATTGTCCGTCCGGTGGGCGACGTGCCGCGATTCAAGTTACGTGGCCGTTCGCACGCCGGCGGGCGCGAATCCGCAACACTGGTGTCAGGTCGTGCGATATAAACCCATCGCCCTCCTCGCGGCACTGGTATTGGAGAACGGAAAAACGGGCTCTCCTGTCTCCAATTAAATTCACGGGTATCGGTCCAGGGGTGAGAGGAGCGACCCCCGATTCCCTCCAAATTACGAGCGAGTTAAATCAACCCTTTAAGAGAAGCAAGATGGCGTCTCAAGGCGAGCGGGAGCCGGGGGTATTAGAAATGGATGGAGAATGTGTAGGATCCATGGCTCAGGATGAAATCCCCGTGCAGGAAATGTTGGTTGTACAGGAAAACGAACTCGTCCAACTGAACCCAGAGCCCGAAATGGGTGCGGCAGCGGCCGCGGTGTATGACACCTCCCCTCCCCCTCTCCACCAAAACCCTTCCCCAACCCCTGCCGAAACGGCTCACCCAAGCGCACCCGACATGGCCCAGCTAATCACCATGCTGGCAAAGATGGATGCGAATGCACAAAAGATGAATGCGGATATGAAAAACGAAATGAAAGAGCTGCGGGGTGAGACGCAGAACATGGGCCGATGCCTGCAGGCGGGCATGAAGGCCGTGACCAGGGAACTAAAAATGGCGACTCCACGTGCAGGAACGAACGAGCTGGGTGGGGGTGCAACGGCTGACAGGCCCGCGGTGGAGGCGGGTGAAAAAATAATTCGGGGGGCGTGTTGGGCGAGGGTCGTGACGATGACCGAAAGGGAAAAATTAAATGGGGAGACCAAAACGTGCGAGACGAGACACGAGGTGACGACAAAGGAAATAAAAATGGTAGAGACAAGGGAGGTAAAGGGTGAAGAGGTGACTGAGTGGGCAGAGACACGGGAGATGGGAATGATAGAGGGAAGACTGCACGATGAAGACGGGGTAAGTGACGCACACACACACACGGAGGTGGTGGAGGACAATGGGGGTGAGCTGGTGGACTGGGTGGAGGCCCGGTGTGAGCAGCGGGGTGGCCTCCTCCAGGAACCAGGGGAGGGAGTCTGCCCCCTTGAGGTGAGTCACGACCAGGTGAGTTCGGTCGTGCTTTGCGAGGTCGAGGGGAGGAGTGCTGCGAACGGGTGCACGGAGAGCTTGGGGGGTATAGAGGCCCCGGAGACCCTTGTGGGGACACGAATCCCCAGTGTAGTTGTCCCTGTGTGTGTGGTGCAAGGTGTGAGTGCGTCCCCGTGTGTGGAAGCGACCCCGTGTGTTAGTGGTGTGGTGGCGATGGTGCCGGAGTACGTGCTTCCCAGCACGCCGTGTGTGGATGAGGCACCGTGTGTGGAAGAGACCGTGTGTGTGTGGATGAAACGGCCAGTGTGGATGAGGCACCGCGGGTGAGTGCCCCCGCGTGTGTGAGTGAGGCACGAGTGAGTGGAAGGCCGCGCGTGAGTGAACGGCCGAGTGCAAGGGAGACCGTGTGTGTGAGAGAGCGGTATGTGAGGGAGATGTCGGTCGGCATGTGTGAACATGCAGCCGCGTCTCCCGGTGTGAATGTAATGGTGAGGTGTGTTAGCGTTGTAACACGCAGGTGTGCGTGGGTTGAATGGCGACGACGGCGACATGTGAGGAACGAAAGCCGAGTAGCGGCTGTAGTTGTTTCGGGGACCGTGCCGGGTTCACCGAGCAGTGAGCACGAGGTCCGTGCTGTGCAACGCACGAGGCCCCCACGTGCTCGCTTGCGAGAGTGAAGTCCCGGTCCGGAAACGCACGCGGTGGATTTGCCGATCCCGCGGACGGACAAAGTTTAGGCAGGATTCTGGATTTGGACCGGACGGGTTCTTCACGCGGGCATGTGTGTTAAGCTCCAACGGGCAAAGCACATGTGTTCGCGTGGGGAACCCCTCGAGACGTGGGGCTTGTGTTTTTTTTTTTGTGCGCACGGTGACGTCATGGCTGCACGTGGGGTTGGAATCCGGCAGGAGGGGTATCCCTGCCGGATGGTACCGTCCAAGGAGGGACGAGGTACACGTGCAGCTGCATGACGTCACGGGCAGGTGCAAATTGCGCGAGCTGTGAGTTGCCGCGCTGGTGATGCGCATGTAAAAAAAAAAAAATAAAAAAAAACAAGCCTCACTTTCGGGTGCACAGGATTCCTGGGCAAGGGGTGGAAGACCCCCTTACCGGGGCACAGGATGGAAACTAGTTAGGGGGAAGGGTTAGCTTAGCTAGACCGGCCCCATGAGGCAGGGGTAAGTCCTCATGGAGTCCGTGGAATGGATTAGTTAGAGGGATTGTAGCGAGATTTAGGTTGGGAAATTGATTAATGGGATTATTTGGAGACAGAGACAGACTTTGGATGTGTAGTGGGGACGTAGTTTAGCTACGTAGTGTTAAATGGAACGTGCTATAGTATAAGGGACGACGTGGGAGCACGAGTTAGTTAGGGGAGGTAGTTAGAAGGATGGCAGAGTTCAGCGGTGTGTGTGTGTTGAAGAGTTGTGAGGTGAGTACATGATGAGTGAGTGAGGCCAGCGGGTCTGTGTGAGTGGAGCGAGTCTGGAATGCATGGTGCGATGAGTGATTGGGGGGAGGAGTGACTCCCGCCCAAGGGACCCCGGGGTCAGTATAAAGTGAGTTTGGGGGTTAGTTAAATTGAAAAATGGAGGTCGTTTTGTTGTTGGTGTGAAAGTTGGCTCGAAACCCGTTTGGAGGGGTGCAGGAGCCCTGTTGACGGGCTTGGGAGCGTGGCTGCGAAAAGTGAGTATCGCTGAGTGGGTACCCCGGGCACCAGGCTAATCGGCCTTGGTAGGCCAAGGGCCCATGGGGGGCCGGGATAGCGTAGTGGGCACGGGTGCGCCTGCTTGGTGCGGGGGCCCGGGGCGCCATTAGCCGCGTGGGCAGTGTTGTGGGCACGGGTGACCCTCGGAAAGGGGCCTGGGAAGCCAGCCTGCCACGTGTGCGTTTCAGGGGAGGTGCCATGGGGGGCACTCCCCGGTGTTCGGGAGCTGGTAGGCTCGGAGGCAGTGTAATGCCCGGGGGTACCATCGTCGGAGAATCGGCAGAGGGTAGTGCCTGCCAAAGGGAGCCACGTGTCCCAGCCATGAGACCGTGTGAGGGCACGGAGAGAAAATTGGGGGGCGAGGCCCGAAATTGTGAGGACACCAACACAGGCGATGGGAATCTGGGTTGTTAGAACCAATAGTTTAAGCGAGAGGCGCTTGTTGAAAGCCCCGGGGTAGTTTAACAGTTAAATGGATAGGGTGGAATAGGAAGTGTACCCCTCCGCACCATCCATCCCCTCGCTCTCGTTGTGGGCCGCTGGACCCACTTTGTGTTATAGATCGCCGAACTCTGGGGATGCCATTCTGAGGCTTGACTTGGGCCTCGACACAGGACGCTAGCTCTCCCTTGTTCCCCTCCGGGAAGGGAACGTAGGGGTTGGGAGTAGGCTAGGTGACAGGATAGGTTAGCCGAACAAGGACAGTAAAGGGGGTTTGGGGACGATTTATAGTGGGGAAGTAAAAATAAAAACAACAAAAAAATAAGTTGGGGCTAAATTGGGGTTTGAAAAATTAAGGGAGTGGGTATGTACAGTGACAGGCAAAGGCGATAGGTTGGGAGGGAGACAGGTGGGTAGGTCCGAGCCCGCCTTCCAAGTGGCCAGCACCACCGCACTCCCTCCACCAACCTCCACGGAACGGCAAAGGCTGGCCAACTTCATCTGCAGCTGCTGTGCCGGCTGGATCGTCTGCAGCTGCTGTGCTGCAAGGCCTGTGCCGGCCCACTTCATCTGCCGGCTGGCTGTTTTTCTTCAAGGCCTGTGCCGGCCAGTTCATCTGCCGGCTGTGTTTGCCTGCAGCGGCCTTCTTCTGCGGGCTGTGTTTGCCTGCTTCCTTTGCCATGCCATGCCCACTGCCCCTGTTCACCAGCCCGTTCAATTTTTGCTTTGCCCCCCCCTGTTCATTGCCATGTGTGCCAGGATCCGCAAGGCAACAGT
>NC_140962.1:152868123-152933123 GCF_056783735.1 Eptatretus burgeri | reverse complement strand
TATATATATATATAATATGTACACTACTCTCTGTTGCACGAACACATCTTTTAAGTGACAAACCCCAAAGTCAGGGTACAAATACAAATTTTGTGTGGGGAGTGACATAGGTTATGTGGTCACGGCCTCACTTCGGGGGGGGCGGGGGGAAGCGGGGTGGTGTAAATTCTCTATGTAAATGTGCACTCTTCGCATGGCTAAATTTGTTCCCTGTCCTTTGTCTCCCTCCCCCACCCCCCTTGCCCCCCCCCAAAAAACGGAAGGACCAGTCAAAATCTGTCATGTATGACAGATTTCTAGTGACATCAGGATGAATGGGGGGCAGTAGGACTTGAGGATGGGGAGTAGGGGGGCAGTGAGGGTGAGGGGTTAAAGCGCTCTCTGCACGGGTAAATTTGTCTTCCTTTCCTTTCCTTCTTCTCCTTCTCACCCCAAAATTTTGCCAACTACAACGACTAATTGGTCCGTCAGCAAAGAGACGGGTAAGCTCTGCTGGTAACTTGCAACACTTGTGTATAATTTTGTCCTAATGAGTTACAATGTACAATAATCCTTCTTTGATTAACTGTTTTTGGCTCTATATTATTAATAATGACATGTAGACTTTGTTAATTGTGTTGAAGTCTTGTGAATGATGGTGGAAAAATGAAGTGAAACTCTCTATTATGGCCAAATTGGAATGACTGGCTGAACAGTGCGAGAGGAAATGAAGCCAGGGAGTGCCCGTACACTCATACAGTTGCAAAGTTTGTGCGGAGACCTTTTTTTGGATCAACCACGTTTGATAAGGCACGTGTGTATTCGTGTTGGAGAGAAACCATCCGCTTGCAGTGCTTGCGGTAAAAAGATTCAGTTTGCCAGCACACTGCCGGATACACATGATAATGCACATGAGAGAATGCCGGTACACGTGTAAGATTTCCGATGAATTCAAAATGTCGTCAAATTGTCAGAAACTCACCGTATATACACATGAGCACATCAACACGTGTGCTCTGTTTTGGGGCAAGGGATTTGATCATTCATCAGACAGTAAGGTGCGTGCAAATTCACACAGGTACACTTGCACCGTTATGTATGCATGAGAAATCATACAGGATAGCACCACGATTGTTGTGAAGTTTGTGCAAAGACATGATTGTGTCGATCAGATTTAAGGAGGCATGCATGTGTTCACACTGAACAGGAGAAGTCGTATCCCTGCGGTGTTTGCGGAAGGGAATTAAGATGGTCATCATGCCTTTAAAATACGCATGCGAATTCACCCAGGAGAGCGTCCATGCACGTGTTCTCGTACAGGGCGTGCCAATGGATTCGTTCGGTTGGTGAATTGTCGGAAATGCATGCAAATTTACACAGGAGAGGGGCGCAAGACTTGCAGTGTTTGTCCAAAGACCTTTTCAAACTGATCATCTTTTGAAAAAGCATTTGTGTTTCCATGTTTATCCATACGAGCATTCATATGAGTGTTTGAAGGACAAAAGGCCAAGCAATAATTGCAAAGAAGAAATGGAAACTACAAATCAAGATCGCAATAAAGTTTTTGTCAACTATGACAAGGTCAAACAAGCAGTGGATTTTAAATGTGAGCTTGATAGACATGTCAGATAAATCTCGCTGGATTGTCTAAGAAGCGGGCAGGTGAATTGGGATGAGAAAGTTTGAATGAATTGCTAAGGTGAAGGGCACCACACAAACGGCTATAGTTGAGACAATTACATGCGTACTGTCTCAAAATTGCGAGAGCCACATGGATATTAATTTGGGTCCTCGAGGTCTTTTGGTCCTCAGTCTCTTGGGTGCTGGGGGTCTTCAGGGTTTTTAGGGTCCTTGCAGTCTTTTGGGTCTTCGGGGTCCTTGCGGGTCTTAAACGGTCGAAGGGGTCGCAGCAGTCAAAAGGGTCGAAAGGTACATTCCAAGAGTACATAATTAATAGACGTGCGTGTGTAAAGTCAGGGTGCAACTGATGTTCAAACGGTACATCATTAATCGATGTGTTGTCACATGGCTTCACCGCTTCACGGACGGACTGAACGTGCTTTTCGTTTATACACAGTAAATTTGATTTATGACCTTGAACCTATTGACCTCAAACTATCGGCTTCCAGCTTGCCTGTCAATACCTTTCCCAAGTGGTGCAATTTTGTGAAGATCGGAGTGAAAATGTGATCTGTCGCCGATTGACATACGTACAAACAGACAGAATAACAGAGCAGACCAACCAATATCCTTGTGAAAATTCGATTTCGCAAGTAACAAACACGGCTGAAAATATAACCTCCTTCCACCTTCGGTGGTAGAGATGATGACAAATTTCTGCCGCAACCTGCAGGGAGCACTGCCTCAGCTACATAAACCCACAGCCCTTAGAAAATGGTGCACACCTGTCACATGTGAACTAAATTCAGAACTAACTCCAGGTCCAACGTGCATACAGATTAATAAATTTGATATTACATGTATGTTGCCCGGGAGGGGTCAGATGTTCCCTCCTGCGCTGTCTAACTCACCTTCGTCTGCTTTTCTTTCTTTCTTCTTCTTGGATCCAAGACAACTTATAACTGTAGATTGATTGACGGAGTATAAACCGAGGAATCTAAGAAATAGAGTCGACTTTGACAAATTTTCAATTATCTGGCAGTCTGAGAATAGACGCTCCTCCGGGTAACTCCTGTCCTTTGACTTGACAATCCTGTCGGTGATCGAAAATGAACCCGTACACTTCCAAGTGGATATTATTGTCATCAGTCACCATGGAAGGGATCGCTGGATGCATGTGTAAACATGTAACTCAACATCGCGTGGACTCGCAAGTCTTGTCAAGAAAAACAAGTGGAAAGTTAAGCCGAGCTATCCTTTAGTTTGGTGCGGAGATTATCTCATTTTGGGCAGCAGAAATTGTGCGCATGTGGACGGAGCCATGTGCAGCTGATTTTGGAAGATGACGAATTCAAGAAATTGAAGGTGAAAGAAGAAGCAATTCCAACAGACCAATGGTTTGCTGAGGTTGTCAAACACTCCAACACCGATATTCGCTCCATCAGCACTTTGCAGAAGCCTGCCTGTGTTTGAAAAAATAGCTGGGGTTTGAAGTGGAAGTTGTTTGGGTTTGGTTTTAAAATAAATGGATTCAACATATCATTGCCAGTTTTACTGCTTTTGTTGCAATAAATTTAATCAAGAGTGATGCACATACTGTATGAACTTGTCTTTTGATCCTTGTTTTCGACAGCAAACTGCCAATGAGCTGACCAGCCTTTGAGCTATCAAGCCTGGGTATGATTCTCAGCCTCACTATAAAAGGTCAGATTGGTGCTTCACCGACTATCATGATGTCACGTCACAAATTGCACAATCTCTCAGGATCATGTAAACTAAAAAGCCTGAACCCTCCAAGCCTCGCCCATGCATATGTCATTAACAAGAAAAAGAGCAATCAGAGATTGCAGACCCTCGCCAGGACTTGTTTTGTGTACTGGTGTGTTCTCTATCTATAATTCCAGCAATGTGTGTGTGTGTGTGTGTGACCATGTGACCGCTGTTTCTCGACAACCACTGGTCCGATCAAATTGAAACTTGCCAGGTACGTTGCTGGGGCCCTGTGGATGTGCCTTTTCAAGGTTTGATATTAATCGGACAAGTGCTTCCCAAGTTATGGCCATTTATTTACCAACCAATGACAAGACACGTTGCTGCATTGGCATGGCCGATGGGGAA
Organism: Eptatretus burgeri; assembly: GCF_056783735.1. Lineage (NCBI taxonomy): Eukaryota > Metazoa > Chordata > Myxini > Myxiniformes > Myxinidae > Eptatretus > Eptatretus burgeri. The sequence continues at coordinate 152,929,406 of NC_140962.1, read as the reverse complement.
GAGAACCTCAGCCGCGTTCCCCATTATGGGTTACAACATACGGACTTCCGGATAGTGATGACTTAGTGTATTCTAATAGTTTCTCGATTTCTGATGCGCATTTATAGATAAACACAATGCCCCAATCCAGTCGTCGTTTACGAGAGCAAAGGAACGTTGAAGTAATGTGGTTGTTTGAAAGTTTTTTTTTTTTGTCTTTTCTCTTCTCTTTGTGTTTTTCCTTGCGAAAAGGCAAAATACGTTGGCGCAAATTGAATAATTGGCCATTAACACTCAATTGCGAATAATCGTAACTGCGATATGCGAACTTCCGGACAGTGAGGACTTAACTTTCGGACTTCCGGATAGTGACGACTTACTGTATTTTTTTTTTTTGTATACCTTGTCGAGGCTCGTGTGAGAGCTAACACACAACGCACAGCAAGGGGGCATGAGACAAGAGGGGTGGAGTGGGAGGGACAAAACAGTGGGGAACAGACACATTAGGAGATCTGTGGAAGGGAGAGGGATGGGATGGGGAACATGGGGAATAGAAGATGGACATTACAGGGACTTTCAGGAAGGAAAGCAGGGAATTTGAAGGAAGTGGGCTTTGATGGATTATCGGGGGTAGAAAAGATCGAGGATTTGGATGGGGGATGATAAGAGGTGGTCGTGAACAGCTGTTTTGAAAGCCTGGAGGGAAGAATGGGTAAGAATAGAGTGAGGGAGTTTATTCCAAAGGCGGGAAAAAAGAGGAATGAAAGAGTGAAGGTGAGCAGTGATTCGTGATTTTGGTAGTTTTACCAGATGGGCGTTGTTGGGGGACCTTGAGCGTCCTGCGGAAATATGGTGGGGACAAATCGCAGACAGAGCAGGGGGGCAAGGCTGGAGAGAGACGGTAGAAGACAGACAGACCACCGACCAACCTGCGGTGATTGAGTGAGAGGCCCAAAGACTCAGCCTCCTTGCGGGAGATGCCGATGATCCGAAATGCCCTGGTGTCTACAGCGTGAAGCCGAGAAAGGTGGGAGGCAGGAGCACCAGCCCAGAGGGGAGAGCGTGGTCGAAAATACAGCGTGGTCGAATGCACGTGGGCAATGGCATCGATGGTGCGAAAAAGTGAAGGATTGATTGGTTGGCGTTGGGTATTGCAAAAATCTATTGAGAAAGAAACTTTGCAGCACACATGAAATTCCCGTTCGACACAGGGGATGGATTCTTACCATACACATATACTTCACGAAATAACTAAACTTTGGGACTGCTGACTGTCTGTGTGCAAGAGGCTTCCAAATCCGTAACAATATAAGGTAGTGTAAAAGACGATGCATCAATGATGGTAAACTCTGGATTAATTTTTTCTGCAACCTTTGCAATTGAATGAAATTGTTGCGGACCCAGGGTCGGCGACGAGAAGCCCAAGAGGAGGGGGATGCAAGCTCAGGTTCCCACGAGACTCCAGAATCACAGGCCGTCGCATACGAATAATTCCGTGATGTGGCGGGTCGCTAATCGACCGTGAATGCCAATAACTCAATCACGTGACTTGGTGACCTCCGTCGACTGGATGCCAGTTACCTAATGGTCACGTGATCTAATTACTGGGGGACACGCCCTCGGTACGCATTGTTCAAACCGGATCACCTTCCCGGATCAGATGCAGCCGAGTGTAACTGCCCAAGGACGTAGCGGCTTAAAAACAGATCGTTGTCTGGTTACGTCCCGGCTCGGCTTGGACACGAACCATGCTGGACCAATGAAGGAAAAGACGAAAACGAGTTGAACATTTCTACACAAGCATTTATTTACAATCGGACAAGGAAAGGTATGTGGCACAGTGAACGGGTTTATTATGATGTACAGCAGGGATAGCAAGGAATTTGTGGGGTGCGACAAAAGGCAAGCAATTGACAAAAGCAGACACAGAGCAGACTTATCCTGTGAGATTTTCTACAATCTTAACTTGTGCTGCGACAGGCACCAACACACGCACACGCACACACATAGAGGATAAATGGGGTTTCTAAGACATCCATTCAAATGAATGGGGAAAATGGGAAAAACTCTGAATCAATGCCTAAAAAGCCCAAAACAGGAGACTGATTCCTCCCCCTCCCATACAAACAAATGTAAAATTGAGACTGTCTCAAGGCCCATAAGGTCAAAATAGGAGACTGATCTCTGTCCCATTGAGCAAATGTTAAACTGAGACTTGCTGATTAAAACACTCCTTTCCTTTTATTCGGTCATCTCTTCGAGCATGACCTAATAATTTGGGTATCGATGTCCTTCGATCCGTCCGTCCGTTCACAATGAAGTTGAAGCGGGAGATCTGGTCATAAGTGATCCTGATAGAGGTCGATGAGACGTACACGATGGTATGACTTTCAAGGTCACCGAATGTCAAGGTCAATGTCACGAGGCCTTTGAAGTTGTTAAAATGACGATTTTCAAATTCTATCTCCTCCGCCATTTCTCAAGCGATCTTGAATTTGATTGTAGCATATGAATCTATGGAACAATATCTAAATTTGGTCAGGCCGGATTTTCGATATTCGCTTTCGTTTTCGTGTCACGTGACTTCAAAATTGGCAAAAAATGCGAAAATTACGATTTTCAAAATCTATCTCCTACATTTCTCAAGCGATCTCGAATTTGATTGTGGCATATGAATGTATGGGACAATATCCAAATTTGATCGGGACGGATTTTCGAGTTTTGCTTTCGTTTTCGCGTCACGTGACTTCAAAGTTTGCAAAAACTGCCCTACCTTCAGGAGGCTATATTTTCTCTACTGGGCATGGTAAAAGTTAGTGAATGGTCTCATTGCATAGCAGCTGACCTTGTCTTTCATGTCCATTCGAAAGAATACCGATATCTTCGAATACGTACACATCACGTGACTTTGAATTTTGCGAAAACTGCTTCATGTTGTTGCAAAATGACGATTTTCAAAATCTATCTCCTACATTTCTTAAGTTATCTTGAATTTGATTGTGGTATATGAATCTATGGGACAATGTCTAGATTTTGTCAGGCCGGATTTTCGATAATCGCTTTCGTTTTCGCGTCACGTGACTTCAAAGTTGGCCAAAAATCCCTCCTGACCCGAGAACACGACACCGCAGTAACAGGAACTCGTGCTTGTTTCTCGCAGAGATGACCGTCACTCCTGCACGGGTGTATTTTATTTTCATTCCATTCATATTTGTTCATGTTCTACTTTCGGGAATAAATTAATTTTATGATAACATTCATTTCCATCTGGTGTAATCACTTTATCTCTTCAAGTATGAAACCTTTGGTTTCGTGAAATGGGGAAGTATTTTTAGAACACAGTCGTGCTGTGAAAAATGAGGAGGTATTATGTGTCCGTGTCTGATAGTTATACAACACTAACAGAACAGTTTAGTTAAAAACAGCTTTTATGCGTAGATTTTATCAAAATCTTTTAAAGCATTTTCATTTTCGTGTTAAAATGTGTCAGACTGCTTGAGAACGTCTCGCCCACGTCTCTCCCAAGCTGTCTCAACCGAACCAAGTCATTTCCTTTTGTGGAAAATACACTTTGAAAAAAAACATTGTTGTGAAATCTCCCATTACGTCATCAAGTTGCTTATTTAAACCGACTTTTGTGACGTTCGTGTTTTATTACGAAAATGGAGCATTCAGATTCTTACGACAACCTTACGGATCAATCGTTGTCACAAGATGAGAGGTGAGATGCTCAACCCAATTTATTATTTATTGTTAAAAACAGAATTAAATTACTATACAACCAATAATGAATTATTGTATGTCTTTTTTTTTTTCAACAGGTTGTTCCGAATCAGAACATCGTTAATAACAGATGTGGAGATGAATTATCTGATTACATGACGAGTGGATAAAAATGAACGACTTTCTTGAAGAGATTCATTCTTTTCAAAATCAACTGATAGATATTATTGTTGACTGGAAAGAATTACTCTCACGTAATCTAACGTGGAATGAATCTAGGTGAGGAATTATCCTCTGTCTTTGTCTCTGTCTTTCTGTCTCTCTCTGTTTGTCTCTGTCTATCTGTCTCTCTATCTGTTTTTCTGTCTCTGTATGTCTGTCGATCTCTCTCTCTCTCTCTCTCTCTCTCTCTCTCTCTCTCTCTCTCTCTCTCTCTCTCTCTCTCTCTCTCTCTCTGTCTCTCTGACTCTCTGTCTCTCTGTCTCTCTGTCTCTCTGTCTCTCTGTCTCTCTTCCTCTCTGTCTCTCTGTCTCTCTGTCTCTCTGTCTGTGTGTCTCTCTGGCTCCTTGTCTCTCTGTCTCTCTGCCTCTGTCTCTGTCTCTCCCTCTCCGCCTGTCTCTGTCTCTGTCTCTGTCTCTGTCTCTGTCTCTGTCTCTGTCTCTGTCTCTCCCTCTCCGCCCGTCTCTGTCTCTGTCTCTGTCTCTGTCTCTGTCTCTGTCTCTGTCTCTGTCTCTGTCTCTGTCTCTGTCTCTGTCTCTGTCTCTGTCTCTGTCTCTGTCTCTGTCTCTGTCTCTGTCTCTGTCTCTGTCTCTGTCTCTGTCTCTGTCTCTGTCTCTGTCTCTTTCTGTTCTCCTTCCACACAACCTTTTATTTGGCTTGGTGGTAATTTTTGAATACCTGTTTTTTATTTTCAGCATTAAAACTGAATCATACATGAGCTGTGAAAACAATGAATTTCACAACCTTGAATTGGAAGATGTTGAAATTCCACGGGGTGATGATTCATTTCTAACTTGTTCCAGTTTAAATGCTCATCTGCAGGAATCGTACATGACTCTATCTTTTGGAGGTAAATGTTATATTTATTATTTTAATCACATCATTATGCACTTATCTTCATGCACCCGAATTGTTCTTCACACTTTGTTTTGAACAGAACATGTTGATCGAGTTTCAAAACCAAAACAAACCATCAGACTGCTGCGAAAGAAGATTTTGATCAATGTTATTGTTGCGGGGCCGGGTATCGGCGACGAGCATGACCGCCAGATGGAGCTGCAGAGTCGGCTCCACCGATCACACGGAATTTATAGGTCGTCACCCCGGATAACTCCGGAGCCGACGGATCCCTTATCAGACCGAAGTTCGCCAATAGGTGGACCATGTGGGGAAGGGTCGATTGCCAATTTCAATTTGCCTAAATACCCACGTCGTCCAACTACCGGGGAAATTCACCCTCGACGATGCTCGTACGGAACGAGACGCAAGCGTACTCCAACCATGTGCGAACCGAGTGGACGGTCACCAAGCTTTCGTCGGTCCAAATGTCCCTTTACAGCGGCAACAGCCTGGCTAATTCTCCAACACGCACCGTTTTCAACCAATCAAAGAAAGACAAGAACGAACCGATACATTGACCACATGGGTTTATTTATAATGGAGCAGGGGGGCACGTAAGAAGCAGAGTTATCCGAATATAAGAGGCACGCATATACAGCAAGGCACTGATACAATTTATACTTGCTGGATTGGCGCGCCACACACACACACACACACACACACACACACACACACACACACACACACACACACACACACACACACACACACACACACACACACACACACACACACACACACACACACACACACACACACACACACACACACACACGAAACGGACCCAAAGTGGTCTTTGTTGAGACCTTCAGCTCAGAGGGAAAGGGCGAGCTACATACCAGATTCTGCCTCGGACCTGTCCACCTCGTGTGGTCTTTGAGCTGATTCGAACCGGGCACCAGCGAGAGGCGAGCCGAATCCAGGCACCAGCGAGAGGCGAGCCGAATCCAGGCACCAGCGAGACGAGGTCAGGGATCGCTGCGACACGCTCAGAGCCAGCGATGAGACGAGAGCCAGAAGCCCACCAGCGACACGAGTCCAGGAGCGGCGACAGGGCTCCCAAAACGACCAGGAGACCAGGCGACCACAAGAAGAAGGAGACGAAGATGAAGAAGACCCTTCCAAGATCCTTTTCACACCGCCTGTCCCATCTATTTCTACTCGTCGGGGCGTGGGGAACGCATCTCACCCCTCCACGCACCTCATTCGCCGGGGAACTCCGTTGCCTCTCCATGATTGGTCGGGGGGTGTGTCGGGCATCTTGATTCCCTGCCCCCCCCCCAAAGAGGCTGTGCTTCTCTTGGAGCTCGCTCTGTGCCCTTTGACGGACTTACGGCCACCTCGTCCCCGATCTGCCGAGGATTTGCGAGAGGGACGTCAGCCCACGTACGTGCTGATACGCACGTGCTTGCTCGCGAGCTCTGTGAGAATGCCGTGAGCAGACCATTGTTGTTGAAGATGGCGTTGACGTAAAAACCCTGACTATTAAAATAACTTCACAGTGCATGAACATTTATTCACCCATTAGACTCGGGGAAAGGGAGCTATCTACCCACATTCACTTATCAAAACAACTGAGCTATAGGACCCGAATGTTGTGTGCTCATGGCTTCCAGATTCGCAACACTACCCCCTCCCCTTTTTCCAGACTCGTCCCGAGTCGTCAAATTTGCGTGTGACCAGCATGTGTAAGTTTTCCCCGAGTAGATTTTACCTTCAGATCCCTGTGGTGTGTCATTTTTTTAATACATGTCCCAAAAATAAATAACCTAATGCGCTGCGAAACTAACAGACTCACTCGGACAACTTAAATAAAATTGCCGGCCCTATGACAAACATGCAGGTGGGTTTTAAAATTATTTACAATCCTGACTTGTGTATTTACACTAACCATGGCCCAGGACCTGTCATCTGTGTGAATAAGGCATGGCAAAGTTAACAGTTTTGTGTGGGTGAGTGCACAGTAGCTGAAGGTCAGTCGTTCTCAGGGCCTGCTCAAAAGGTCCCCCTTGAGTATTCCTTGCAGTGAACCTTCTTTTCCTTTCATACCCCCAGCTGCTGGAGGCAACTCACCCGAACACGGCATGCCATGTGCCGTCCCACAGGCCATCTGAAGAGGTAGCCAGTCTGCCCCATGCAGTCTCTGGTTCATTTAAAATGAATGGATGGACTGCATGCAACAAACGGTGCACGGGCTGCTCAATGCAGTCCCCGTGGTGTGGCTGCCTGCAGGGCAGTCCTTGCAAAACACTGGATGATCCTGGCGCACATGGTTGACTTGGTGACACAGGAGCAATGCAAACATGGGTTGCAGGCATGGGGTTCTGACGAAGGCAGGCAAACGAAGCAGGGCAAGGCAAATGTGGAACAGGCGATACAGCACAACAGGCTGGCAGGTGAAGCTGGCCGGCCTCTGGTCTCGTTCCGTGTGGGTCTGGAGGGACTGCGGTGGTGCTGGTCGCTCCGAAAACGGGCTCGGAAAGCTGGCCGGCCTCTGGTCTCGTTTCGTGTGGGTCTGGAGGGAGTGCGGTGGTGCCGGTCGCTCCGAAAACGGGCTCGGACCTACCTTACTGTGTCCCCCCCAACCTATTGCCTTTGCTTGTCTTTGTCCATACCCACTGCCTTAATTTGCACACAAAACAACCAAATGTAGCCCCTCTTTTTACATATATATATATATATATATATATATATATATATTTTTCTATAATTACGTCTCCCTTACCCCCTTTATCGCCTTTGTCTGGCTGACCTATCCTGTCAACCAAGCCAACTTCTAACCCTTAAAATCCTTTTTGGAGGGGAATAAGGAGAGACAAGCGTCCTGTCTCGAGGCCCAACAAAGCCTCAGAATGGCCTCCTTCAGATTTCAGCAATCTACCATGGTGGGTCCAGCGGCCCACAGAGAGCAAAGGGATGGATGGTGCGAAAGGGTACATTTCCTAACTACCCTATCCTTTATTAAACTTTAAACTACCCCGGGGCTTTCAAAACACCTGCTACTTTTAAACTATCAGTTCTAAAAACCATGATTCCCGTCGCCTGTGTTGGTGTCCATTATAAATTTGGGCCGAGCCCTCAAATTTTGTGGCTGGGCAGCGTGGCTCAACTGGCAGGGACTTCCCCTCTGCCGAACTCAAACTATTGCACCCCCGGGCCCTGAGGCTGTCTCCGAACCCACCTGCTCCCTATGAACGCGGGGGGGGGGGGGGTTGCCCTTCCCGGAATTGCCCCCCTCCGATGCCCACGTGGCATTTTGGCGCTACGGGTTCCGTTCCGTGGGTCACCCATGCCCACTGCACTATCCTTGTCCCTTGGACCCTTGGCCGACTTGTCCGTTGCCCGGGGTGCCCTCTAATCAATACTCACCTTTCAACAGCCATGCACCCAGCTGGTTCATGGACTCCTGCATCCCTCCGAATGGGTTTCGTGCCTTCTCTCAACACCAACAACAAAACGACCTCCTTTTGGTAAATTTGACTGACTCCGGGGTTACTTGGGTGGGTTTCACTCCTCCCCCCCACTTGTTCATTCGCACCATGCATTCCACATTCATTCCATTCACACACTTAGGCCTGCTGACCCACACTCACTCATTGTACATATTATTCACTTTTCAATTCACACCCACACTCCACACTGCCATTCTGCTGACTAAATTCCCCTAAATAACTCGTGCCCCCTCGTCATCCCTTAAACTAATGCACGTTCCATTTAATCTGCGAAGCTAAGCTACGTCCCCACTACACATTCCATGTCTGTTCATGTCTCCCCAAAATCCATTTCCCATTTCTAAATATAAACGAAATTCCCACCAACTAGTCCACGGGCCCCATGAGGAACTACCCATGCCCCATGAGGCCGATCGATCTATTGCTAACCCTTCCCACGAACTCGTGCTTCCTTTGCCCAAACCACGATGCTTGCCGCATCCTGGTTAGGCCGTGTACTCGGGGCAAGGCTCTAAGAGCCTTGCGTCTCCGCGGGGGGTGGTGGTTCTGGCTCCGGCTACTCCGGTCCGATCCATCCATGAGGGCGTAAGGTCGCCCTTATAGGGTCTCAGGCGGTCTGCGTGGACGATTAGGGGAAGGGCCCGTCGCCCCATTTTGATCTTTATGACCACGTCACTAATTTGCGCCAGGACGACCCCTTGGCCCTGCCAGGGTGAGGTGAGCTTTGGGCATCTGCACTTCCTCCTCTGGGGATTGAAGAACCAAATCTTCATCCCCGGGGGATACTCACTCGCCTGGCTCCGGTGGTTGTACCGGCGCTTCATTTTCACACCGGCGTGGGTACCGTGCACCTGTTTCAAAATTTGGGTCTTAAATTGATCTGGGACGACTACCAGCCAATAAGTTCTCTCTGACGGAATCTCCACCCACTTGCGATATAAGATGTTGTCCCTCATTTCTCGGGTCTTCCACTAAGCCCAGTACGCCTTTGTTCGCGCTCCGAATGGGATGACCACCTCCCCACTGGATCTCTTGTTGACTCGGACCCACTCGCACATGGGCCATATCGCGGGGTCTTCTTGCTGGGCCGTGCTCCATGCCAAATCGACAAATTCCTCACCTGCGATTAGTGGCAAAATTGGGCCTACCACCCGGGCCGCACAGGCTCGTAGCTTCTGGGAGGTGTCTGCCAATTGGTCCCTCTCCTCATGCCTCGTGCAATACTTAGTTTTCTCCCAGACAGGGGCGTCGAAAGAGCGCATCGGCATTCCCATGAGCCTTACTGGCTCTATGGGCCACATTAATATCGTACTGCTGCAACTTTTCCAACCACCTTGCACTCTGGCCCTCCGGTTCCTTGAACCGTAAGAGCCATTGCAAGGAGAAATGGTCAGTTCGAACCAAAAACTTCCTCCCTTACAAGTATGGGTGGAAGTGGCTCACTGCAGACAGCATGGCCAATAGTTCCTTGCTTTTGACGCAATCATTTCGTTCGGGCCGACTCATGGCCCGACTGTAATATGTGATCACTCTTTTCATGCTCCTCTGTGTCTGAGACAAGACTGCACCCAATCCTTCCTGGCTTGCATGTGTGTCCAGGGTATACATCCCGCCATCGGTGGGGTATGCTAAAACGGGTGCGGATGTCAAACACCCCTTTAATTTGAGGAAGGCCTGACTGCATTCCCCTGTCCAAGTAAGTCTCGACCCCTTCTCTGCAAGCCGGTGAAGGGGTCGAGCTATGTCCGCAAAATTGCCACAAAGTGCCGGTCGTAGGAGCAGAGACCCATAATCCCCCATACCTGTTTGACGTTACGGGGTACGGGCCACTCCTCCACTGCCGTAATTTTACCTGGGTCGGTTTTCACCCCATCGCGGCCTATCACGTGTCCGAGATAGGCCACTTCCTTTGTGAACAAAGTACATTTCCCCAGGCTCAACTTCAACCCTGCCTGCCGAAGGTGCCCAAACACCTGGTCCAAATTAGCTATTGCCTGGGAAAATGTTTTAGCGTGTACCAGGACGTTATCCAGATACACCAGGCATGACTGCCACGGCATGCCGCCAAGTACACGTTCCATCAGTCACAAAGGTGGCGAGGGCGTTACACAAACCGAACGGCATCACAGTGAACTGATACAGTCCCTTCCCTGTAGAAAATGCCGTTTTCTCCTTCCCCGTCTTGTCCATCTCTACCTGCCAATACCCACTCTTGAGGTCCAAAGTTAAGAACCATTTGGAGCCTGAAACGGCGTCGAGGGGATCGTAAATTCTTGGCAGGGGATCGGAGTCTTTGAGTGTCACGTTGTTTAGTTGGCGATGGTGAACGCAGAAACGCGTGGTCCCATCCTTCTTTTTTACCAACACAACCGGTGACATCCAAGGACTCCCCGAGGGCTCAATGACACCTGCATTGAGCAACTTTTCGACCTGTTTGTCAGCTTCCTCTCTCTTGCTCCAAGGGAGCCGTTGAGCGGGCTGACGGACGGGCTGGGCCCCATCGGTGTAGATCTAATGCTTCACCAGGCCCATACGTCCAATATCCTCAGGTGACAAGGAGAATATTTCTGTGTCGGTTGACCAGTTTGTGTAAGGCCTCCCGCTGGGCGTCCTCCAAATCTCCACCACTCTGATTTCCCATCTCGCAAATTGAGTCGGGCCAATTCCAAACAGACTCTGGAGACCCCCTCTGGGGCCGGTCCAGCATTGATGTTCTCGTCCCTCAGCTCTGCGACTCGTACCACTGGGGTGCAATCTGCTACCTTCGTGCCCCATCCTATGGTGCGTGGTTCCGTGCTCACATTTATTACCCTGACGGGCACGATAGGCCAATCGGTATTGACCAGGATGCAGCCCACGACTAAACCCGGGGTCGATCGCCCCGCCAGTAGTTCGACCAGGCCGCAGGAGCCCTGCCAGGTTGGGTGTGCCCTCCACTGGGCCGGGATTACTGCCTCGGCACCTGGGGTAATGACCACATAGTTGGGAGCCTCCAGCTCTACCCTCTCATCCGTGCCCATGCCCCCCAACGGCAACTCCTCACCACCCAACTGCATGACTCCTCGGCCTAAGTCGATCTTGCAACCACTGGCGGTCAGCACATCCAACCCGATTAGACATGGGTCGCACACCTCCGCCACCCAAACTTCTATTTTCCTTTTAACCGTGCCCAATTTAAGAGTCACAAAATCACGCACTATGATGGGGGCCTTTGCCCCGGTAGCCAGCTGCAAACTATAATTTTGCAGATGGTGGATCTCATCCCACCCGTCCACACTCAAATTAAGGACCAGAGGGCTGATGATCGTGGCGCTCGCTCCTGTGTCCACAACAGCATCGACCCCTATACCGGCAATTTTGCACCGACTTGTCAAATCACCAGTGCCAATTTGTCCACAATGGATGACCTGTCGCAGCTCTGAGGGCTCTTCCCCATCTGGGTCTGCCGAACACGGCCCTCTATGTTCGGCACACATTAGTTTCTCTGGGACTGGTGGTGGGATGGTGTTGGGGTCTGGCTATTGCGGTCTGCACGGGGCGGAGTCGGTGCTCCAAGGGCCGGGGCCTTTCCCTGCGCGGGGCCCTACAATGCTGCTGCAGGTGGCCCATCTGGCCACAGTTAAAACACCTCACCGGGTAAGGTGCATGCCTCCGGTAATACAAATTATACCCCCCCTCATTCCGAATTGGAGTATCTGTCAATGGCCCACCACGCGTCCGCCCATGAGCTGCCTGCCATGGCCCAGACCCCGCTAACCGGTGGTCGACCATGTCCCGAACTATTCCTACCAGCTCCACTCGGCAGCCAAGACCAACCCCAGCTCCCGGTGCACGGTTTTCCACGGGGCCCACCTTCCGGACAGCCAATGCATGTCGCTCGGCTCCTCGAGGCGGCGGCTTTGCTGTCTCCCATCGGGCGGCAGCGCCAGCCGCCTTCTGGAGGTTCTCCGGGCGAAAGGTGGTCAGCAGGGCCCCAGTCTCCGCAACAGCCTGGATAAAATAGTCCAGGGCAAGGTCTTCCTGGTAAAGCGGCATCATGTTAGCATGTGCAATCCCCACCGCGCGGCGAAAGTCGCACGCCAAATCCCCCATATTTTCACGGGGTTGTCGTCTGCGCCCACTGAGCTGAGCTTCAACAAGCTCGCTCTGCTGTTCCACTCTGAACCGGTTATTTAGGGCCGAATGGAGGCCTACCAACGTTATCCCTCACGGGGGCATCGTGGTCAGGACCTCGGCCGCCGTCGCGCGCAGCGCCGCCACAAGGTGGATCACACTCTCGTCCACGCCCCATCCATTACCCCTGGCCACGTGGTCAAATTGGGCCATATACGCCCTCAGGTCGGTCTTCCCGTCGTACGGAGCGAGCAGCACCATCCGGCCTCCAGGGTTCCGAACCCCACTCACCAGTCCCTGAGGAACAAATGGAGGGACGGACCCCCCGGACTCCGGCAGTGCCCCACCCCCGCGGAGCCCGAGCCATTCGACCAGGGAATTTGTCACCCCTTTCTGGGTCGATGAGCGCCCCGCACCGTCCTGCGTACCCCCCCCCCCATGCCATCCCGCTTGCATTCGCATACTCTCGGGAACAATCATACTGGGGGCATGTATTAGGCTAAGAGACCCTAAAATCTCTGCCCCCCCTCCCCAACCTCGGCATGCACGCCCTCGCGTCATGCAACCGTCCTACCTCGTTCGGTGACACCGGACTCACCTGGTCGCAGTCCACTTCAAGGTAGCATATTTTCTCCCTCTGTTCCTTAACGAGGTCATCCTGCCTCTTGCATCGGGTCTCACTCAATACATTCCACCAGTTCCGTTTTTATATCCCTGACCTTCCCCTCCATTCGTGCCTGCTCGTCTTTTACCTTATTCAGTTCGTCCCTTTCCTGCCCGATTTCCCCTTGTCTCTATAATTCCCCCTTTGCCAATTTAAACCCTTCTTTTGTCTCGTCCATGTGTTTTTCCAATCGTTCTCCCATTTCCCGCATATCCGTCTCTACTCTTCGCCACAATTCTCCAACTATTTCCGTCATCTCTTCGTGTCTCGCCCTCCACCCTTCTTTTATGGCCTCTAATTCACCCTTCGTTTCCTGCTGTCCTTGTCTCAGTCCTTTTAATTGCCGTGTGGACCGAGAGCCCGGGGCCCTGAGCTCAAATGAACGAGGTCGTAATATCTGAGCACAGGGGCATGAATGGAGTATCAAGACATATAGAAAGTTATTTCTGCCGGGTACCACCCTCTGCGTAAGGACCCTGGTGACCCTCCAAAGGGGTCCTTAAAATTGGCGAGAGCAAACATTGGAAGTTCCAGTTGGTATCACTTCCACATGATGCATATGACCAACCTTACAACAAAACCACATGTGACAGACATGCCTACTACTGCAAAAGGCCCCACAGAAGCCCCAACAAGGGCTCCCAAAAAAGGGGCAAGCTCAAACATTGGAGGTACCAGATAAAACCAGGTTTAAATTCATATATACATCCCACAGAGTGTAAAATGTCCATGACCAGACAAATTGTCTGCTGCATTGGCCCCACCAGAACCCCCAAAAGTGAGCTCTAAAAAGGGCAAAACATTACAGTAGACCAAAAATACACAATTGGCATAATTTTGCACATTGTGCCAGCACACCATTACCAGAGGAAACATTTATGTTTCACAATTTTACAAAAGAACTACAAAATACAAATAAGCCGACTGGTATCACACTATGAACCAGTAAACTCGGAAAAACTACAGGCTCATACTGTACTGAAACACTCGGAAATATACGAAGACATAAATAGTTCTCATGTTTCCTAACTTCTCCGAACATTCTTTTCTGAGTTCGGAGATGTTGTACTAGGAGAGGTCAGGGAACATTAGAACTGTTATTACTTCCAAAGATTTCCGAGTTCGGAGATGTAAGGAGTTAGGAAACATTGGAACTATTTATGTCTTCTTATATTTCCGAGTGTTTCAGTACAATATGAGCCTGTAGTTTTTTCTGAGTTTACTGGTTCATAGTGTGATACGAGTAGGCTTATTAGTATTTTGTAGTTCTTTTGTTAAATTGTAAAACATAAATGTTTCCTATGGTAATGGTGTGCTGGCACAATGTACAAAATTATGCCAATTGTGTATTTTTGGTCTACTGTCATGTTTTGCTCTTTTTAGAGCTCACTTTTGGGGGTTCTGGTCGGGCCAATGCAGCAGACAATTTGTTTGGTAATGGACATTTTACACTCTGTGGGATGTATATATGATTTAAAAACTGGTTTTATGTAGTACCTCCAATGTTTGAGCTCGCCCCTTTTTTGGGGGCCCTTGTTCGGGCTTCTGCGGGGCCATTTGCAGTAATAGGCATGTCTGTCACATGTGGTTTTGTTGTAAGGTTGGTCATATGCATCATATGGAAGTGATACCAACTGCTACTTCCAATGTTTGCTCTCGCCAATTTTAAGGACCCCTTTGGAAGGTCACCAGGGTCCTTACGCAGAGGGTAGTACCCGGCAGAAATAACTTTCTATCTGTCTTTTGATACTCCATTCATGCCCCTGTGCTCAGAGATTAGTACCTCGTTCGTTTGAGCTCAGGACCCCGGGCTCCTGGTCGAGTGGCGTTTCTTTCCATTTCCCTCTTTAGTTGCCCTTGTCCCTTTTTTACCTTCTTCATTCCTTGTCCGAGTTTGTCCACCTCCCGTCCAACCGCCATTATTTTTTCTGTCACGTCCTCCTTGCCTGCCTCAATTGCGGACCACACCTTTTACACTCTCCCGTAACTCGGTCATCTCCTCGCGTACAGTGCCGATCTCCTCCGCCATTTTGCCTTTTACCTGCTCCAATTCCGTCCTCATTGCCTCTTGCCCTGCCTGGAGGTTCAACCCCATGCTCTGCATCTCACCCCGCTGCGTTTGTATATCGCCCCTCATTTGTTGCGCATTTGCGTCCATTTTGTTTTCCATGTTTCCCATACGGCGCGCATTCACCTCCATTTTGGCATCCATCCGTTGCGCATTCGTACTCATTTCCTGCATCAACACCTCCAACATCCACCCCATGTCAAACGACCCTGTGGCAGCCGATTCACTATTATCGGGCGCGGATCCACAAAGGGTTGGGATGGAAGTGTGACTGAGTGGTTGGGTGGGGGGGGGGTTGTCATACGCCGCCCTGCGCCCCTTTCGGACTCTGAGTTTGGTTGCGGGGAAAGTTCCTGAATGGGGGTGGTGTCCTGGACCATGGCTTCCTCGACACTACTACCCACCTGCCTCAGCTCGTCTTGGTTAAACATGTTGCGTGTTGGGAATAATTTAAAAATGCTTGTAATTTGGGGTACACGGGGGTGGGGGGGGTAGCTCCCTACACCACTGATCCGAATCTGTGAATTTCGTGGAGACGGAGGGGTTCGAATCCCGCTCCTGAACACCAATCTTGCGGGGACGGGTATTGGCGACGAGCACAACCGCTAGATGGAGCTGCAGAGTCTGCTCCACCGATCACCCGGAATTTATAGGTCGTCACCCCGGATGACTCCGGAGCCGACGGGTCCCTTATCAGACTGAAGTTCGCCAATAGGTCGACTAGGTAGGGTAGGCCTGACTGCCAATTTCAATTTACCGAAATACCCACGTCATCCAACGACCGGGGAAATTCTCCCTCGACGATGTTCGTACGGAACGAGACGCTGGCGCACTCGAACCGTGTGCGACCCGAGCGGACAGTCGCCGAGCTTTCGTCTGTCCAAATGTCTCTTTTCAGCGGCAACAGCCTGGCGAATTCTCCAACACGCACCGTGTTAAACCAATAAAAGAAAAACAAGAACGAACCGATACATTTAACACATGGGTTTATTGAAAATGGAGCAGGGGGGCACGTAAGAAACAGTTATCTGAATATAAGACACGTATGTACAGCAAGGCACTTGTGCAATTTCTACTTGCTGGACTGGCGCCACGCACGCACGCACACACACACGGACACACACACACACAGACACACACACATATACACACACACACACACATATACACACACACACACACACACACACACACACACACACACACACACACACACGAAACGGACCCAAAGGGGTCTTTATTGAGACCTCCAGCTCGGAGGGAAAGGGCGAGCTGCAGACCAGATTCTGCCTCGGACCTGTCCACCTCGTGTGGTCTTCGAGCTGATTCAAACCGGGCACCAGTGAGAGGCGAGCCGAATCCAGACACCAGCGAGACGAGGTCAGGGATCGCTGCGACGTGCCCAGAGCCAGCGATGAGACGAGAGCCAGAAGACCACCAGCGACACGAGTCCACGAGCGGCGACACGGGTCCCAAACCGGGACCGGCACGGGACCATTCGACCACAAGAAGAAGGAGACTAAGATGAAGATGACCCTTCCAAGATCCTTTTCACACCGCCTGTCCCAGCTATTTCTACTCGCCCCTCGTCGGGGTGGGGGGAACGCGTCTCACCCCTCCTCGTATTTGGTCGGGGGTTTGGTTTCAAACATGATTGGTCGTGGGTGGGGGGTGGGCGTGTCGGGCGTCTTGATTCCCAGCCCCCCGAAGAGGCTGTGCTTCTCTTGAAGCTCGCTCTGTGCCCTTTGACCGACTTACGGCCACCTCGTCCCCGATCTGCCGAGGATTTGCGAGAGAGACGTCAGGCCTTTGTGAACTCTGCCCACGTACGTGCTGATATGCACGTGCTTGCTGGTGAGCTCTGGGAGAATGCCGCGAGCAGACCATTGTTGCTGAAGATGGCGTTGACGTAAAAACCCTGACTATTAAAATTATTTCACAGTGCATGAACATTTATTCACCCATGAGACTTGGGAAAGGGAGCTATCTACCCACATTCACTTATCGAAATAATTGAGCTATAGGACCTGAATGTTGTGTGCTCATGGCTTCCAGATTCGTAACATTATTACTTTTGTTTAATTATAAATGCTTTCCTTATAATTATCTGATTTTTAATTACAAGAAAAGGGTAAAGGTGTAGAGGGGGGGGATAGATGCGCTCCCCCAACGACCCACCATCCCCCTCATCCCACCCCCTCCCCTCCCCGTGTTTGTTTTTGGGGAAGGGGGGGGTGGGATGAGGGGGGTGGTGGGTCAAAGGTGGGGGCGCATGGGGGGGATTAGGGAGGTGGGCGGGGCTTCTGTGGGTGGAGCTTGTGTGGATGGGAGGGGTTTGGATGGGCGGGGCTTGTGTGGATGGGCGGGGCTTGTGTGGATGGGCGGGGCTTGTGTGGGCGTGGTTTGTGGGCGGAGCTTGTGTGGATGGGAGGGGTTTGTGTGGGCGGCGGTTGTGGATGGGCGGAGCTTGTGTGGATGGGCGGGGCTTGTGTGGGCGTGGTTTGTGGGCGGAGCTTGTGTGGATGGGAGGGGTTTGTGTGGGCGGGGTTTGTGGATGGGCGGGGCTTGTGTGGGTGGAGCTTGTGTGGGCGGAGCTTGTGTGGGCGTGGTTTGTGGGCGGAGCTTGTGTGGATGGGAGGGGTTTGTGGGGGCGGGGCTTGTGTGGACGGAGCTTGTGTGGATGGGAGGGGTTTGTGTGGGCGGGGCTTGTGTGGACGGAGCTTGTGTGGGCGGAGCTTTGTGGATGGGCAGGGCTTGTGTGGGCGTGGTTTGTGGGCGGACCTTGTGTGGATGGGAGGGGTTTGTGTGGGTGGAGCTTGTGTGGATGGGCGGGGTGTGGATGGGAGGGGCTTGTGTGGGAGGGGCTTGTGTGGGTGGGGCTTCTGTGGGTGGAGCTTCTGTCGATGGGAGGGGTTTGTGTGGGCGGGGCTTGTGTGGATGGGTGGGACTTGTGTGGGCGTGGTTTGTGGGCGGAGCTTATGGGAGGGGTTTGTGTGGGTGGGGTTTGTGTGGATGTGAAGGGTTTGTGTGGGTGGAGCTTGTGTGGATTGGCAGGTTTTGTGTGGGTGGAGCTTGTGTGGGCGTGGTTTGTGAGCGGAGCTTGTGTGGATGTGAGGGGTTTGTGTGGGTGTGGTTTGTGTGGGCCGAGCTTGTGTGGATGGGAGGGGCTTGTGTGGGCGGGGCTTATGTGGGTGGGGCTTATGTGGGCGGAGCTTGCGTGGATGGTAGGGATTTGTGTGGGCAGAGCTTGTGTGGATGGGAGGAGCTTGTGTTGGCGGGGCTTGTGTGTGCAGGGCTTCTGTGGGTGCAGCTTGTGTTGATGGGTGGAGCAAAATTTTAAATTAAATAAACGTGTGTGTGAGGAACTAATTAACTAATCACTAATTATGTGAATATGATGAACGTGGATTTTGTGGGTGACGTTTGTGTGGGTGGAGCCAAAAAGGGGCGGATTAAAAAAAAAAATCAAATTTATCTTCGTCTTTTGTAAAGTCTGTGAATATAATGAACCTAAAATCTCTTCCCCCTTTAAATCATATACCTTATAATAGTCCAGGAGCATGGACCTGAAAAAAATGAAATCGTTCAACACTCCCTCAGAAAAGGTTTTACTTGACAGAGTGGTAGAATGGACCCGATAGAACACCTCCAGGTAGTATGTGGTTTCAAATTGTGGTGTTATTAAAATTCTACAGGTCATTATACATACCAAGGGTACTTACCAAGAGGGTCACTGTGGGCTTGCAAAATTTAGGGGGAGGGGAAACGTAAACGTGAATATCTTTGTCGAGACTCAACCAATTTTCAATATTGAGGTATCATTGGCTTCGTATTATAATTCTCTTTCAGAATATGTACAGAAATGTCGATATTCATTCAACTGTACAACCACAAGAGGTAAAAATCACAAACAAATCAAATATTATGAGCTTTTTTTTGTATTTTAGGCATCTTTAGAGCATACTAAGTTGTCAAGTCAAACTTTTCTGTCGTGGGTGTTGAACAATTGAATTTTTCACAGGTTCATGCTGTTGGACTAAAAAATGCTGTGTTCGTCTATTTTTTATGAAATTCTTATGGGTGAGATAATTACAAAAATAAAGTTTTAAAATGTCATGTTAATAATGATGGTAAAAGAGGCTGTGGGTTAACATAGTTGCTTTTCTGTGTCATTCCAGATTGAACATCTGAAAGAATCCTACGAGCCAACTGAAGCAATGGCCAGTTCAGAGTCAGGCAGTCGTGCAAATTTTACCTATAAAGAGACAGAAGTTGACTAACTTTCACAAGTGCATAATTTGTCAGATGGACTCAACGGAGACACTGAGGTAAGCCCGAGATACCTCCATACATTGCAGCACTGGAACTCCGATGAGATGAAGTATACGAACGTTTAAAATCAGATTTTGACAGTTTGGCAACCGCGGATGTTAAACGGCACTCAAATTGCTCCGAAAAATGGACAAGCAAAGAAAACCTGCGTGACATGCAGCGGAGAAGATCTGCATTCTCACAGACACCAGCAGAAGAATCTAAGATTGGCACACAATCTGAAACAAGTTTGACGGAGACCTCCAGGGTATCCAGGTCCCAGTCAACATCCACTGACTGGACAATGTGCCTCTTCTGCAAGAAGAAAACACACAGAATGGTAAAGGAGATGACCATGGTCAGAACGTTCCAAGCCTGTGAAACTATTGTGCAAGCAGCGACCACAAAGGGCGATGAGGACATGTTTCGGACTACTGGTGATGTCAGTCACGATCTCGTGGCAGCAGAAGCGAGATACCACAGACCTTGCCATGCCTCATACATCAGCAAAGCTAATCTGCAGTATGCTGGTTTCCATGGAGGGAGACAAGGAACTTGTTACGATACGGCATTCAATCAATTGGCTGAAGATATCTCTGCTGACCTGAATGGTGGGAAGGCCTTTGATATGACAATATGACTTTGATATGAAAGTGAACAATGTGAAATACCGGCATTTCTGTCAAAAGGGACAAAGAAATGAAAATCTCCCCCCTGCATTCGACAGCTTACAGCAACATATGAAGCGAGGAAATTACCAGGCCTATGTATGGAAGAGAGCATTGGAGCCGACACAGAGCCTTCCACCAGCAGCTGGACATGGCTGGAAAATTCAGGATGGTGCCCTGCAGCCTGTGCTCATGACCAAAGATCCAGCAGCACGGGGTCTTCCGGAGCTGACTGTCTGTCACTGCAAGAAGTCTCTGTGTTGCCGAGCCGACTGCAAATGCAGAACCAACCACATGCCATGCACAGAAGCATGTGCATGTATGGCCGAAGAAACTTGTGAAAATCCAAGAACAATCTTTGAATCCAGTGGTGAAGAAGATGCTGACTAAAAGTTACAACAGATGAAATCTTCATGCTTCCATGGCGAATGTGATTCCTTGTTGCCAGACACAAATATTACAAACCGCTCTGACGAATGTGCTTCCGTGCAACCATGCACAATGATTATGATTCGCTCTCACTAATGTGCTTCTGTGTTGTCATGCACAACTTCCAGTGTCGACTATGATAACTATTATCATCCACTATGATGAATGAGTAGCTTCCGTGCTGCCAGACAACTATTATACTCGGCTTTTACTAATGTACTTCCGTGTTGCCAAAGACAACTATTATGCTCGGCTCTGATGTATGTGCTTCCGTGTTACTATTCACGAGTACAAGACTAACGCTAAAAATAACAGTTGCAGTTTTCTTCATGCGTGCCTCCGTATGTCTATGAATTTCTGCAGAACAATACTTTCTTAAGCGTTTGATTTCCAAAATGTATGCATACCAGTAGTAATTGAGAAACACCGTTCACCTTCATATGCGAACACAATTAAAAATGTCAGAAAGTTTGAATTAGTGTGATATTTTAGCTTTGGTGAAGCCATGACAAAGGCCATTTTCAAACAACTGTACATACTCCGATAGAGAATTATAATAGGAAGCCAATGATACCTCAACAATATTGAAAATTGGTTGAGTCTAGACAAAGATATTCACGTTTACGTTACCCCTCGCCCTAATTTTTGCGAGCCCACAGTGACCCTCTTGGTAAGTATCCTTGGTATGTATAATGGCCTGTAGAATTTTAATGATATCATACTACCTGGAGGTGTTCTGTCAGGTCTATTCTACCACCCTGTCAAGTCAAACCTTTTCTGTGGGGGGGGGGGGGTGTTGAACGAATTTCCTTATTTGGCCTCACATGAGAAATGGCTGCTGGACTATAAGTCCAAGGAACTGTATCGCATCAACGATTTTGAAAAGCTCAATTGTCCACCGCTTTGTATAACCGTTTTCAAAATGAGATTTCCACCTCTATATTATTGCAATATAGGTGGTCAATCAACAAATAAAAATCAATCTTCTTAAACTATCATCTTGTATTCAAAATCAAAAGCCTTGTACAATTAACGTTAATAAAACTCAGAGAAAAAGAGCAGTTAAATAATTTTTTGTTTCATAAATGAGTGGTAAAGTACCAACTGGGGTACATGTTAATCATAAACATGTACCCCAGTTGGTACTTTACCACTCATTTATTTAACAAAAAAAATTATGTGAGACTAACCATAACACCATTATCTGTAATTCTGTTTCTTCCAAAAGCAAACAATATGTATCAGTTTCTTCACTATCTCCTCTTTCAATGTGTTGGGAAGTATCCACTGGATTAGACTTTTTAGTTTCCTTTTGAGCACTCAGGTCAATCGCATAGATTGTATACCAACTTTTAAATGCTGTCATATCCAAAATAGGTTCTTTATTTCCATTGCTTTCACACACCTTTTGGAAAGACTTGTATGCTTCAGCATAATCATTTTTTCCCAATTAATTTCCATTCTATCTCGTGGATAAAATGTTCCATCTGGAGAAACACGAATTTGTTTCACCTTTGCATTATCACTCAATGCATTATTCTTATCAGTGGCAGTATCACCATCTGGTTTTTAAAAAAGGATCCACAGATATCGTGGCTTTCCTTCCAGAACACCCAAATTCCAGATGCAAGTGCTTTGGTTCAGTTTAACATGTCAACGTCTTCTTTTCAGGTATGATACATTGAGTGGCTTCTTTGAGTTAAGTGTTCTGTTCAACATCTCTTCTGTTTTAAGATTAAGAGTATATTCACAAATATTCCAACTAATTTCATCAAAAACAAATTTATTCTGAGCAGCAACAGTATTACCAACACCAAAAAGTAATCTATTTTCATAATCATTCCTTTGTAGTTGAAATCTAATTTTAAGACTATACAGAACTTTATCATGATCACAAAATCCAAATATACCATAAAGAGGAACTGCCACATTTAAACTATTATCTGCTTTTGTATCATTATACATTCTTTTCCTTTGACAATATCCAGGGTCTGTGTTTGTTCCCATTAACATATCAGAAATAAAACCTTCGACAGACCCCCTTCCCATTCTATCACTGAATGAATATAGTGTAAATTTCATCATTTCAGATGAAGTAGAGACATTATCAACCGCTTCAACTTCTTGTGTTCCAATATACAAACGAACACTATCAAACATTTTCCAGAAGAAATCATTTACGAGTGTAGCATTTGTGTTAGTTGCAGCCTTAGTGAATGTAAATTTACACAACAAGAAACCTTCGGATCGATTCAAATAAGTTTGTTGATTTTTTATTTCAAAACTTTTTGTTCCATTTGCATTCCAGTTATTGCATTTACCTTGAAGTAATCTTCTTTTTTAGTGGAGTTTGAGATGACAATGGTATCATCCAAATCTTCGTGACTATCAATTGCTTCCATACTTGTATTTATTTCGGAAAAAAATGTTAAAACTTTTGAAACCCTGATCCAAGTATTTGAATTATTTTCTGTCGTTCTTGGGGAGACAACTGAGTTTTGCCTTTCTTGATTTCTTTTATTGCTTGTAATTTATGAGCTTCCTTTTGGGCATGTTTTATACTCTTTATAGCACCCGCAACATTTCCCACAGCAGAAGCAGTTGAACCTACACCATTAGAGTATCAATTATCCCATCTCCATTTTTTCTAAATTGATGTCTGACACCCCTTTGTCTCGAAGGTTTATAGTATCATCTACCAAGATACAGACCTTCACCGTTGTGGTATGTGGAAAGGAACATCCCATCCCCTGTAATTATTTTATATTTTCCCAACTCGTGTTTCCTCACAATAACCATCATATTTATTTATTGGAAAACTTCACGAACGTGAATTCTGATGGATATAATTTCTCCATTAAAAGAAACCATCGATTATCTTGGTCAGTTGTCCTAAAATTTACTCTGTATATGGTTTTTCCTGACACAGGTCGATAAACCAGATTTTTAGATCCTCGTGGAGGATCTCTAAGTCTTACTCACGTTGTTCTTCATCTTCTTCTTGTGGACTTTTTTGTTTCACAGCCTACAGTTTTCATCGAAACTTCCTGAAACTTGGCATAGACATGTAAAAATCCCCTGCGCAGACAGTAACCATCTCCAATTTTGAAAATTCCTCCAAAAAAAAAACGTTATGACTTGAAAATATCTCCGCTCATGCAACTCGCCTAAAAAATTATCTCCGAAACTAGGTAAGCTTTTTGAATTCTGTTTGCAGGAACCGAATGGAGCATTAGCAAAGATGAATTACCGCACATATGATACATCACTATGACGTCATATCCATTTTTATGACGTCATTCCTATTTTTTGACTTTTTTTTTGTTTCACAACCCAGAGTTTTCATCGGATCTTCGTGAAACTTATCATGTATATGCAGAAAGCCCACGCGCAGGCAGTAACCATCGCCGATTTTGGAAATTCTTCCTAGAAAAAAGTTGACGTCATAATATCGCCGCTAATGGAAATCGCCTATACCATTATCTCCGAAACGAGGCAAGCTGTTTGAATTTTGTTTGGGGGGAATCAAGCCAGGTATGAGCACAGATAATTTATCGCAAACCTGATGCATCACAATGACGTCACATTCATTTTTATGACGTCATCATTCATAGGACGAGGATCTTTGCTAATTTGAGCTTGTTGGGTTCAATATTGAATTTATAACCAATTGGGGTTGAGTATGCGCTGAATGAAAATATTGTATTTGTTCTTATTCCATCATTATAAGCGCCATCAATCAAATAACAGTGAATTAATGCCGAATTTATTCCTGAGGATATTTGAATGACATTATCACTGTAAAACGTCCCATTAGTTTCAATATTTTTTGAGGAGAAACCCAATTACTCTCAAAATGAATTATCAATTGTGAAATCAACCTTGTAGTTATTTTTAAGTTTGATCGTTGATTTTGAAGTATGTTTATGAATACCTATGACAATATTTTTTGGTTCATCACCATGTTCTTTCAGAAGACGAGCAATTTTGGAGGAGATTTGAGAAATCTCGTATGCTCCGGGTGAAACTGTTATCGTTTTGTATCCACTTCCTGGATTATAACTAAACTTGTCATTTTTCTCTGTGATATTAAATAAGGTATTATAAGTTTCCATGGACAATAAAGACGCCTCATATTCTTTTGTTGCGTCAAATTGAAGTGGGTATGGGAATGAAGATGTGTGGTTGCTTGTTGTGAAATTAAAACTAAGGATTGTGCTTCTCATCTTATTTAATAGGAGATAAAATGTCTTTGTATTGATATTTATTAATTATTTTCATGTTCATCAATTGGTCTAAAATGGCTGATTCTTCATCAAAACAATTGTTGTTTCCAGCCTTCTTACTACCTAACAGCAATAACAGTCTATTAACTAATTGTGATGACTCATTTGGAAGAAAACTAACACCTGAACCAAGGATACTTAAAGCCTGAATAATGTGTTTCTCCTTCTCATTCTTCCGACTTTTACCAGAAAGACTAACCCGATAATTAAGAGAGTTCAGCAGATCAATATATACTCTATCATCAATATTTTTCATATCCAATGGTTTATCAAAATACTTTGATTTATCCCTCAGTTGAACCTTGTCTTCCATCTTTTGTGAGAAGAAACATTAATCTGGGGGTTAATTTAACAGGGGTTGAGCAGAACTCAAGAACTTGAATTCATCATTCAATATCAATACCTTTTCTTGAACAAGATGAAATATTGCTGGTTGTTCTGTTGGAATGAGTCCTGCTTTGGTTTTTTTATCCGCTGAATATTCATTGTTTTGAAGAGCATTCACAACATAATCAGGGGGTTGATTAATCTCTTCCAGTTGTTGAAATAATCCTTCATAATCATCTTCTAATTCTTCTCTATGCCCTCATTCTTCCTCTGGCATTTGACTGAAATCTTTCAACATTTGAAGTTTTTTTTAGGAGTATATTCAATTGTGGGAACTGTGGAAACATGTATAATTTTTTCTTGGGAAGTTTTTAAAAGTGGTTTAAAAATTTTCCTTTTGTTTTCTTTCAAATGCTTCTTCACTCATTAGTTTCTGGCTGCGTTTCTTCTTGATGTCTTCCTGTTGTTTTACAACTTTTGAAACCAACTCTTGATGTTCCTTCAATCTTCTTGCTCCTTCTTTCACATCCATTTATTTATTGGAAAATATCATTTAATGCATTGTTAAGATCAACAGGAAAATTTTCCTTTTCTTCATCAGTAAAGTAGATGTGTTCAAATAAATCCTTTTCTTTAAATATTTCATCAAATTCTTTATTTACATTAATACGAGTTGTAATTTCTTCTTCACAAATACTTGTATCTCTGCTTTTCATATGTTTGCGTTGAGTTTATTCATCAACCTCAAAACCAAATGATAAAATCTTCACCCCATTACCACTCAGATGTTTAATAATTTGTCTTCTTCCTTCTGGATTAGTTTCTCATATCTCAAGACCACCAGATTTTAGTTTCTTTAACTCACTCTTACAATGTGAATATTTTGTTGTACCAAGAGAAACCTCCTCAAATATTTGACCTTCATTCCTCAATCGTAGATGTTGCTCCACTGAAATATAGTAATCATCTTCACCCTCTCCTTCTTCAGGTCTTATTGCTTGAGTTGTTGTCGATACAATGCATATCACGGGGTGTTTTTTAAGCAGATTAAAAATATTCTCATTTGTACCATACAAAAACCTTGATTTATGAAAGTTTTTTTCCAGAAGCAGATTAACCCACAGGATTTATACACAAGATTTATAATAATAGTTGTCATTTATATATCTAATTGTTTATAAAATATAAAATATATCCCTTAATATCTCATCTTGTTTCACAACTATATATTTATATTTTTCAGTCGTGTGCTTCATCGAATCCCCAAATTCCTTTTTACTGCATAATGTAGAACAATTGTCTCTCCAAAAATTGTTCATATCTATTGAATTTAACTTGAATAAAATAAAAGTATTAGCATTATTTCTGATGGAATGACGAGGGAGTTGAAAGTATGAATGACTAAGATAAATACAAGCCGGTAGGCGACGAGGGATCCGCTAGGATCGAAGCGCTGGATACGATGCTTTTCATTCTGACTGATCCACCGACGAAGATTTATTGCCAAGACGTATGGGTTCACATTCAATTGTTCCTCTGCCTGGCAAGATTTTTCCTGTTGTGTATTTTGCCAACTGGCACTCTTCAGAGTGGAGATGGAGGAAAGTGTAAATTACAAAAAATGTTCTACCAACCATGTTCTATCACCATGCCAAGACGCTTTCGTTTACGTCAAACCGTTTCGCCTTGATATTAATTAATAAGGGATATCTAGCGAATCCCAATATTGCCTCAAGAGGAGTTGAATTGGAGATGCAGTTGATGTTCAGATCACATGTTATCAAAATTCATTGAATCATCAAACGAAAATATAATGAAACAAGTATTGAAAATGGTGAACGGAGGTGGAGAAAAGGTATTTTTTCGAATTTTGCGTATTTCAGCCCCGACACCCTTGGTGATCGAATCTGGAAAAATGCTGCGGTTCAATTTTGTAGTAGTTATTAAACTCTATCCATGCACCGAATTTGAAGGTTCCGTCGTCTCAGGTTTCCGAGGTCAAGGTCACTTCACATATTCCCTGGTTCACCACCTTTCCGCATTCGGAGGGCTGCCATTCGGAAACTATGAGAGATAGAGGAACGTTATGCAATCGCGAAAACTAGATGGGGATACAAGGAATAGGCAGGAGTTCGTGCAGTCGCTCCACCTATCATAGAAGCCATGCTACGTCAATTACCGTTTGAGTTCTTAAAACGCCGTTTTTCGGCCGCTGCATAGCAACGGGTGGTTGCTTCGCAAAGAAATTCAAACATGCACACTCCCAGCCCATATGGCACCTGTTCGCCAAGTTTCATCGAAATCGGGCTGCTGGTTTGTGCTGTGGAGCCTCGCGTTGCAGACACACACACACACATACACACACACACACACACACACACACACACACACACACACACACACACACACACACACACGGAAAACCTGACAATAACGGATATCTGGCGAATCCCAACAATTTCAAGAAGAATGTCTCCCTCTTGTGTCGGAGCTGTCCATTAAGGCCCAGTCACACCTTGACGTTTTAGCCAGCTTATGCCGATTTTTGGAAAATTTGTGTAAAACGCTGGTACACATCGAGTACGTTATGGGTAAGTTTTGATAACATTGAGAGCACGCTGAAAAACACTGCTATACGTCATAGTACGCTGGCTTTAAACATTGTACTTTTTGGTTGTCCTCAAATTTTCCATGCTTGAAATTTTAAGACTTATGCCAGCGTATGACTCACACGTTCCGCATAACGCTGGCCATTAGTTGTAGGCACGTTACGCGATTGTTGACACACGTTACTTGTAAGTTACTCATAAGCCGAAACACGTCGAGGTAATGTTTAGCGTACCCGAAACTTATTTCTAACCTATGAGTAACGTGTTGTACGCACGATATGCGAACGTTGGCACACGTCGACAAAAGTAACTTGAAAGGTACTCATAAGTCGAAACACGTCAATGTAATGGTTAGGGTCAGTGTTCCAGACTCCATGTTATTTTTATTTTCTTCGGTATGACGGTGATGTTGACACTTCGATTTTTAGTGCAGTTATAATATAATATGATTAAAAGGCTGCCGCTCAACGATTTAAATCATAACCGCACTAGAAATCGATGTGTCAACATCACCGTCATACCGAAGAAAAAAAAAAACCATGGAGTCTGGAACACTGACGCTAACCATGACCTTGAGTGTTTCGACTTATGAGTAACTTACAAGTAACTTTTGTCGACGTGTGAGAACGATGGCATATCGTGCGTACAACTTATTCCCATCGCATGCGGAATGTGTTTCATACGGCAAGTACGTTGTAAAATGTTTTACACGTTTATAATTACAAGACGTACTCCACTTAATACGACGTATGATAGCGTACTTTAGCATTCTATTCATGCATACCAAACTTACCCATAACCTATTCGACGTGCGCCAGCGTTTTAGACGCATTTTTCAGAGGTCGGCATACGCTGGCAAGATCACCAAGGTGTGACTGCGATGTTGACATTTCCATTTCTCCAGCAGTTATGATTTGAATCGTTGTGCGGCAGCCTTTTAATAGGCTATGTCAGGTCATCGTCGGCGATACGTGCAGTGCGCTATGCATAAGATGATAGACTATCGTTGGGCATAGGTTGTGAACGCCGACAACAGGCTAAGCATTCGTTGGTATAAGTTATCTTTAAGACAACGAAACGTTCTGTGTCCGTTACTAATATGTTATGCATATGACCAACCCGTTATGAATACATCAGAATCTTAAAAAAAAAGATCAAAAGTTCAACGTAAGCCAGCGTTTTACATACATTTTGAAACGTTGCCATTGCTGACTAAAACGTCAAGGTGTGACTGGGCCTTTACCTTTTGGTTTCTTTCATTAACACAAACATCAAAGATAACGAAGTTCTTTTTTGATTTATCCAAATCTTGGGGAGAAGGTATATCATCCATATTATCACTAAGAATACAAGTTATCGGTTTTGATTTCTTTGTTTTTCTCTGTGTCACAAAATAGTTGTATTATATCTTCAATGTTGTTATCATTTAGTTTGTTTTGAAGTTTAAATAAACCGATTATATCTTCTTTTTGAAGACCGGCATTAAAACCTTGTGAGAGTAGTTGATCCTCAGGTTGAAAACTCGACTTTGTGAAAATTATGAAATTATCATAATCTAAAAAGTTGGGAGGAAGGAGCATCTTTAAAAGTAAGTAGGTTTTTCCACATCCGCTTGAACCAACTATGAGACATCTTGATGAATTTGGAAGATTTTTATGGTTGTTAAATTTTATCTTATTTTCCCAAATGGGTAAAAAATCGTTCATTTATATATTTGGAAAAGAGGTTATTTAATTTATTATTGGCTTTTTTCGAAACTCAATATTTTATCCTAAGTTCGGGTTTAATTTCAAGATAATCCATTACTTTATTTATACAATATCTTGTGTTGATATTTCCCTGAAAATGACAATTGTGAATAATATATAACAACAATCCTTTGAACATTTTCTTATACGTTCAGTTTCTTCCATTGTAAGGAAAGGTGTGTTCTCACCCTCATACTTTACATTAATTTCTCTCATCAATCTTGTAAAGTAATTAATTTTTGGTGTAAATCTTAAAGAATTATATTCCTTTTTTATATTTTTTTATTATCATTAATTGGAAGAAAATCACAGAATATACATTGTTGATAGGCTTTTGACTCAGAGTGGGATTAAACGCAATCACATGCAGGACAATTCTCAAATTTGTCACATGGAGAATCAGCGAATTCAAGAGGCTCAAAATCTAGTAAACTATTCATATTTATAAAGTAAAACTTTACTTCAGCTCAAATTCATCTTCAGTATCATCTTCGGTACTTTCACAATCATCTCTAAAACTACTTTCATAACTATCGTTTGAACACAAACTCTAAGTATCACAACTGTCGTCACTCTCATCATCTTCAAAATCTTCAGTTGAATAATGACTCATATTTAATTCGTAGAAAAGAGAGGCGAGATTGAGATGGTTTGGACATGTGCACAGGAGGGAAGCGGAGTATATCGGGAGAAGGATGTTGAAGATAGAGCCGCCAGGCAGGAGGAGAAGAGGAAGGCCAAAGAAGAGGTTCATGGATACGGTGAGGGCGGACATGCGGGTGGTTGGAGTGTCAATGGAAGATGTGGAGGATGGAGCGAAATGGAGACGGTTGATCCGCTGTGGCGACCCCGAACGGGACCTAGCCGAAGGAAGAAGATTTAATTAGTAGAAAAAACATTACCATCGATATCTAAATACCTTTTTTCATTAACAGATTCAACCACTACATTTGTTATATTAAATGTAATTTAAAAATGATCCTTAACTACTACTGAACGAAATGTCATTTCACCTGAAATATTAACATCATTTATTTCATCAGGATTTACATCTTTAGGGTTGTTGAAAAAAAATACAAATTTCTCCTTGCATATGACAGATGGTCTTATCTTTTCTTTCTAAAGCTTCATTCATAAGGTTTTTCTTTTTTGATACTTTTTCTTGTTTCATTGCTTTTTCTCGTTTTGAATATATAACCAGAACGCGAGCAGAAACTTTTGTGAGAACAACTTCAATTGATGTTCTTCCAGGTATACTAAAAGCCCTTCCACTGAAGGAAATTGAAGAACTCGTATTATTCACCATAATTGTTTTTATCCAATAGTTGTTATATTTATCTTTGTTCAATTGTACAGCCTTGACATATTTCTCAGTATCTTTTACAAATGAAAAGATTGATTGAAACTTGTCTTTTGTGTCTTGATACATTGTATTTATAAAGTGAAAAAAGTTGGAGGATAAAATGGTTTTTAGCACAGATTCACTTGTAAATTAAATTAAATTTTCACCAAAAATTTTTTATTTCAAGCAAAGTTTTATTACATAAATATGGTGAATAGAACGTACTGCAATGTTTGTAATCATGAATATAAATGCTATAAAAAACACCTTCAAACCAACAAACACACATTCAATCTTTTTCGACAAATATTTCCACTTGACCAAGAAACAAAACATTGTGATAGATGTGATAATGATATTCTTTTTAAAATTTTTAATATAAGCACCTTCAATCATGCAAACACAAGAACAATGAAGAAAGGGAAGCTAAATTCTCCATTGAAAACACTGATGGGGCATTTAAAGGGAATATAAAAATAAGATTGTTTCACTTTCAAGACCCTGGACCATCTTCAATCGTGGAAGCTGTTGATATGGTTAAACAAAGTATCGAAAGGATAATTAAAAACTTCTTCTTCTTCTTCTTCTTCTTCTTCTTCTTCTTCTTCTTTCGGCTGCTCCCGTTAGGGGTCGCCACAGCAGATCATCCGTATGATCTGCATAGCGATTTGGCACATGTTTTACGCCGGATGCCCTTCCTGACACAACCCTGGTCGCCTCTTACGACACAGGGATTTATTAAATCCATAATTAAAAACACATTAAGTGAAATGAAAACTTTTAAGTTTTATATGGGAGTAAAATTGAATATGGTAAGACAAGACGATGAAACTACTCCTGATATGAGGACAAACCCTCACTTTATCTCATCATTTCAAGATATTTTGTAAGATGTGATGTATACGATGAACTCCAGAGACAAGAATAAGATGTTGATAACACCGTAGTAGGTGGTGGATTTACTTTCACAAAAATAATCTTTTTCGATATACACATCTTAAAATCCGATCCTCTTCAAGCTTCTTCTTATATTGATTTACCAAAAAAGATAAAACTTAAGAAAGCGGTTGTTAATATTCAAAACAAAGATATTAAATGTTTTCTATGGTCTGTTCTTGCTCACTTACATTCTCCACAATGGAATCCTGAAAGGGTTGAACATTATAAGAAATATGCAAATACATTAAATGTTAAAGATTTAAAGTTTCCAATGTCATTGACAGATATTCCTAAATTTGAGAAAATGGATCATTAAATCTATCTGTTAATGTATATGGATTAACGGATACAAACAAGGTTCAGACCTTTAAAAATTTTCTAACAACTATAAAAATGATGAAACACACATTGATCTTCTCCACTTTACTTCAAAGGAAAAATCACATTATGCTTTCATCAAAAATTTCTCAAGATTAACCAAATCACAACTATATAAGAGAAAATGTAAAACGTATCCTTGTAAGAGATGTCTAAACTCCTTTCACACAAAAGAACGATTAAATTAACATTCAAAATATTGCAGTAATCATAAATCAACCGTTATCAATTTACCAAAAGCAGGTTCAGTTATTTCGATAACTAAATGTGGATAGATCGCTCCCTTTCCCTTGTTTAATGGGAAATCAAATTTTCATGCGCTCCAGAGTTATTTTGATCGTCAGGGTTTTCTTTTATTTCTTTACCACCAACATCAACTACAACAGCAGCATCACGCTCATCTTCACCTCACTTCCTCACACCGACGCCATGGCCTACGTGCGTGTCGGCACGTATGTGGACGGAGTCCAATGTGCCAGGCAGGGTTTCTTTGGGGCATTGGCATCTTGGATTTCGCTCCAAATACGGGCATGGCGCCCCTCTCAGCCAATCGGAGGGGTGCGAGCGAGATTGCCGTCAGGTGGCCAATGAGAGAGGGCCACGCCTCAACGGATGGCGCGAGAGAGAAAAAGGAAAGGAGAGCCGAGGATAAGTGCGGCGGATCTCCTGGAAAAAGAAGACAGTTTTGGTTGTCGGGACGAGTGTGAGCGGAGCTCTGGACTTTGATCGCTCTCGCTGGTGCTTGGTTCTTCGGGCCGTTTCCTCGAGCACGTATTCTGGGCTCTGCTCGTCCCGTCGCTGGCGCCTGGTTCTTCGGGCCGTTTCCTCGAGCGTGTGTTCTGGGCTCTGCTCGGCCCGTCGCTGGCGCCTGGTTCTTCGGACCGCCTCTCGACGCCGGCCTGGTTCGCTCGTGTCAGCCAAACCACACGAGGTGGACAGGTCCATGTCCTTCTGGGTATCTGTATGTGCGTGTGTGTTTGCGTGCGTGCGTGCGTGTGTGTCTGTCGGCGGGACCGTCTTTCAGTCGGAAATTGTAAAGTGCCTTCGCTGTACATTATTTGCCTTGCATCTCTTAATAGTCATGATAACTCTGCCCTTACGTGCTTCCCTCCTTCCCTACCTACTGTTAATAAATACCCCATTTGTTAAATGTATCAGCTCGTTTTTGTGTGTCTTTTATTGGTTTTACATGGTGCGTGTTGTGGAATTAGAAAGGCTGTTGTTGACTTAGTGGTGTGCATTTTGGAGCGACGGAAGTTCGGTGACCATCCGCTCAGGTCACGCACGGGTCGAGCGTGCATACGGCTCGTCCCGTACGAGTGACGTCGAGGGTGTGAATACTCCATAGCTCGCCACATGGGTCAAGGTATTTTGAAGTTTGGCAAATAACCCTGTACCACGTGGTGGAATTATCGACGATTCATGGTCCGGTAAGGGACCTGTCCCCTCGGAATTTTCCGAAAGGTACGATCTAAATTCCAGGTGTTCGGCAGAGTCGACCCTATTGCTCCACCTCGCGGTCGTGCTCGCCACCGAAACTCGGCCCACAACAATATATCCGTATGACTATATGGATTCATTTGAGAAGAAGTTTAAAGAAACACAACTTCCTTCAAGGGAAAATTTCTATGGAGAGTTAAATAAAACTCATTTCTGCGAGAGATGAAACAGCAGCTAAAAAGATTTGGGAGAAGTATAATATAAAGAATCTTGGAGAATATCATGATTTGTCTCTTAAAACTGATGTATTGTTATTGGTTGATGTGTTTGAAACTTTTACAACAGTCTGTCATAATAAAAATTCTTATGGATTAGACCCCGTTCACTATAACATAGCCCCGGGTTTGGCTTGGAGTTCTATGTTAAAAATGAAAAGACAGAATTTGGAATTAATCAGTGATATAGATATGCTTTTAATGATAGAGAAGGCTAAAAGGAGGAGGAATATCTCGAGTATGTTCCAAGAGATATGCGAAAGCAAATAACAAATATCTTCCTCATTATAATAAGAATGAGGACAACTCTGACCCTGATGTATTATGATGCTAACCATTTGTATGGGTGCGCCATGTCTCAATCTTTACCTTATGGGGAACTTAAATGGGTTAAAGAAAAACATTATGAAAAAGTTTTACTTGACATTGTTATCTCATCTCAAAAAGAATTGGATGAAGCTGAATTTGGATATTATTTTGAGGTTGATTTAAAATATCCAGAAGAACTTCATAACAAACATAAAGACCAACCTTATGCCCCTGATAAAGAAAGTCCAAGAAAAGAATGGTAAAGTGATTACCAACAGTCATTCAATATAAAAGGTAAATCTCCAGAAAACATACTTACGACATTAAATGATAAAGAAAGTTATGTTTTGTATCAAAAGAACTTGAGACAATATTTATCTGCTGGGTTGAGGGAGAAAAATTCATCGAATTTTGAAATCTAAACAAAGTCATTGGTTGAAGAAATATATTGATTTTAATACAAAAAGGAGAACAGAAGCAAAAACAGATTTTGAGAAGGACTTTTGTAAATTTATGAATAATGCTGTATTTGGAAAGACTCTGGAAAATATTAGGAATCGACAAAACATAAGACTTTCTACATCTTGGAAACAGGCTTCAAAGTTAATTAATATACCAAGTTTTGAACGAGTGGAGGTGTTTTCAGAGAACTTTTGTGCTATTCATTTGAAAAAAAGAGACTCTTGAAATGGATAAACCGATTTATATTGGAGCATCAATTCTTGACTTGTCAAAGTCGTTGATGTATGACTATTACTATAATCGTATAAAATCAAAGTATCAGCATAATGTGTCATTGTTGTATATGGATACAGATAGTTTTATATTAGAAATTAAGACAAGTGATGTATATGAGGATATGATTGATAATATTGATATATATGACACAAGTAATTATAAGTCTGATGTGTTGTTTTCATTAAATAATAAAAAGTTTATTGGTAAGTTTAAGGATGAGTTGAGTGGAAAGGTCATGAGAGGATTTGTGGGTTTGAGATCAAAGTCTTATGCTTTTACGTACATTGATAATAATAACATTGAAAGATGTGATAAGAAGCTGAAGGGAATCAAGAAAAATATAATCAAGGAAACAATAAACTTTAAACATAATTACAACTGTTTAACCTTAAAGAAGGAAGAGTACAGAAAAATGAATACAATAAGAAGTGATAAACATCAATTATACACACAAGAGTTAAATAAGAAAGCATTAGGAGCTTTTGATGATCAAAGATATATTTTAGAGAATGGAATCAAGAGTATCCCTTATGGTTATCAGTGTTTAGGGCTACTGCCGTCTTTTTACTGATTTTATAAATGATAGAACCAAGCAATAACCAAACCAAAGAGTGGAGATGTAATCAGCCTTGGTATTTAAATGGGAAACACAAAGAATGTGAGAAATATCAAATAAGTCTTATTGAAGAAATAACCGGGGTAAAAGTAGATAAAACAAACAAGCGGATAAATTTAATTACAAATAAGTTGGAGGATGTCAAGAAAAAAAATTAATGTCCTTGAATGGACTGAAAACTTTGATGGTTCTCAATTGAACAATGGAAAAACAATTTACTACAATCTCAAAATGATATGTGGCTCAAGAGGTGGTCAAACAAGAGCATTGAGAGAAGTTTATCATTTCATTTCTGCTCAACAAAGACATTTAAACCAAGAACTAAGTTCCAAAATAATCTTTGTGAATATACTCGATGGTGATGTCAGTTTTCCTAAAATTAATTTATTCCCGAAAGTAGAACATGAACAAATATGAATGGAATGAAAATATAAAAGGAAAGAAGTGCTTTTATCAGTAAGTCTCATTTTAACATTTGCTCAATAGGCCAGAGATCAGTCTCCTATTTTGACCTTCTGGGCCTTGAGACGGTCTCAATTTTACATTTATTTGTATGGGAGGGGTACGAATCGGTCTCCTGTTTTGGGCTTTTGAGGCATTGATTCAAAGAGTTTTTCCCTTTTTCCCCATTCATTTGAATGGATGCCTGAGAAACCCCATTTATCCTCGACACACACTCACACTCACACTCACACACACACACACACACACACACACACACACACACACACACACACACACACACACACACACACACACACACACACACACGGAAGATTAGATAGCCAGAAAGAAGAAGAGCAGATAAGGACAAACGGCCTCACAATGCCTGGCGCGGTCGGCTGACTGCGCAACCCAGTACGTTTTGGGGGACGCTCTGCTTGAGCGATCCCACCCTTAAGAGTCAGCGCGTTATCTCCTGCATAATCACTTTGCCAGGGCTCGTGGTACGTGTGCTCCGCATTGGTCCAGAAGAACGTCAGTCGCACACCAACCCCGAGTGAAGATGCAGCGACAGCAGACGAGGTGCAGTGAAGAGAGGGTGGAGCAGAGAGGAAAAGGAGAGGTTGAGGCAAACAGGTGGAGAAGTGGGCGAGGCAGGCAGGAAGGAGGAGAAGAGCAGAAAGAGAGAGGGTGGACGGCTTCGCCATCCCACATTTATAAGCCCCGGGCGAAGGGTGGAGTGACCAACCGAAGCGACGCGCCGTCACCCGAATCGTGCTCCCCTATTGGGTCCCGGCCCCGCCCTGCCAGGCTCCTGAGGCCGGAAGTGGTCTCATTCGCACATCAGGTGCAGTGAAGAGATGGTGGAGAAGTTGGCGAGGCAGGCAGGAGGCGAAGTGGGCGAGGCAGGCAGGTGGTGAAGTGGGCGAGGCAGGCAGGTGGATAAGTAGGTCTTGCACTGAACTCCCGGGGTGTGCTCTGGCGACAGGACGAGGGTCGTGTCGGTCCCGCATGCCCACTCAGGCATCCCCAGCGAGATACATTTGGTGCTGTTAACGTGCTTCGCCCATCCCTGCGCCACGCGGTCCGAGTGTCCCAGGCCACGCAGAACGCCCCTGTTTGGTGGTGTGGATGCAATTTCTCTGAAATTAGCATAATGGGTTTGAGGGTGATATAACCAATAATAGATATTGTTTTTTTAGAGTATGATATTAAAATAAATAAATTGTAATTGAAAATGTACTTAAACAGCGTATGATTTTACGTGTTTGAACATGTATCTGCTTTTATTTAACAGAATCATATCTCCCCTTTGTTTGGAAAGATCGACCTGACAATTAAAAAAATGTAATGAGCTGGCCGACTTTTCCAGCAAGCCAGATTCAGTAAAAAGAATTGCCTATCACTTTAAAGCTATCTAAGGGATTTATTTTATAAAAGGCACCAACAAGTTGGAATGTGAATCTCAGAAAATGTCTAAATGTATTCACTAAGCTCTAATCACTTCAAGATAATATATTTTCCCAGTCTGGGTGAAGCAGACTGACTTTTAACCTATACATACTATAGAAATTTATCAAAATGCCAAAAAGAGCTGAAGTTTGAGACATTCTCGCATTCTGTGCGTTTTTCTGTGCCAGGAGCAGATTAACACATCTGGTTTTGAAATATATGTAACAACCATTCAACCAAGTCAAGCTGGGGCTGTATGAAGGTAGACGATAAGCTTCATCTGGAGGATGTAAAGACCTGACAAAGTTGGCGCCAGCGTCTAAAAAAAAAAATAATAATAATAAATGCTATGTCTCACGAAACACTATATGAGGAACTAAAATTCTCCATGCATTTCAGTGATTTGGAGAAAGTTTGACTCCAGGTCTTCCATATGCATATGTATGTGCTTGTATTTTTTTTGATGTTGTTTGTTAAATAAATGTTCAATTGTTCAGATGACTTAGAAATTTCTTCTACAGTGGCGAATTTTATTGATGCGGGGGTGCGTGGAGGCACGGGATGATTTTTCCTTTCTGCGGAAGACGTCGGTGGTCGAGGTGGTGAGCGATGGTTGAGCAAGGTGAGATGCCGTTGTAAATCGGCGCGCAGATTCGAATGAAAGGGCGTGCCATGCGCGTCCTGTACAGTGTTGCTGGTGAGTCCCTCACAGTGCTGCACCGGTGTCTGTTATCGTGTATGTGTGCTTGCTTGCTTGATTTTTATCATGGATAAATGGAAAGGGTTGAAATGGAGGCAGAGATGTAGTTATTGGACCCACGCAACGCACTTCGTCCCGTTAACCCATTAGACATTTGGAGAAGGCCTGACTGCATGAAGACGAACAAAATAATCGCATGGGGATCACTATGTGGTTTGCCTTTGCCTTCGAGGCATGTGGTTTTGCAGAACAGCAGCAATATACTTGACGTATATTTTACGTCATCACCAACAATCAAATTTGCTGCTCATACACCCCATCCATATCCTTGTTTCTCAAGACTGTGGGGTAAAATGTGTTCAATGAACTCTCGTTTTTAAAGTGATTCTTCACCATTGAGAGATCGGGCGAAAAATTGTATATAGCATGATATTTTTAAAAGTTGTGGATGAATTATGACAAAAGTTGGTGGATGAGTTGGCTCGGTGACAAGAACAAAACCATTCGATTTTGGTTCAGGTCTGGATGCAGATCCGGCTTATCAGTGGCATCCAAAACATAAACTGTTCAGCCTTGCGCTCATAGTCATAATCGGGAGTGTTTCATCATTATGGGACGTTAATTCTGGTCTGTGGCTTCCATGACTTTTCAGGGGGCAGGATGTCGACGTTTTTGCAGTACGTCTGTCGAGCATTCAAAAAGTTATGAAGAAAACTGCTGCATTTATAATTACAAATTTATTTTGCATGAAAAAAGAGAAAAGGATACCGATTGTAACAGCACTGGCCACAGAAACAGGGAGGGTGAAGAGGATGCGGAAAGAAATAAATGTGTTGGGGGCGATATCTGTGAACTTATTTTTGCAAACAAAGTTCAAAACATCTTGTGGTCGTGACAACATTGGAACTCGTTTTGTAACGGCTCGCAATTCACAAAACAAATCAGAAGCATCAATATCTTTGGAGAAACCCATGTCGTAAATCCTGCTCTGGCTTCAAGCAATGTTCCGTCATTTGCTTTGATGTTCTATTCTGTAAACCGTGAACATCATAGAGGAAGCCAAACACAAAAATAATTTGATGCGTCTATGAAGAATCTTTCTTCAAGCGACTGCATTGCTGTGTTAAGGATTGAAAAAGTCAAAAGTTCACTTTTAATTTTTACTTGGGGTTCTCAATAGGCTTATCGTCTGTGTCATTTGTGAACTGCTTCCTGGTTCTCCTGATATGGACTGGATTTGGTTCTAAGTGTGCCGGTATCTTCAACTCTTCAGCGAGTTCACCAATCCATCAATACAATTATACCACCCCCTCGTGAACATGACATCATCTGCTTTGGCTTAACGCGGTTCGTACCAGAGATCGTCAAGACCGGGGCTAAAATGACGAGACCAAGCAGAGATAGAATCGTTTACCAGAAAGAACGAAATATGTTGCAGTGGCGCCCTCCGTTACCAACAGTCTTCACATTACCAGCAGCAGTCCTGACTTCAACGCACGACCGCACGGCATTCTGGTGTCCTTGGGGGTGGGTTTCCTGGCTTGCGAAGCTGGCCGTTAACAGTTCGTATTAAAGGAAAAAAGCACACAAGACAGTCTGCTGTTTACTTGTGTAATTTCATTTCATGAATAGTTTTTTTTCATTCACTTTTTGTCACCCCTAAATTTTACCACTTCAGGCGACTGCCTAATTTGCTTTGTGTTTGCACCCGGCGAACAGACATGGAACTTTGGTTATTATGAACCTGTGTGTATGCTTTCTACAGGGTTGGTAGGATAGCCGAGAGGGTTGCTCACTTACCTTTGAGTTATCGAGCCTGGATTTGAATGTCAAACAAGCTGTAAATGGTCAACCTGGTATTTCAATATTTGTGCCGTCAATCAGAAGAACATCGAGCTGGAGGACCCGTCTGCCAGGTCATCGGCTTGATTTTAAAGACCCCACTATGTCATCCCTAAACAAGTCCTTATTCCTGCCCTGACTGTGCTGTGAAGCAATGACAAAACACCCAGCACAACCATTGCCAATCAACTGCGTTGATAGCACCATAACTCTGTCAGGAATATGGCAGAGTGATGGCGATGCTCGTTTTGGTTTCGTTAATCCTCCAGTTTATTGTTACCGAGTATAATCCAGAATTTTACGACATCACACTCTTACGAAAACTGAGTGCCGAGGGATCACCAAATTTTTATGCAAAGGCGTCAGCTCCAAATAAATACAATGCTTGGTGGCAGCGTACAATAATAATAATAATAATAAAAGTTTATTTTTATTCAACTTCCATTGTGGCTCAAGGCCGAATTGAGGTAAATTTTACAATTGATAATTGAAACAAATCAAATACAACAAAATAGCAATACAAATACCATCAAGAAAACCAATTTTGCAATAATTTAACAATTCACATCTCATCAAAGTTTAACAAATGCTGCAATTTATTCATTGTGCGGATAAGAAATGCCATTGGGCTGTTCTTGAATATAGTGGTTTCACATTTCAACTCCGTCACTTGTTTGGAGTTACGTAGCTGAGAGCCGCCATGAGATCTGTCTGCAGGTAACAAGTGGTAAAGTTTGGAATTTGGAAGCAATCTCGCGAAAGAACAACAACGTTGTTCACTTCTCTTCTCAAGTGACTCCAGATCACAATCATGTAAAGCATCCAAGTGGCTGTGGGAGTCAGCCTGGTGTTGGCTTAGTGGCTGGGGTGGCTGACTTAAGATCTTAAGGTCCTGAGTTCAAGTCCCATTGGCTGCTGAATTAACACCAGGTGGGGTTTATTCAGCCTGCCATCCTTCTAAGGTTGGTGTAATGAGTACCAGTAGAGGGGCATGGCCTCGGCGGCACAGCCGTGCTTACAAAAAATGATAGCGACCCAGCAGCAAAGCTGTCATACGCAAGAACAGAACACAACTTATCCAAGAAACAAGAGATGAATCGACTCCCATTTGTCGGAGTTTTGAAATGGTGATCG
The DNA here is from genome assembly GCF_056783735.1 of Eptatretus burgeri. Taxonomy (NCBI): domain Eukaryota; kingdom Metazoa; phylum Chordata; class Myxini; order Myxiniformes; family Myxinidae; genus Eptatretus; species Eptatretus burgeri. The sequence goes on along the minus strand of NC_140962.1, from coordinate 152,888,301 downwards.
TGTGATCCATGTGATCGAAAGCTTTCGAAAAATCTGTAAACATCATCGACAAAATTGATCCTGGTGTTTGTGCATCCTCATGATATGTGTGCAGAATATCAATCGGATTATGTGAAGTTGATGCACCTCTAATGTTTCCAAACTGTTTGGGGTCAAGGTTCTGCTTCATTTCTTCTATCGTTCGCTGTGCCATGACGTGTTCTGCAAGTTTTGAGAAGTGGGCGGTTGGAGCTACTGGGTGCAAGTTGTCGATGGTGGTGTATTGTCAATGTGCTTCCTCATATATTACTGTCACCAAATGGGCAAATGACTCTAAGTGTGGACGTGAGTCCCTTGAAGATGACAGGATTGTTAGGACGGGCAGATGTGACCGACCCGCAAGCTATTTCCCAGGCCGAGGCATTAATTTTCTCACGTTATGGTCACGAAAGCAACTGCAGAGCTTGGTACTTCTCAAGGAAGAATTCTCACCATCATCCATGACCATTTGGGTGAATCACACGGTCTCAGCAATATGGGTCACCCAAAGCCTTCATGTTCAACAACTGCCCTTGGTTCATGCTTCCATGACCTTTCTGGCAATGGGATATTGGAGCGTGCACCAAAAGATTACTCGTACATTGTTCATTCTTTGCTCGTGTGTGGTTGTTGTTTTGACATTGCCTTTCGCATCGTGAGAGAAAATGGAGTTTCCCATTTCAAGCTCGCAGAACCTGCACCTGTTCAATGGACTCAGTGTTGAGGTTTCTTGAAAGATGCTAGTTTGGTGTCGTCAATTTATTTTGTCATCACGGGCACTTCCGTTTGGTGTCCTCAACCTCATGTGAATACGACTGTTTCTGAAAGTGTGCCGACCGACTGAATCTCTTACCACACACATGGCAAGGATATGGCTTCTCCTCCCTGTAGAGCAGCGTGTGCCTTCTAAAATCCGATTGATCCGAGAATGACTCCGTGCAAACTTTACAACGGTGTGGGAGCTCCAACGTGAGTTCGCATGTGAATTTGACGCTTTGACGATTGAGTGAAAGCCTCACCACATACAGTACAGGTGTATGGGCGCTCCCCTGTGTGAATCCTCAAGTGTCTCTGACGATCTGATTGCTGGTTGAAACCCTTACCACACACGTCGCAGGTAAAAGGCACTTCCGCAGTGTGAATGAGTGCGTGCCTTCTAAATTCAGATGAACACGAGAAAGCCTTTCCGCAAACTTCACAAATGAACGGGCGGTCCCCTGTGTGGATACTTGTGTGTCTGTTCAAAGACGACCGATTCAGGAACGTCTTCGCGCAAACCTCACACACGTATGGGCGCTCCCCCGTGTGGATACACGTGTGCTTCTTCAATGCCGATCGATCCGAGAACATCTTCGCGCATACTTCGCAAGAGTATGGGCGCTCTCCCGTATGAATTCTCGTGTGAATCTGAAGCTGTGATGACTGAGCGAATCCCTTCGGACAAATGGTGCACTTGTACGGGCGCTCCCCCGTGTGGATTCTCGTATGTTTCTGACAGTTTGCTAACTGACTGAATCCCTTCCCGCACACACTGCAGGTGTACGGGCGCTCCCCCGTGTGAATTCTCATGTGTACGTCACGTGATGACGAGTGACTGAACACCTTACCACACACGTTGCACGGGTACGGGCACTCCCCTGTGTGGACTCTCATGTGTTTCTGACAGTGTGCTAACTGACTGAATCCCTTACCGCAAACACTGCAGGTGTACGGGCGCTCCCCCGTGTGAATTCTCATGTGCACTTCACGTGATGACGGGTGGCCGAACATCTTACCACAAACGTTGCATGTGTACGGGCACTCCCCCGTGTGGATTCTCGTATGTTTCTGACAGTTTGCTAACTGACTGAATCTCTTACCGCACACACTGCAGGTGTACGGGCGCTCCCCCGTGTGAATTCTCATGTGCACGTCACGTGATGACGAGTGGCTGAACACCTTACTACACACGTTGCACGTGTACGGGCACTCCCCCGTGTGGATTCTCGTGTGTGTCTGACAGTTTGCTAACTGACTGAATCCCTTACCGCACACACTGCAGGTGTACGGCTTCTCTCGTGTGTGAGTCCGAGCGTGTATCACAAACATGCTTTTGTGACGTGTACTATAAGAACAAGTTCTGCATTGGTACTTCACGTTGCTGGAAGCTGATCGGCGCATCTTCGTGTGCATCTTTGAAGCAGCCTGGGTGGTGAAGCTGTGAGAGTACGAGGTGCACGGGAACTTCCTGACGAACTCCTCGTGTCTCCCTGTGAGGATAAGAAAAGTCTTTTTAGCATATCGTGCGTTGGATAAAAGCTTAAATTTCTTATTGCAAACCGCCTTTCTCTCAGTCATCGCGTCTACAAAAGTCCATTATTTTCTGTCCTGTCGCAGCCAGTCCCCGATTTGTTTTTTTTACAAAACTGGCGGAGTAACACCATGGTCACAACGAATATCGAAACAAACGCATGAGCTACATATGGTAGATTCGTGCACCGATTTGTGCGACTCACCCTCCAGACCTTCACATTTCCGTTGTGAAATTGCACCAAATTTTTGGGTCTTCTCTATGTGTTGGGAAACTTGGTGGTTCGGCGTAATGGTTAACGTTGGCTTGGGATCTTAAGGTCCTGAGTTCAAGCTGCAGACATGCCAAAATAACACCAGCCTATCATCGTTCTGCGGTCGCAAACCGAGTACCGAGCTTTCTCGCAAAAGTGAGCCAATCAAGTTCCCTGTGATGGAGTGTCGACCCATCCAGGATTGTACCCCCTCGCCAATGTAACTGCCTCAGTTGCCTTGTGTTCCTGAAAGCATGAGGAGGATCATCAATACTACGGTATATACATTAAGACGTCGACTTACGATCGACCAGTCGTAAGTCGATTTGGTCGCAAGTCGGCCAACCTTTATTTTTACCTTTATTTATAGTGTTCGGCCAATTCAAAAATTACCGTATATATATATATATATATATATATATATATATATATATATATATATATATATATATATATATATATATATATATATATATATATATATATATATATATATATATATATATATTATACTGCATAATGATATAATAATAATCTGTAAGTCATGTTTTATTAACATTTTCTTTGTTCATTATTGTTAAAACCATGGTTATAAAAACCATTTTTATTGTTACTGTATAACGTTTTTACGTCCGTCAGGTTTAAGTCCAACACTGCATACTACAGTGCAATTGGTTTTATATTTGCAAAAATATACAAAAATTACAAAAAATAGAAATTTTTTTACAGTAGTTACAAAACATACAAAACATGTAATTGGTCACTCGTGCTTTTCTGTGGATCGTCGATGTTATCAGCTGGGGCAGCGCTCAGGGTAGCCAGAGGAGTTGTTTTTTTCGTAAACATGGTGAGCTTTGTCTGAATTGTTTGTTTCTTTTTCTCCTCGTAAATTTCACGATCTCCAGTCATTCGAACATTATGAATTTGGAATATTTTCTTGAATCTTTTGAACCAGCCAGTACTTGCTACAAATTATTGACTGCAGTCTTCTCCGGCACGCTCTTTCAAAGTCTGAAATAGACTTCTCGCCTTTGTCTGCACAGTAAAAAGGCTTAAAGGTGTCCATTTCTAACGAGATGACCTCATAAAACCAGTCTCAATATACGTCCGTACGTCCCCATTTTTTTCTTCCGATTTTCTTGATATTTGGTATATGGGTCGATGTCGATGAGGGATGCACAACAGTTTGACCTTTGACCCGATTGAAGGTCAAGGTCACTCCAAAGTTGCGAGATCGTCCATTTTCAAAATCTATCTCCTCCGCCGTTTATGATCCGATCTTCGAAATTCCTTCGGATTCTGATAATATGGAACAATATCGAAATTTGGTGGAGCCGGTTTTTTGAAATTCGTCCTGGTTATCGAGTCACGTGTCTTCAAAGTTGGAAAAATCGTCTGTGATTTGGTCAAAAAAAAAATTCGCCCGATCTTGATGAAACTTGGTATGTAGGAAGGGATCGATGAGTGATGCACGACAGTATGACTTTTGACCTGATTGAAGGTCACTATCAAGATCACCGATGCTGTAAACTTGTGAAATCATCCATTGTCAAAATATCATCCGCCATTTGTGACTCAAATGCAGTTTGATTTCTGAGGTCTGGTTTCTATCCTTTTGAAGATACATTGATAATAAATGTTCCAAATCAACCATTTTCAAAATCTATCTCCGGATAACTCAGAAATGTAGTTTGATTTCTGAGGTTTTCTGTCTTTTTCACAACGACGTGACGTACGTTGAACCAAAAGACAAGACGACATCGAAGCCATTCTAAGCCGATCGGAGATCCACATCTACAGAGCTTCAGAGATGACTGTCACCCCCAACCGGGGGTAATTTTTGGATCTGATCTTCCATCCAAACATGCAGCAATTTCTCAATTTCGTGGATGGGCCTGGTCCGTTGCATTGTTATAACTGTCGATCGCATGGGTGCAGAACCTTTCACGGCTTCACGAATCCTTTCTTTATCTTCAAAATCGTCGACACAGTAGAGTGTGATAACTTCAGATCACGTGCGATCACATTCACTTTCTTTCCTCCTTCATACTGTTTGATCACCTGCATTTTTGTGGCGAGATCAATGGCCTTTCTTTCCTTCTTGGCAGGTTGAGGAGTAGACAAAGATAATTTCCTCTTGGTAGACATCTTGGGGGGGTTTGATGTAAAAAATTTCAAGACAAACGGATACAGATAAACTGCGCTATACCGAGACCACGCTAACACGCTAGCACTGGCGGGCGCTGGGGCTGAAACTGTCGTACGCCCAGCTGGGCAACACTCGCACTGCCAGACGCGGAGCAGTCGTGGCCAGACATACAGTACATATCGCGGTCGTGGTCATGGTCGTAAAGTCGATCAGTCGTAAGTCGCATGGGTCGTAAGTCGACGACTTACTGTATTGTACAACATTGCAGGTCTTTCTGCTCTTGAGGACTAATCGAGTATCACTTCCTTGTTGCGACGTGGTTTGGTGAGGAGAAAATGATGAATCCGGGAGCCCGAGGGAGTTTGATTCGACGATTGAGGACAAAAGTTTCAAGGTGCTTGTTCGTAAGAGAGTGCTTGGGTGATGTAAAAAAAACAAAAAAAAAAACAGCTTCTTGCGTCGTGCCATGTAAATCTGTGGGTGCTGGTGCCATGTGAAATGAGTCGCATTAATTAAAAAATGTGCACAAATAAATAAAAAAATGAAAAGCTGAAATGCCTTGTGTCAAGAAGTATTCAACCCTCCGAGTCGATACTTTGAAAATGCTCCTTTGTCAGCGAGTATAGCTTCGAGTCTTCTTGGGTATGTCTGTCAGCTTTGCACGTCTGGATTTGGGGATTTCTCTCCCATTCTTCCTTGCAGATTTGCTCGACCTGAAATAAATCAACATATGCTACTCTGGTCGGCGTTCTTCTATGACACTGTCTTCAACATACAGTATGACAGCTTTGAGTGCTTCTGAGCTCGCGCCCGACTCATCCGGAATCGCGTTTTTTGTCGCTGTCGGCCGATTTCAGATACTTTGACACAAATGATGATGCTTCACCTCGTTAGCAACTCGCTGTGTATACCTGATATTTTGGACAAAATCTTATTATCCTCGAGCGTCATTGCAGCTTTCCTAATTGAGTGCTTGGCTTCGAGCACTCAAATAATCCCAGGGACTCCTGGCTGTGACGTCCATGCGATAAAGAAGAGAAGATTTGAGCGAAGATTCCAGATGTATTCATGGTTTTGAACTGGTGATGATCGCAAGTCCTTACTTCGCTCTTGAGATGGCTCTTGTTTGCCCTTCGCTGCAGCAGTAAAATCTTTGCAACACGCGACATGATACCCATGCGTATTTCCATACGTTGGAGGCAAAGAGCGAATGATTTGATGATACTGGGATTTCACAAATGACTTTAGCAACTTTTCGTTGGACGCGGCTTATTGCGTCATTGTCCATACGTTGTCTTTCACGGGCATTATCGCAGTTGACGCGTTGACTCTGCGTACGGGGTATCTGAAAAAAAAACTGTCGGAATCACTACCTGGCGTAATGAAATCACTCCAACGATCCGAAAGAACATGTTCATGACTCGATGCTTTATTTATCGTCGATAAATTTTATATAATTTAGTCGTCACCGTCACATGAATGAACAATCATAAAAGATAACTCTGCTGAACTCACCTGTTGACTCATTTTCAGGTGGAGAAGGTAATGTGCATACATCATTTGGTTCCTTGTCTGGCACGGATGCATTCATTGTGGGCTTCGGTAATGGTGACAGTTCAAAGTCACAATTGGAAAGGCCTGCAACAATGGAGGATACATGAAGATGTGGCGATAGTTACCTGTTGCTTAATGGATTTTGCTGAATATCTCTCTCGGTGTTGACTGCCGAGTAAACTCACCTGCTGATGCATTTTCTGAAGGTGATGACGATGATGTGTATACATCTTCTGGCCCCATGGTCGGCAGGGATTCACACATTGTAGGATCAAGTCCCATCGGAGGACGTGACGGTGATTGCGCCTCAATGTCACAAAGGGAAGAACCTGCAATGTTTGGAATACATATCAAATGCAATAATCGCCTGTGTATGCTGGTCTACCGAGTTGTACCGAGGCTTAAGCATTCATCGTGTAGTCCCGCAGTTTCCTTTATCTGCGCCAGAAGGTGTTATCGGTCTTCAAAGACACTGGTGCCACCATGTTTGTTTATTTATACAGCATACAACAGCGCCAACATGCCATTCCAGGAAATATTTTATGCGTCCAGCTTCATCGCTGTCTCAACGCCTTACATTCGACTGCTGTTCTGGGCACAGTAGCTACAGTTCTGGATAAGTTTTCACGCTTTTGCCCGGATCAGTTATTTAAAAAAACATCAGCCCTTTTGCCCGGATCAGCTATATCTTATGGTCTATTAAAAAAATAATAAAAATAAAACGTGAAAAATGTACGTTGAGATCCACATCATTTGCATGTGACTTCTAATTATTCTTGATAACGATCGATCAAATAATATTCATTCTTGAGCACAGGATATGCATTTCTATTTGTCACGAGGCATATTTCCAGCCCAACTTCATGCTTGTGCTCAAAAGTAATTTCGGATTGAATTAATTCCTAATTATCTTCATTCTTCAGTACCTTATCAAACGGAAGACCAAGACGGAACCCGAAGAAGTAAAGAGCAAAGATGGAGTCCTCAGGAGGAACCTGGACACGATTGGGGTTTCAACCGCCACTCCACTACCCTCAAACCCATCCAGGCGCAGCCAAGTGAGCCTTTCAGAAACATTTCTACAAGAATTCACTTATCCATAGAGAGGAAAAGAGAAGAAACAGCAAGAATTAGATTGAATAAAGAGAATTGCAAAAAATTTTTAGAAATAAATATGAAAGCAACAAAGAACAAAGATGTCGGAAGACCTCGGACCGATAGATTTCAGCAGTTACTCCCCCAGGCTCAAACGCAGCATCAAGTACAAGCGTAGTTTGACATGAACGCATTCTTGTGTCGTGGATGCTCGATCCTCAGAGCATTAGTTTCAAGTTGAGCTGGTTATTTTGCTTGTGCGCCAAAGTCCAATAAAATCACTTGATTTACATCTAATTTTCATAACTTATTTGTTCTTAATTTGTTCTGATCAAGTATTTTCCATTCTACAATGCACAAGGGATGCCTTCCTATTGTCATTGGGCATATTTCCAATCCAACTGCATGCTTGTGCTGGAATGTCTAATTAAGTCCTTAATTAGTGAATAATTACCATTGTTCTTGAGTTACTTAGTTCGACATAAATGCATTCTTCCACCGTGGATTCTGAATGTACGTGGCATTGGCTTCAGTTTGATGTAAGTATCATGCTTGTGCTTGAAAGTCTAATTAAAAGTGATTTTGGCGCCAGTGCCCATGAATCCACATTCAGCAACTAAAGAATCACCCTTTTTGTTTGTTTACGTCACTCAAACACTCTATCACAAATAAGCATCTTGAAACTTTTTTTGCTCAACAATCTGATCAAACTCCTTCAGGCTCCCGGATGAAACAGGGGCACCCAGAAACCTGCTGTGATTCGTATTTCTTATGATACGAGGCATGCCTCCCCGTCGTCGCTTCGCTGATGGATTCAATCAAAAGGCAGCATGATGTATTTCACAAACATATTGCATGTCTATATGTGAATCTCAATGAAGATGTAAAATGAAGTGAAACGCACGAAAAAAGGGTCTTTTATAACATCTAGTAGTTGTTGCTGCTGCTGTCGAGCTGGTTGTGGTTGTTGTTGTTTGTGTGCTCATTCGTGTACTTTTATATATTTTTATATTGCTTCGAGAAGTATTACTTGGCTGTCAGACCCCGCTATTCACGGATTCGCTATTCACAGACCCCGCTATTCACGGATTCGCTATTCACAGACCCCGCTATTCACGGATTCGCTATTCACAGACCCCGCTATTCACGGTTTCGCTATTCACAGACCCCGCTATTCACGGATTCGCTATTCACGGTTTCGCTATTCACAGACCCCGCTATTCACGGATTCGCTATTCACAGACCCCGCTATTCACGGATTCGCTATTCACAGACCCCGCTATTCATGGATTCGCTATTCACAGGCCCGCTAATGTGTGTTCATGTGTGCTGGCCATAGTCACCTCATACCTTTTCCCATACCCTCCCCTGCTGTTTTATATTCTTAATGACCCCCTTCCTTTTGAACCACTCATCGACATAAATGACCTCACCGATGTTCTGGATAACCCTCTCTTCCTTTTTACAGATGACTCCGTATTGCGTCGTGCAGTACCGTTATTGATTGGAAATGATTAGATGCCGCAGGCCTGACAAATAGAACATGTTCTGAAAAACTGGAAAATCTCAGTCTCACTCTGGAAGGATCGTCAAACAAATCCACCTATTTCCATCTGGAGACCGAAAGAGCTCTCAACGCAGACAGGTCGGTGGCTTTTCCTCCATTCCAACTCCCTCTGCTCTTTCAATCCTCAAACCTTGCTCAGCTTGCTCCTCCAGGCTGTATGCGTTGTACATCGGTTACCTGCCAGTTTCTTGCCTTTTTAAAAATCATTTGTTACCTTGCTCTTCCATGAGCCTCGATCATGAGTAAATTGGAAGGGCACGCGGTATAACGCATCCTTCTGGCGCACAATGCCTGATCCACGAGAACATATCGGGCCCGTTACATTTTTTGAAATATCACGCAATATATCGTTTTTGGCCCTATCTCTCAATGGTGAAGAATCACTTTATGAATTAAATAATTATTTTATCCAGATTTGGATTCAGATCTTCATTAAAATCTAATCATTTCATCCTTGCCACACACCCAACCTCTCCACAAAATTTCATCCTCATCCGTACACAACTTCTTGAGATATCCTGCACACGGACAAAAAACAGACAGACAGAAAGGGGTGAAAACTTAACCTCCCCCACCTTCGGTGGTGGAGGTTTTAAAAAAAATGATTGTAAAGGGGGAGCGAAAGTTGTTGGTAAATGTTGTTCCAAAAATGAGAATTTCTGCATTCTCTTGCAATGTTTTCCTTTGAGTGGAATGGTTGATGATGCAATTCTTAACTGCTCCACCAAAAGCGGACAGAGGTTTTGTTTTCACCCCTGTTTGTCTGTCTGTCTGTTTGTGTGCAGGATATCTCCAAGGGTTGTGGACGGATTCGGCCGAAACTTGATGGACAGGTTGGGTTTGTGACAAGGACGAATTGATTCAATTTTGGTGAAGATCCAGATCTGTATCCGGATGCTACATTTCTTAAGTGATTATTCATTATTGTGTGATGGGGCTACAAACGATATATAGCATGATATTTCAAGAAGTTGTGGACGGATTCAGACCAAACTTGGTGGACCAGTTGGGTTGGTGACGAGAACAAGCCGATTCGATTTTGATCCGGGTCCGGCACCGGCCTATCAGTGGATACAAAACGTAAACTATTCAGCCTGGCGGAGGGATGTGCTCCACCGAGTGCCGTTCTCGTTCCCTTCGCCACCGAAGGTGAAGGAGGTTATTTTTTCACCCCTCTCTGTCTGTCTCTCTGTTTGTTTGTGTACAGGATATCTCAAAAAGTTGGGGACAGATTCAGTCGAAATTTTGTGGACAGGTTGGGTGTGTGACAAGGACGAACTGATTAGATTTTGGTGAAGATCCGGATCCAACTACTAGAATTTTTTAAGTGATTCTTCACCATTGAGAGATAGGGCCAAAAATGATACGGAGCGCTATATCTTAAAAAATGTATTGGGCCCGATAAGTTCTCATGTATCAGGCAGTGCGTGATAGAAGTGTTGTGCTTTACTGAGTGCCCTTCTAGTTCCTTCTGTTACGTTGTGATCCATTCTGTGTTCTAGATCCTCCACGAGTCTCGACGCTGCTTACAAAATAAAGAGGTTAGTGAGCGGTTGGAGTGGGGGTGGAAAAGTCATATTGATCGAAGAGGGTTTGGGGATGTGGGGGGATTGGGAGGGTCCAAAATTTGGACTCGATTTGTACGTCATCCAGAGATTGCCCCTAATTTGATAAATATTTCAGCAACTTGGACTAACGCTTCAAAACGATGTGCAGGGACTCAGTTGCACAAAAGGGATATATGTTAAATGAAGTTTGTCATCAACTCTCCCACAATCCCCACAGCTCACCATCCTTTGGGTTTCTTCCCTCTTCTGTCCCAACCCAGCAATTGTCTTCAACCTTTATCCTCAAGATTTCAGGAGGTCCCACAGCAAGTCCTCCAGTCTCCTTATCGTCGTTTCCACGTCCGAGTACGACGGTCCGTTCCGATCGTCGCCCCGCGCGGCACGACTCCATGTACCGACAGAGCTCGGCGTACATGGTGAAGGTGATCTTTCGTGCGGACAAAGACCGGAATTGAGCCCTTACTGGAGCGGGCTTGGCCCGGGCACAGAGAGCTCTGAGGGTCTCGATCCCGAGACCCATAACCGCGGCTCGGAGAGACTCCTCCGATAAACCATGGATCTTCAGCCATGTCGGGTTGGACCCGAGGCTGCCTTGAGCTGTCATCGACGCCATTATCTGTCATTAACACGTGCCGAGATATTCGAAAATAAATAAATAAATAAATAAATTAATTAATCACTTTTTGTTTATTCCGCTTTTTTTTTTTCCTTCTTTTTTTTTTCTCTATGTAGTTTGGAAGTTCTAATGTAATCGATAAACATCATTGACCTTGAAAACGCCATTTTAATGCAAACTCTTCATCTACATGTGTTCTGGAGAAATGTGAAGTTTCTAATTTCCTTTTCCGGCAGCGCCATGATGGTTGCTCGGCAACTAGACGCTGCAGAGGAAGCGCATCTACCTTTAAGCCGTCTAGTCTTCTGTGTTCGTATCCCGACCTCGATTACTATATAATGTTGGATTCCAGATAAACACCAATCTCGTATTGGTAAACGAGGTAAACCCGAGTCAACCCCCCTGATGTTAATTCAACGGTTTTTTTTTTTTTTAAAACAAGCTCAAATAAGCTAAGATCCTCGTCCTCTTAATGATGACGTCATAAAAACGAATATGACGTCATTGTGATGTATCAGGTTTGCGATAAATTATCTGTGCTAATGCCCGGCTTGATTCCCGCAAACAAAATTCAAACAGCTTGCCTAGTTTCGGAGATAATGGTACAGGCGATTTCCATTAGCGGCGATATTATGACGTCAACTATTTTTCTAGGAAGAATTTCCAAAATCGGAGATAGTTACTGCCTGCGCGTGGGCTTTCTGCATATACATGGCAAGTTTCACGAAGATCCGATGAAAACTCTGGGTTGTGAAACAAAAAATGTCAAAAAATAGGAATGACGTCATAAAAATAGACATGACGTCATAGTGATGCATCATATGTGCGGTAATTCATCTCTGCTAATGCCCCGTTCGAGTCCCGCAAACAGAATTCAATAAGCTTGCCTAGTTTCGGAGATAATTTTTTGGCGATTTCCATTAGCGGAGATATTTTGACGTCATAACTTTTTTTCTCGGAATAATTTTCAAAATCGGAGATGGTTAGTGTCTGCGCGGGGTATTTTTACATATATATGCCAAGTTTCAGGAAGTTTCGATGAAAACTGAAGGCTGTGAAACAAAAAATTCCACAAGAACAACAACGTGAGTAAGACTTAGAGATCGTCCACGAGGATCGAAAAACAGTGGCTTGAACTCAAGACCCTAAGACCCTAAGATCTTAAGCCAGCCACCTAAACCGAACTGTTAAGCCAACCTCGGTGTTCCATCTGCCAACGTGAGTATTAAAGATCCCACAGCATCGTTACGCAAACTGGTCGAGTCATCTCCGGCATTCTGAACAAGTACCAAAAATCCCTCCCTGAACAACTTTGTGCTGCTCTGAAAGAATACTGAAAGACACAAAACTGGAAATGCGAACAAACATGGTTGTTGCAACATAGGCCTGGGGTGCGTTCCATTATAGCAAACGACTTGCTGTTGCTTTCCAAGCAGTCTTTCTGTATCAACCGCTTTGCAAGCCGCTCGCCAACCACTTGGCAAGTGGAATAAGCGGTTAAGAGAGGTGCTTCATAATGCAAGCAAAAGTGGCGCCACAGTTCGCATTCAAAATGATACTACGACCAATGAAATGTTCAGACCCCTGTTATATATTGTTATTGTAACGTGCATAAATTGTATGGGAGGAGGGGGGGGGGGTTGATGACGTCATCGGTCACATGGTTTGTAAGCCCTTTTTTTGTTAACAAGAAAAATCTTCTCTTGAAACAGCTGAACAGATCGAGGCGAAACTTTACAGATATGATCGTCTATCCATGAGGAACTAGAAGGGCACTCGGTATAGCGCATACTCACTCAGACCAGGCTGATTAGTTTATGTTTTGTATTCCACTAATAGACCGGATCTGTGACTCCGTCCATAACTTTTTGAGATATCGTGCCGTATATCATTTTATACCGATCACTCGATGGTGAAGAATTGCTTAAAAAAAAATTCTTGGATCAGGATCTGGATTCAGATCTTCACCAAAATCGAATCAATTCTTCCTTATTACATACCCAACTTGCCCACCAAGTTCCGTCCGAATCTGTTCACAACTTTTTCAGATGCCCTGCTATGTGTCGTTTTTGGCTCCAACTCTCAATGGTAATTTAAAAAAAAAAATAATAATCACTTAAAAATTCTCAGATCCAGATCTTCACCAAAATCTCATCGTTTCATCTGTCACATACCCAAGCTCTCCAGCATATTTCGGCTGAATCTGTCCACAACAGACAGATAAAAACAGACAGGGGGTGAAAAAATTTATGTCCATCCACCTTTTGTGGCAGACTTCATAGAAAGTTCTCCACCTATGGCTCCTCTTTCTGACTCCCTATTTATTTATCTTTCTTTCACTCTTCCTTGTACTCTGTGGCCGCCGCTAACGCAATAAATGAGTTTTGGGAAGTTGGTACAAGAGGATCGAGTAAAACTGAAACCGACGTCACAGACAGCATTTGTTCGAGTACCACAATGGCATTGTTTCCATGGAGACGCCATGTTGTTCAGCGGTGCCAAGCACTCCGTTCCGTTTGAGTGCTTGCTTGAGTGCTTTGAATAAAGCAAGCCACTTGGCAAGCGATAGCAAGCTGCAAGCAAATGCTCACTATATTTCTGCAAGAATCTCAACTGATTGGTTAGAAGTGCGGTGCAACAGGAAAAGACTCCCAGCAAAATCATTGGGATCTCCTGCGAGGGAGCCGAGTGTCTAGGCCTGTTGCTTTTGTATTGCAGGCAGCTTGGTGGCCTTTCTGTGTTCTACCCCCCTCCTTTTTGGTCTTACATCCTCTACCCTCTCGGCTCTGTCCCTCCCAGGGGTGTGTTCAGTTTCAAAGTTTTTTTGGAGAGCGCTCACCAAGTGACTTAAGCACTCCATTCAAAACCGTTGATGAGGAATGGCAGGCTTGGCAAGCGCGAGTCAGCTGCTTTGTAACTGAACACACCCCAGGTTTCTGCAGGGTGCACACGTTCTGCCAGTAACCCCCTTCTGGTGAAATTCCGAAAATCCAGAACCACTGCTCTCCTCCACTCAATGTTCCCCTTTTCTCCCACCTGTGGAACCAACTTCCACACTCTCTTCAATCTCATTCTTCCCTGGTAGGTCTTCAAGACAGCTGTTCACCACCATCTCAAATCTACCCCTTTCCAAAGCCATTAAATGCTCTCTCTCTGCTGCCCCCCCCCCCACCCCTCATTCTTACCCGCATCCCTTCTTTGTCCATCTCTTTTTCCTGGCCCTGTTGTTGGCATCCTTTCTGTTGTTCCTTTTCTTCCGTGGCATCCTGAGCCATTCTGTGTTCGAGTTCTTTCACGAGCTTTGACTTTGTATAAAGAAAAAACAACACACAAAACAAGTCTCGGTGAGGGTCTGAATCTCTCTGATTGTTCTTTCTTGTTGATAATTCATTTGTTCACGTTTTGTATTGTGCTGCTTCGCCTCTGTGAGATACAAAACGTACAGCCTGGCAGACGTATGCGCCTACCGGGCGCCCTTCTCGTTTTTCAATGTAATTCCCATTGTATGATGCATTGAGAGTACAGCTCTTTAGTTATATTAGACTAACGAGCAAATACAACCCGTCGCTTCACTGATGGGAATTTTAAGACAGGTGGGGATGGTGGAGCAAGAAAGGGGTGAAGAAAAGGGAGCTCGGAAGTAGGGGAGAGTGAGGATGGGGGGGGGGAGAGCGAGGCCTCACCACACGTCACAAAATACTCCGGGAGGGAGCGAGGATGATGGGGAAGAGAGGAGGTAGTGGGGAGGGGAAGGAGGTGTTCTGGACATGCGTTCAATCGGAGGACTTGAGGGAAAGCTGTGGGCGGAGAAAGGTCCCCTCATGCCGACATTAGTACAGGATTGAATGAAATTTGGTATGTCAAAACCTCATGCCGACATTAGTACAGGATTGAATGAAATTGAGTATGTCAAAACTGCACGTTCAAACGGGTCATACTAAACAACGCCCGGACACCGCCCAGAGAGATCCATGGGGGTGGCGGGGCTTTGGGAGGAGGGACGTGGAAGGGAAGGAAGGGCGTTTTCCTTCAGTCGTTGAAAAAGCCGTGCCTATGTTCTTTCATTTGTCCAATTCGCACATTCTTTGACACCCCTTCCTCTCCTCAACCTCCCAAAAGTTGTATAGTGGTGGAGGTGGTTTGGGAGGAGGATAGCGTGAGGGGAGGGGAAGGGAAGGCAGCCTGAGAGGAGAAGGGAAGGCAGTCTGAGAGGGGAAGGGAAGGGAAGGGAAGGCAGCCTGAGAGGGGAAGGGAAGGCAGCCTGAGAGGGGAAGGGCAGGCAGCCTGAGAGGGGAAGGGAAGGCAGCCGGAGGGGAGGGTAAGACAGCCGGAGGGGAGGGTAAGACAGCCGGAGGGGAGGGTAAGACAGCCGGAGGGGAGGGGAAGGATAGATTGGAGGAATCGGGATTGGAATATTGAATGGCAAAATCTGCCAGATATTTGATACTGATTGGACCACAGGTACCAACCACTGACTGCAAAGCTGTGATTTCATTTTTATCCCCCCCCCCTCCCCCGGAGGGAGGGAGCAGGATATTGTAATCATCCGGTTTGTTTGTCTGTTTGTTTGTTTGTCTATCTGTCTGTTAGCAACTTTATGGCAAAACGGCTTTAGCAAACACTATCAACTTTAATCCACAGGTGGGCAATGAACCTTGGACGACCCCATTAACTTTTGGGTCCAATCGGATCAAAGGTCAAGGTCACGAAAAGATCAAAATCGTTTTTCGCTCATAACTTCGTCAAAAATGATCTGATTTACTTCAAACTAAGCTTAACTAAGACTAAAATTTTCCTTATTCTATTCCTTATAATCAACATTCAGGTTAAGGATATATCAAATTTAAATTTGATCCCCAAAATTACTTTATGCCTTCAATGAGCGGGATTTGTTGTGCTTGGCACCACTTGTTTATTTATGAAATTGTGAGGAAAATGTAAGGTTTCAGAGACCTGGTGGTGTGTTCAACTTGCTAGCGCTTGCCAAGCCAGCGGTTCATTATTTATCAACGGTTTCGAATGGAGTGTTTGCTTGAGTGCTTAAGCCACTTGGCGAGCGCTCTACTACAAGAAACTTGGTAACTGAACACACTTTGTTAGCTTCCTCTCTTGACAAATTTGTTTTGGCAGTGTGGTGCATATCGAGCCTAACGGCTCTGAAGATGCTATTGTATTTCGAAGAAGAAGAAGAAGAAGAAGAAGAAGAAGAAGAAGAAGAAGAAGAAGAAGAAGAAGAAGAAGAGGCCATAATGTCCATTTGTTCTGCGCATGTGCGATTTATTTATTTATTTTGAATATCTCGGCACATCTTTCTGTGGGAAAATGGATGAGATGAGAGCTCGTCGCGGCAATACAGTATTGTATATATTGTTACGGATCTGGAAACCATTTGCGTTCAACATACAGATGTCCAAAAGTCAGTTATGTCGTTAAGTATGTGTGTAGTCAGATCCCTTTCCTTTTGTGTCTAGTGGGAGAATCAAAGGGGTGCGTTGCGATATTTTTTTTTTTATTATTTTTTTTTTTTAGTTAGATTATTAAATCTTTACATCCAACGGACCCTCCAATGAACAACCAACAACCATTCAATTCCCCATCACGATCCACTACCCACCCACTGTCTGCAAGCACTCTGACGTGCCAAGGCAGGGTCTTGCAGCCGTTCCTTGCCACTTCCACCAACGTTCCTTCCACAAACGTTGTAACTCTTGCACAACGGCCTGTGCAACATTGATACTGTTACTCGTTAAGTATGCACCCGCATGGAAGAGTGGCTGGGGTTTCCCGGCAGGGGCCGTTGCATCATTGATACCAAAGATCGTAAAGCGGAGCAAGATAGCCCACTCGTGCGAAACAGTGAAGTATCCAATGGACGCCCTCGGTGGCCATTTTAGCAAGCAGGCAGAGCGAGCTTGCGCTAGCCAACAACCCGAAATTACCACCAGAATGGCTTGTGAACACGAGTAATAAAATTTTTTATTTAGTTTCTGGTGTTCTTAATTTCTTGCCTGGGGCAGGGTACATTAAGATGCATTCTAATGAATTTGCACTTTTTTAAAGTCAAAGCTTACTGCATATATATTTCAGTTATGACCATCATCATGTTTTTGTATCGTACAGTGCATAAATCCATAAACATGGATTTCACACTACCAGAATCCCTTTAACCCCTTTGAGCTTCATATACATGTCCTAATATATCCAGTGTAAATGCCTGGAAGGAGTGATTCATGTCTCGTAATGCTTGCTAGGATAAGTTCTTTCATACTCTGTGATCTGCATTATTTGAACTACAGCCTACATTTATCTATATTTGATCTACATACAAATGTATGGGTACTTCAGTTCTTGTTTCATGAAGATCATTAATCTGATTTAATGGTTTCATGATATTTGCATGTAATAACATATATTGCATACCTTTATTGAATCTAATGTTCATTTAAGCATCTGGCTCTGTCGCAAAACGAAGGAAAACAAACAGATCATTCATTTCTGCTGTCATGATGCATTACATACAAGTACATTGTTGGGATAGGATTTAAAATTGTACAAGACATTGAAATGTATATGAACACTGGAATGTTTAAATACATGGACACCTGTGCATCTAATATTTTGATCTAAAACCGACTTAATGTCGTGCAAATAATTGAAAATAATTGATCAGGGTCAGGTATGGGAGCATGTGCCAGAACAGCGTGTCGCTGCGTCCACTTTCCGCCGGTACTCCAGGGCCTCCGTCTGGCCATCCCCCAGGCAGATGCCAGGCCCATCCCCATCTCCTTGAGATGATGGTCAACCTGTTGCAACCATGAGGCACGTGGTCGGCCCACTGGCCTCCTCCACTCATGAGACTCCCTCGCTGAGAGAATCTGGTGAGCAGGATCAGCGTCAGGAAAACGAGCCACATGTCCATACAGCCGCAACTGACGCTCACGGACCATGCAGGTAACAAATCTCATCCGAGTCTCTCTCAGCAACCGCTCGTTGGACACAAAATCCGACCAGCGATAGCCAAGGATTCTCCGAAGAGACCTGGAACCAAAGGAATTAAGTCTCCGTCTCAGATCCTTGGTCAGAGTCCAAGTCTCGCACCCATAGAGCAAGACTGGAAGTACCAAGGACCTGAAGACTCGGACTTTCGTCCTCCCGCACAGGTACCGGCAGCGCCACACCCCATGATCCAGTGAATCCATGACTCCCCAGGCCTGACCCAGACGTCTATTGACCTCTGACTCGCAGCCAGCAGAAACATGAATATCACTGCCAAGGTAAGTGAATCTCTCCACGACCTCAACATCCTCACCACAAACAGACACAGACAGGACAGCAGCATCCAAGATGTCACCGAAAGCCTGGATCTTAGTTTTGACCCAAGAAACCCGTAATCCCAATGGCTCCGACTCCTCATTCAGCACCTCGAGGGCCCCCAAGAGGATGTCTGAAGTCTCCGCAAAGATGACTGCATCATCTGCAACATCAAGGTCCGAGATCTTGACATTCCCAAACGATGCACCGCAACTTGATCTCTCCGACATCCTCCCTAGAATCCAGTCCATACAAGTGCTGAAAAGTGTGGGGGCAAGTACACATCCCTGACGAACTCCAGTAACAACTAGTCAGAGATGGTACCACCACACTTCACAGCACTCTCAGTAGAGTAGAGAGTAGAGAGTCACAGCACTTCACCAGAGTAGAGTTCAGACATCAGATCGATCAGTTTTGGTGGCACCCCACGAAGACCAAGAATCCTCCAGAGGACATCCCGATTCACTGAATCGAACGCTTTACAGAGATCAACATAGGCTGCAAACAGCCCCTGCCGAAACTCTCGTCTGTGTTCGGTGAGGACATGAAGTGCAAGGATACGGTCAATCGTTGATCTCTTTGGTGTAAAGCCTGACTGCTCTGGACGCTGGTGCTCAAGCAGATGGTGGCGAACCCTATCAAGAATTATCCGAGCAAAGACCTTGCCCGGCACTGAGAGCAGCGTCACCCCTCGGTAGTTGTTGCAGTCTTGGCGATCACCCTTCCCTTTCCAGAGAGGGACAACAAGGCCCCTCTTCCAGTCAGTTGGGATGATGCCTGTGTTCCAGGCAGAGCACAAAACT
Source organism: Eptatretus burgeri (assembly GCF_056783735.1). NCBI lineage: Eukaryota > Metazoa > Chordata > Myxini > Myxiniformes > Myxinidae > Eptatretus > Eptatretus burgeri. The sequence continues at coordinate 152,869,077 of NC_140962.1, read as the reverse complement.
GCATGCAACGACACGAGTGCAGCATTTCCACCAGCCTTGAGAAGTTCGGCATGGATGCCACAGATCCCTGGAGCTTTGCCCCGTTTCAACTGGTTCACCGCAGCCCGTGTTTCCACAAGCGAAGGTGGACCACAGTTGATTCGAGGGTCAGCAACAGGGATTGTAACACCCTTGACGTCCAACTCGACAGCTGGGGGATCAGCCCGGTACAACCGCTCAAAGTAACCAGCCCAGCGGGCCTTCACTTCAGACTCCTCTGTCAAGAGCCTACCACTCTCTGCTCGAACTGCAGTGCTCCGAGGGATGGGCTTGGATGAACGTAATGCGCGAATTCCCCTGTAAGCGGGACGAGAATCACCTGTCCACAGGTGATGCTCTACCCCCTCACAGATTCCTCGCACATAGGCCTCCTTGTCCACCCTCAGTGCACGTACAGTTTTACGCCTCAGCTCCCTGAACAGCTCAGCTCTGCCATTCAGCCTGGCCCTGCGACTCTGGTCATTGGTATCCAGTGTCCCTTGAGAGACAAAATTCTTCTTTGCCCTGCGGTGAGCTCCAAGACATTCACCGGCAACATCAAGGACGGTGGTCTTGAAGGCGCTCCACAACTCTTCAGGACCCCCCAAAGCACCCAGACCCCCCAAGTGTCCACTCAGCCTGTTCGCAAACTCCTCAGCTACTCTCTCATCCCTGAGCTTGGCAACATCCAGCCTAGGCTGGGATGGTACCATTCTCCAGGATTTAAGTTGAAGCTTTAGAGTTGCTACAACAAGCCTGTGGTCAGTATTGATCTTTTCATTAATTGTCAGGAGATGATGCAATGTTCAGCATTGGTAACTGTAAGTTTCATTTACACCTGTAAAATGTGTGAAAAATCATTGCAGGTAAGCCTTTAAAAGTACATTTGCCAATGACACGTAACTTTTCTTTTTTTTTCTCGTGAAGTAAATCCAT
>NC_140962.1:152817623-152867623 GCF_056783735.1 Eptatretus burgeri | reverse complement strand
ACATCTGCTGATAAGGAACGGAATTGGCAGGCTTGGCACAGCTTGACACCGTGCATCAATCGATGTATTTTTGATTGTGTTGAGCAGAGGGACAGTGCGGGTACTTTTGCCGTGTATCGATTGCTATGGCTTGCAAACGAACATCTCTCTGGAGACCCTTTGTACAAAGTGAAAAATGAAACTAAAACCTCAGGATGAGGATACAAATCGATGACTTATTTCATTTCCGAGGCAACTCCCATTCTGTATCGCCGATCTGAGATGTTGCCGCTTTGTAATCGAAAAAAAATGTCGACACAACTCTCGTATTGCTGTAATGTGATACGAAGTTATCTCAATGACGTTTTGTTAGCAACTGACGCAATACTGTATAGATGTACCTTGTGAAATCCATCTATGAAAATGATCATCATGGAGCCACGGCCCAACAAAGATCAATATTGCTACAGGCCAAGACTCGAGGCTCACAGGGAGGGGCAGCAGTCGAGTTCCTCCTGAATTCCTGGTCCTGAGGTCACCAGTCGCAGATAACTCCACAGCCCGGTGGGTTGTTAAGCAATCACAAATCACAAATGAAAGTAGTGAAACCCTGGCAGGGTTTCACTACTTTCGCATGGTACCTTTGGACACCACCTTACCTTTGGAAAACTGCACCAGGTGGGTTTCATGCCCTCAGCGCACACCCGGATTACTGCCGAGGGATGCAGTGTACTGGCTACCCAGAGCAAATCAGTGGGATAGAACTTCTCGGCTAACACTAACGTGTGGACTACGCTGGACCAATGCAGGAAAAGACACGACGAAATGGGCACATTTATAATACAAGTAATTTATTACAGGCGTGGGTGAGGAAAAGTATGTGGCACAATAATCAAAGTTTTTAAGACAAAAGCAACATCCGTACAACAAGGGAAAGCAAGGATTTGTGAGTTGCGGCAAAAGAAACTGCGGCTGTAAATTTATATATCTGTAACATTTAAGGGAGCCCTTCTCGGGAATGGGACATTGATTTCCCCCCCCCCAAAAAACCCATCAATCGTTGTTGCAATTATCCCGTGAAGGATTTGATGTAGGTGCTGATTGCTTCTCCTTCACGTGAAATAATTGCACGTGTTTCTGAAAGTACGACGCCTGAGTGAATCCCTTGCCACAAACGTTGCATGTGTACGATTTCATCCGAGTGTGTACGCGTCCAGGCCTTTTCAAATCTGATTGATCGGAGAAGGTCCTCGTACAAACTGTGCAAGCATACCGACTGCACATGTGATTTCGACGTTGCGACGCCCGGCTGAATCCCTTACCGCAGGTGTTGCACGGGTACGGGCGCTCCCCTGTATGAAGTCTCATGTGAATCCGACAGTGCGACGACTGACGGAACCCCTTATCGCATACAGTGCACGTGTATGGGCGCTCCCCTGTGTGAGTTCTCATATGAATCCGACAGTGTGACGACTGATTGAATCCCTTACCGCATGTAGTGCAAGTGTAGGGGCGCTCCCCCGTGTGAATCCTCATGTGTATCTGACAAGTCGTCGAGTGGATGAATCCCTTCCCACATACACGGCACACGTGCGGCTTCACTCCTGTGTGAATACGAGCGTGCCGATTCAATTCGGACTGAACCGAGAAAGTCTTTGTGCAGACTTCACAAGTGTACGGGCGTTCCCCGGTGTGAGTCCTTTCGTGTCGCTGACAGGTTGACGCGTCAACAAATTCCTTGTCACACACTCCGCAGGTGTACCGTTTGTCTCTTGGGTGGCTATCAACGTGTGTCAAAAACATGCTTTCAAAATGTGTGCTGTACGAACAATCAGTGCATTTGTACTTTTTATCACTGGAAACTTGTCGGTGAATCTCCATGTGCATCTTCAGAGCTGACTTTCTGGTGAAACGGCGACAGCACAAGGGGCACGGTAATTTCGTGCTGGGCTTCTCCCGTTCCCCTGTAAAGATCATTCGTCAAATAAGTAAATAACATTCGTCAGCATCGGTTTTACATTTAATCAAAACTTTACAAACAACAAATGCAATGTTGATTACGTGTACAGTGGCCTGGAAAAGTATTCACAAGAGGGATGAGGAAGGGGTGAGCTAGGAAGGTGGGGAAGAGCGAGGAAAGGAGGGGTAGGAAGAGTGACGCCTCATGAAAAGTTGCTTTACACTCTGGGAGGGGAGAGGGATGGGAGTGAGGAGGATTGGGGAGAGAGGAAGTGGGGAGGGGTGAGGGGTTTGGGAGGATGTAAGTATGAGGGAAGGGGTTCTCGACTTGCGTTTGATCGTGGGCCTTGTGGAGAGGGGAGGGGGGGAAAATAGTGTAGGATTGAACGGAATAGGGTGCCAGACAGCATATTAATCCAGCATGCGGAAACTGCCCGCAGATGTCCACAAGGGGTGGAGGGGGGGAGGAGGGAAGCATGAGGGGAGGGGAAGGGAAGACAGCTTGATGGCAAGGCAGCGAGATGGGAATGGAAGCAAAGGTGGTATGAGGGGAATGGAACGAAGCAAAGGCAGCATGAGGGAAAGGGAAGGCAGCGTGAGGGGAAGGGAAGGAAAGGCAGTGTGAGGGGGAAAGGAAGGCAGTGAGAGGAAGGGAAGGCAGTGAGGGGAAGGGATAGGAAGGCAGCGAGGGGAAGGGATAGGAAGGCAGCGAGGGGAAGGAAAGGCAGCATGAGGGGAAAGGAAGGGAAGCAAAGGTAGTGTGAGGGGAAGGAGGAGAGGAGGAGATTGGGGCCATACTCCGTGCAGAGCGTTGGTGCTGCCTAAGCAATCTCCTTGGCTGTTGGGCACAATCCTGGACGGGTCACCACTCTGACACGGTATACCAGCATGCTGGCACTCATTTTGCCCACCTCAGAAGGATGACAGGCCGAGTTAACCCCACCTGGTATTAATTCAACAGCTGAGCGGGATTTGAACTCAGGACCCTAGGATCCACAGCCCGCCACCCTAACCATTAAGCCAACACCAGGCGTACGAGGGGAAGGGAAGGGAAGCAAAGGCAGTGTGAGGGGAAGGGAAGGCAACAAGGTGAAGGGAAGGCAGCAAGGGGAAGGGAAGGCAGTGAGGGGAAGGGAAGGCAGCGAGGGGAATACAAGGAAAGGCAGTGTGAGGGGAAGGGAAGGCAGCGTGAGAGGAAGGGAAGGCAGCATGAAGGGAAGGGAAGGCAGCATGAAGGGAAGGGAAGCAAATACAGTGTGAGGGGAAGGGAAGAAAAACAAATGCAGTGTGAGGGGAAGAGAAGGGAGGCAAATGCAGTGAGAGAGGAAGGGAAGGGAAGCAAATGCACTGAGAGGGTAAGGGAAGGGAAGCAAAGGCAGTGTGAGGGGAAGGGAAGGCAACAAGGTGAAGGGAAGGCAGCAAGGGGAAGGGAAGGCAGTGAGGGGAAGGGAAGGCAGCGAGGGGAATACAAGGAAAGGCAGTGTGAGGGGAAGGGAAGGCAGCGTGAGAGGAAGGGAAGGCAACATGAAGGGAAGAGAAGGCAGCATGAAGGGAAGGGAAGCAAAAACAGTGTGAGGGGAAGGGAAGAAAAACAAATGCAGTGTGAGGGGAAGAGAAGGGATGCAAATGCAGTGAGAGAGGAAGGGAAAGGAACGAAATGCAGTGAGAGGGGAATGGAAGGGAAGCAAATGCAGTGAAAGGGGAAGGGAAGGGAAGCAAATGCAGTGTGAGGGGAAGGGAAGGGAAGTAAATGCAGTGAGAGGGGAAGGGAAGGGAAGCAAATGCAGTGAGAGGGGAAGGGAAGAGAAACAAATGCAGCATGAGCGGAGGGCAAGAGAAACAAATGCAGCATGAGGGGAAGGGAAGAGAAACAAATGCAGTGAGAGGGGAAGGGAAGAGAAACAAATGCAGTGTGAGGGGAAGGGAAGGGAAGCAAAGGCAGCGTGAGGGGAAGGGAAGGGAAGCAAAGGCAGCGTGAGGGGAAGGGAAGAGAAACAAATGCAGCATGAGGGGAAGGGAAGAGAAACAAATGCAGCGTGAGGGGAAGGGAAGAGAAACAAATGCAGTGTGAGCAGAGGGCAAGAGAAACAAATGCAGCGTGAGGGGAAGGGAAGAGAAACAAATGCAGCATGAGGGGAAGGGAAGAGGAACAAATGCAGCGTGAGGGGAAGGGAAGAGAAACAAATGCAGCGAGAGGGGAAGGGAAGCGAAACAAATGCAGCGTGAGGGGAAGGGAAGCGAAACAAATGCAGCGTGAGGGGAAGGGAAGAGAAACAAATGCAGCGTGAGGGGAAGGGAAGAGAAACAAATGCAGCGTGAGGGGAAGGGAAGAGAAACAAATGCAGTGAGAGGGGAAGGGAAGAGAAACAAATGCAGTGTGAGGGGAACGGAAGAGAAACAAATGCAGCGTGAGGGGAAGGGAAGAGAAACAAATGCAGTGTGAGGGGAAGGGAAGAGAAAAAAATGCAGTGTGAGGGGAAGGGAAGAGAAACAAATGCAGTGAGAGGGGAAGGGAAGAGAAACAAATGCAGTGTGAGCGGAGGGCAAGAGAAACAAATGCAGCATGAGGGGAAGGGAAGAGAAACAAATGCAGCGAGAGGGGAAGGGAAGAGAAACAAATGCAGCGTGAGGGGAAGGCAAGAGAAACAAACGCAGCGTGAGGGGAAGGGAAGAGAAACAAATGCAGCGTGAGCGGAGGGCAAGAGAAACAAATGCAGCGTGAGGGGAAGGGAAGAGAAACAAATGCAGCGTGAGGGGAAGGGAAGAGAAACAAATGCAGTGAGAGGGGAAGGGAAGAGAAACAAATGCAGCGTGAGGGGAAGGGAAGAGAAACAAATGCAGCGAGAGGGGAAGGGAAGAGAAACAAATGCAGCGTGAGCGGAGGGCAAGAGAAACAAATGCAGCGTGAGGGGAAGGGAAGAGAAACAAATGCAGTGAGAGGGGAAGGGAAGAGAAACAAATGCAGCATGAGGGGAAGGGAAGAGAAACAAATGCAGCGTGAGGAGAAGGGAAGAGAAACAAATGCAGTGTGAGCGGAGGGCAAGAGAAACAAATGCAGCGTGAGGGGAAGGGAAGAGAAACAAATGCAGCATGAGGGGAAGGGAAGAGAAACAAATGCAGCGAGAGGGGAAGGGAAGCGAAACAAATGCAGCGTGAGGGGAAGGGAAGAGAAACAAATGCAGCGTGAGGGGAAGGGAAGAGAAACAAATGCAGTGTGAGGGGAAGGGAAGAGAAACAAATGCAGTGTGAGGGGAAGGGAAGAGAAACAAATGCAGCGTGAGGGGAAGGGAAGAGAAACAAATGCAGTGTGAGGGGAAGGGAAGAGAAACAAATGCAGTGTGAGGGGAAGGGAAGAGAAACAAATGCAGCATGAGGGGAAGGGAAGAGAAACAAATGCAGCGTGAGGGGAAGGGAAGAGAGACAAATGCAGTGTGAGTGGAGGGCAAGAGAAACAAATGCAGCGTGAGGGGAAGGGAAGAGAAACAAATGCAGCATGAGGGGAAGGGAAGAGAAGCAAATGCAGCGAGAGGGGAAGGGAAGCGAAACAAATGCAGCGTGAGGGGAAGGGAAGAGAAACAAATGCAGCGTGAGGGGAAGGGAAGAGAAACAAATGCAGCGTGAGGGGAAGGGAAGAGAAACAAATGCAGTGTGAGGGAAAGGGAAGAGAAACGAATAGTGTGAGGGGAAGGGAAGAGAAACAAATGCAGTGAGAGGGGAAGGGAAGAGAAACAAATGCAGCGTGAGCGGAGGGCAAGAGAAACAAATGCAGCATGAGGGGAAGGGAAGAGAAACAAATGCAGCGTGAAGGGAAGGGAAGCAAAGGCAGCGTGAGGGGAAGGGAAGGGAAGCAAAGGCAGCGTGAGGGGAAGGGAAGGGAAGCAAAGGCAGCGTGAGGGGAAGGGAAGGGAAGCAAAGGCAGCGTGAAGGGAAGGGAAGCAAAGGCAGCGTGAGGGGAAGGGAAGGGAAGCAAAGGCAGCGTGAGGGGAAGGGAAGGGAAGCAAAGGCAGCCTGATGGGAAGGGAAGGGAAGCAAAGGCAGCGTGAGGGGAAGGGAAGGGAAGGCAGTGTGAGGGGAAGGGAAGGGAAGGCAGCGTGAGGGGAAGGGAAGGGAAGCAAAGGCAGTGTGAGGGGAAGGGAAGGGAAGCAAAGGCAGTGTGAGGGGAAGGGAAGAGAAACAAATGCAGCATGAGGGGAAGGGAAGCGAAACAAATGCAGCGTGAGGGGAAGGGAAGAGAAACAAATGCAGCGTGAGGGGAAGGGAAGAGAAACAAATGCAGCGTGAGGGGAAGGGAAGAGAAACAAATGCAGTGAGAGGGGAAGGGAAGAGAAACAAATGCAGCGTGAGGGGAAGGGAAGAGAAACAAATGCAGCGTGAGGGGAAGGGAAGAGAAACAAATGCAGTGTGAGGGGAAGGGAAGAGAAACAAATGCAGTGAGAGGGGAAGGGAAGAGAAACAAATGCAGCGTGAGCGGAGGGCAAGAGAAACAAATGCAGCATGAGGGGAAGGGAAGAGAAACAAATGCAGTGAGAGGGGAAGGGAAGAGAAACAAATGCAGCGTGAGGGGAAGGGAAGAGAAACAAATGCAGTGAGAGGGGAAGGGAAGAGAAACAAATGCAGCGTGAGGGGAAGGGAAGGGAAGCAAAGGCAGCGTGAGGGGAAGGGAAGCAAAGGCAGCGTGAGGGGAAGGGAAGGGAAGCAAAGGCAGCATGAGGGGAAGGGAAGGGAAGGCAGCGTGAGGGGAAGGGAAGGGAAACAAATGCAGAGAGAGGGGAAGGAAGCGAAACAAATGCAGCGTGACGGGAAGGGAAGAGAAACAAATGCAGTGTGAGGGGAAGGGAAGAGAAACAAATGCAGCGTGAGGGGAATGGAAGAGAAACAAATGCAGTGTGAGGGGAAGGGAAGAGAAACGAATGCAGTGTGAGGGGAAGGGAAGAGAAACAAATGCAGTGAGAGGGGAAGGGAAGAGAAACGAATGCAGCGTGAGTGGAGGGCAAGAGAAACAAATGCAGCATGAGGGGAAGGGAAGAGAAACAAATGCAGTGAGAGGGGAAGGGAAGAGAAACAAATGCAGCGTGAAGGGAAGGGAAGCAAAGACAGCGTGAGGGGAAGGGAAGGGAAGCAAAGGCAGCGTGAGGGGATGGGAAGGGAAGGCAGTGTGAGGGGAAGGGAAGGCAGCATGAGGGGAAGGGAAGGGATGCAAAGGCAGTGTGAGGGGAAGGGAAGGGAAGCAAAGGCAGTGTGAGGGGAAGGGAAGAGAAACAAATGCAGCATGAGGGGAAGGGAAGCGAAACAAATGCAGCGTGAGGGGAAGGGAAGAGAAACAAATGCAGCATGAGGGGAAGGGAAGAGAAACAAATGCAGTGTGAGGGGAAGGGAAGAGAAACAAATGCAGTGAGAGGGGAAGGGAAGAGAAACAAATGCAGTGTGAGGGGAAGGGAAGAGAAACAAATGCAGCATGAGGGGAAGGGAAGAGAAACAAATGCAGCGTGAGGGGAAGGGAAGAGAAACAAATGCAGTGTGAGGGGAAGGGAAGAGAAACAAATGCAGTGAGAGGGGAAGGGAAGAGAAACAAATGCAGCATGAGCGGAGGGCAAGAGAAACAAATGCAGCATGAGGGGAAGGGAAGAGAAACAAATGCAGTGAGAGGGGAAGGGAAGAGAAACAAATGCAGTGTGAGGGGAAGGGAAGGGAAGCAAAGGCAGCGTGAGGGGAAGGGAAGGGAAGCAAAGGCAGCGTGAGGGGAAGGGAAGAGAAACAAATGCAGCATGAGGGGAAGGGAAGAGAAACAAATGCAGCGTGAGGGGAAGGGAAGAGAAACAAATGCAGTGTGAGCAGAGGGCAAGAGAAACAAATGCAGCGTGAGGGGAAGGGAAGAGAAACAAATGCAGCATGAGGGGAAGGGAAGAGGAACAAATGCAGCGTGAGGGGAAGGGAAGAGAAACAAATGCAGCGAGAGGGGAAGGGAAGCGAAACAAATGCAGCGTGAGGGGAAGGGAAGCGAAACAAATGCAGCGTGAGGGGAAGGGAAGAGAAACAAATGCAGCGTGAGGGGAAGGGAAGAGAAACAAATGCAGCGTGAGGGGAAGGGAAGGGAAGCAAAGGCAGCGTGAGGGGAAGGGAAGAGAAACAAATGCAGCATGAGGGGAAGGGAAGAGAAACAAATGCAGCGTGAGGGGAAGGGAAGAGAAACAAATGCAGTGTGAGCAGAGGGCAAGAGAAACAAATGCAGCGTGAGGGGAAGGGAAGAGAAACAAATGCAGCATGAGGGGAAGGGAAGAGTAACAAATGCAGCGTGAGGGGAAGGGAAGAGAAACAAATGCAGCGAGAGGGGAAGGGAAGCGAAACAAATGCAGCGTGAGGGGAAGGGAAGCGAAACAAATGCAGCGTGAGGGGAAGGGAAGAGAAACAAATGCAGCGTGAGGGGAAGGGAAGAGAAACAAATGCAGCGTGAGGGGAAGGGAAGAGAAACAAATGCAGTGAGAGAGGGGAAGGGAAGAGAAACAAATGCAGTGTGAGGGGAACGGAAGAGAAACAAATGCAGCGTGAGGGGAAGGGAAGAGAAACAAATGCAGTGTGAGGGGAAGGGAAGAGAAAAAAATGCAGTGTGAGGGGAAGGGAAGAGAAACAAATGCAGTGAGAGGGGAAGGGAAGAGAAACAAATGCAGTGTGAGCGGAGGGCAAGAGAAACAAATGCAGCATGAGGGGAAGGGAAGAGAAACAAATGCAGCGAGAGGGGAAGGGAAGAGAAACAAATGCAGCGTGAGGGGAAGGCAAGAGAAACAAATGCAGCGTGAGGGGAAGGGAAGAGAAACAAATGCAGTGTGAGCGGAGGGCAAGAGAAACAAATGCAGCGTGAGGGGAAGGGAAGAGAAACAAATGCAGCATGAGGGGAAGGGAAGAGAAACAAATGCAGTGAGAGGGGAAGGGAAGAGAAACAAATGCAGCGTGAGGGGAAGGGAAGAGAAACAAATGCAGCGAGAGGGGAAGGGAAGAGAAACAAATGCAGCGTGAGCGGAGGGCAAGAGAAACAAATGCAGCGTGAGGGGAAGGGAAGAGAAACAAATGCAGTGAGAGGGGAAGGGAAGAGAAACAAATGCAGCATGAGGGGAAGGGAAGAGAAACAAATGCAGCGTGAGGAGAAGGGAAGAGAAACAAATGCAGTGTGAGCGGAGGGCAAGAGAAACAAATGCAGCGTGAGGGGAAGGGAAGAGAAACAAATGCAGCATGAGGGGAAGGGAAGAGAAACAAATGCAGCGAGAGGGGAAGGGAAGCGAAACAAATGCAGCGTGAGGGGAAGGGAAGAGAAGCAAATGCAGCGAGAGGGGAAGGGAAGCGAAACAAATGCAGCATGAGGGGAAGGGAAGCGAAACAAATGCAGCATGAGGGGAAGGGAAGAGAAACAAATGCAGTGAGAGGGGAAGGGAAGAGAAACAAATGCAGCGTGAGGGGAAGGGAAGAGAAACAAATGCAGTGAGAGGGGAAGGGAAGGGAAACAAATGCAGCGTGAGGGGAAGGGAAGGGAAGCAAAGGCAGCGTGAGGGGAAGGGAAGCAAAGGCAGCGTGAGGGGAAGGGAAGGGAAGCAAAGGCAGCATGAGGGGAAGGGAAGGGAAGGCAGCGTGAGGGGAAGGGAAGGGAAACAAATGCAGAGAGAGAGGGGAAGGGAAGCGAAACAAATGCAGCGTGAGGGGAAGGGAAGAGAAACAAATGCAGTGTGAGGGGAAGGGAAGAGAAACAAATGCAGCGTGAGGGGAATGGAAGAGAAACAAATGCAGTGTGAGGGGAAGGGAAGAGAAACGAATGCAGTGTGAGGGGAAGGGAAGAGAAACAAATGCAGTGAGAGGGGAAGGGAAGAGAAACGAATGCAGCGTGAGTGGAGGGCAAGAGAAACAAATGCAGCATGAGGGGAAGGGAAGATAAACAAATGCAGTGAGAGGGAAGGGAAGAGAAACAAAGGCAGGGGGAAGGGAAGGGACGCAAAGACAGCGTGAGGGGAAGGGAAGGGAAGCAGAGGCAGCGTGAGGGGAAGGGAAGGGAAGGCAGTGTGAGGGGAAGGGAAGGCAGCATGAGGGGAAGGGAAGGGATGCAAAGGCAGTGTGAGGGGAAGGGAAGGGAAGCAAAGGCAGTGTGAGGGGAAGGGAAGAGAAACAAATGCAGCATGAGGGGAAGGAAGGCGAAACAAATGCAGCGTGAGGGGAAGGGAAGAGAAACAAATGCAGCATGAGGGGAAGGGAAGAGAAACAAATGCAGTGTGAGGGGAAGGGAAGAGAAACAAATGCAGTGAGAGGGGAAGGGAAGAGAAACAAATGCAGCATGAGGGGAAGGGAAGAGAAACAAATGCAGTGTGAGGGGAAGGGAAGAGAAACAAATGCAGCATGAGGGGAAGGGAAGAGAAACAAATGCAGCGTGAGGGGAAGGGAAGAGAAACAAATGCAGTGTGAGGGGAAGGGAAGAGAAACAAATGCAGTGAGAGGGGAAGGGAAGAGAAACAAATGCAGCATGAGCGGAGGGCAAGAGAAACAAATGCAGCATGAGGGGAAGGGAAGAGAAACAAATGCAGTGAGAGGGGAAGGGAAGAGAAACAAATGCAGTGTGAGGGGAAGGGAAGGGAAGCAAAGGCAGCGTGAGGGGAAGGGAAGGGAAGCAAAGGCAGCATGAGGGGAAGGGAAGAGAAACAAATGCAGCATGAGGGGAAGGGAAGAGAAACAAATGCAGCGTGAGGGGAAGGGAAGAGAAACAAATGCAGTGTGAGCAGAGGGCAAGAGAAACAAATGCAGCGTGAGGGGAAGGGAAGAGAAACAAATGCAGCATGAGGGGAAGGGAAGAGGAACAAATGCAGCGTGAGGGGAAGGGAAGAGAAACAAATGCAGCGAGAGGGGAAGGGAAGCGAAACAAATGCAGCGTGAGGGGAAGGGAAGCGAAACAAATGCAGCGTGAGGGGAAGGGAAGAGAAACAAATGCAGCGTGAGGGGGAGGGGAGAGAAGCAAATGCAGCGTGAGGGGAAGGGAAGGAAGCAAAGGCAGCGTGAGGGGAAGGGAAGAGAAACAAATGCAGCATGAGGGGAAGGGAAGAGAAACAAATGCAGCGTGAGGGGAAGGGAAGAGAAACAAATGCAGTGTGAGCAGAGGGCAAGAGAAACAAATGCAGCGTGAGGGGAAGGGAAGAGAAACAAATGCAGCATGAGGGGAAGGGAAGAGGAACAAATGCAGCGTGAGGGGAAGGGAAGAGAAACAAATGCAGCGAGAGGGGAAGGGAAGCGAAACAAATGCAGCGTGAGGGGAAGGGAAGCGAAACAAATGCAGCGTGAGGGGAAGGGAAGAGAAACAAATGCAGCGTGAGGGGAAGGGAAGAGAAACAAATGCAGCGTGAGGGGAAGGGAAGAGAAACAAATGCAGTGAGAGGGGAAGGGAAGAGAAACAAATGCAGTGTGAGGGGAACGGAAGAAGAGAAACAAATGCAGCGCGACCGCAAGGGAAGAGAAACAAATGCAGTGTGAGGGGAAGGGAAGAGAAAAAAATGCAGTGTGAGGGGAAGGGAAGAGAAACAAATGCAGTGAGAGGGGAAGGGAAGAGAAACAAATGCAGTGTGAGCGGAGGGCAAGAGAAACAAATGCAGCATGAGGGGAAGGGAAGAGAAACAAATGCAGCGAGAGGGGAAGGGAAGAGAAACAAATGCAGCGTGAGGGGAAGGCAAGAGAAACAAATGCAGCGTGAGGGGAAGGGAAGAGAAACAAATGCAGCGTGAGCGGAGGGCAAGAGAAACAAATGCAGCGTGAGGGGAAGGGAAGAGAAACAAATGCAGCATGAGGGGAAGGGAAGAGAAACAAATGCAGTGAGAGGGGAAGGGAAGAGAAACAAATGCAGCGTGAGGGGAAGGGAAGAGAAACAAATGCAGCGAGAGGGAAGGGAAGAGAAACAAATGCAGCGTGAGCGGAGGGTAAGAGAAACAAATGCAGCGTGAGGGGAAGGGAAGAGAAACAAATGCAGTGAGAGGGGAAGGGAAGAGAAACAAATGCAGCATGAGGGGAAGGGAAGAGAAACAAATGCAGCGTGAGGAGAAGGGAAGAGAAACAAATGCAGTGTGAGCGGAGGGCAAGAGAAACAAATGCAGCGTGAGGGGAAGGGAAGAGAAACAAATGCAGCATGAGGGGAAGGGAAGAGAAACAAATGCAGCGAGAGGGGAAGGGAAGCGAAACAAATGCAGCCTGAGGGGAAGGGAAGAGAAACAAATGCAGCGTGAGGGGAAGGGAAGAGAAACAAATGCAGCGTGAGGGGAAGGGAAGAGAAACAAATGCAGCGTGAGGGGAAGGGAAGAGAAACAAATGCAGCGTGAGGGGAAGGGAAGAGAAACAAATGCAGCGTGAGGGGAAGGGAAGAGAAACAAATGCAGTGTGAGGGGAAGGGAAGAGAAACAAATGCAGTGTGAGGGGAAGGGAAGAGAAACAAATGCAGCATGAGGGGAAGGGAAGAGAAACAAATGCAGCGTGAGGGGAAGGGAAGAGAGACAAATGCAGTGTGAGTGGAGGGCAAGAGAAACAAATGCAGCGTGAGGGGAAGGGAAGAGAAACAAATGCAGCATGAGGGGAAGGGAAGAGAAGCAAATGCAGCGAGAGGGGAAGGGAAGCGAAACAAATGCAGCGTGAGGGGAAGGGAAGAGAAACAAATGCAGCGTGAGGGGAAGGGAAGAGAAACAAATGCAGCGTGAGGGGAAGGGAAGAGAAACAAATGCAGTGTGAGGGAAAGGGAAGAGAAACGAATAGTGTGAGGGGAAGGGAAGAGAAACAAATGCAGCGTGAGCGGAGGGCAAGAGAAACAAATGCAGCATGAGGGGAAGGGAAGAGAAACAAATGCAGCGTGAAGGGAAGGGAAGCAAAGGCAGCGTGAGGGGAAGGGAAGGGAAGCAAAGGCAGCGTGAGGGGAAGGGAAGGGAAGCAAAGGCAGCATGAGGGGAAGGGAAGGGAAGCAAAGGCAGCGTGAAGGGAAGGGAAGCAAAGGCAGCGTGAGGGGAAGGGAAGGGAAGCAAAGGCAGCGTGAGGGGAACGGAAGGGAAGCCAAGGCAGCCTGATGGGAAGGGAACGGAAGCAAAGGCAGCGTGAGGGGAAGGGAAGGGAAGGCAGTGTGAGGGGAAGGGAAGGGAAGGCAGCGTGAGGGGAAGGGAAGGGAAGCAAAGGCAGTGTGAGGGGAAGGGAAGGGAAGCAAAGGCAGTGTGAGGGGAAGGGAAGAGAAACAAATGCAGCATGAGGGGAAGGGAAGCGAAACAAATGCAGCGTGAGGGGAAGGGAAGAGAAACAAATGCAGCATGAGGGGAAGGGAAGAGAAACAAATGCAGTGAGAGGGGAAGGGAAGAGAAACAAATGCAGCGTGAGGGGAAGGGAAGAGAAACAAATGCAGCGTGAGGGGAAGGGAAGAGAAACAAATGCAGTGTGAGGGGAAGGGAAGAGAAACAAATGCAGTGAGAGGGGAAGGGAAGAGAAACAAATGCAGCGTGAGCGGAGGGCAAGAGAAACAAATGCAGCATGAGGGGAAGGGAAGAGAAACAAATGCAGTGAGAGGGGAAGGGAAGAGAAACAAATGCAGCGTGAGGGGAAGGGAAGAGAAACAAATGCAGCGTGAGGGGAAGGGAAGAGAAACAAATGCAGTGAGAGGGGAAGGGAAGGGAAACAAATGCAGCGTGAGGGGAAGGGAAGGGAAGCAAAGGCAGCGTGAGGGGAAGGGAAGCAAAGGCAGCGTGAGGGGAAGGGAAGGGAAGCAAAGGCAGCATGAGGGGAAGGGGAGGGAAGGCAGCGTGAGGGGAAGGGAAGGGAAACAAATGCAGAGAGAGGGGAAGGGAAGCGAAACAAATGCAGCGTGAGGGGAAGGGAAGAGAAACAAATGCAGTGTGAGGGGAAGGGAAGAGAAACAAATGCAGCGTGAGGGGAATGCAAGAGAAACAAATGCAGTGTGAGGGAAGGGAAGAGAAACGAATGCAGTGTGAGGGGAAGGGAAGAGAAACAAATGCAGTGAGAGGGGAAGGGAAGAGAAACGAATGCAGCGTGAGTGGAGGGCAAGAGAAACAAATGCAGCATGAGGGGAAGGGAAGAGAAACAAATGCAGTGAGAGGGGAAGGGAAGAGAAACAAATGCAGCGTGAAGGGAAGGGAAGCAAAGACAGCGTGAGGGGAAGGGAAGGGAAGCAAAGGCAGCGTGAGGGGAAGGGAAGGGAAGGCAGTGTGAGGGGAAGGGAAGGCAGCATGAGGGGAAGGGAAGGGATGCAAAGGCAGTGTGAGGGGAAGGGAAGGGAAGCAAAGGCAGTGTGAGGGGAAGGGAAGAGAAACAAATGCAGCATGAGGGGAAGGGAAGCGAAACAAATGCAGCGTGAGGGGAAGGGAAGAGAAACAAATGCAGCATGAGGGGAAGGGAAGAGAAACAAATGCAGTGTGAGGGGAAGGGAAGAGAAACAAATGCAGTGAGAGGGGAAGGGAAGAGAAACAAATGCAGTGTGAGGGGAAGGGAAGAGAAACAAATGCAGTGAGAGGGGAAGGGAAGAGAAACAAATGCAGCATGAGCGGAGGGCAAGAGAAACAAATGCAGCATGAGGGGAAGGGAAGAGAAACAAATGCAGTGAGAGGGGAAGGGAAGAGAAACAAATGCAGTGTGAGGGGAAGGGAAGGGAAGCAAAGGCAGCGTGAGGGGAAGGGAAGGGAAGCAAAGGCAGCGTGAGGGGAAGGGAAGAGAAACAAATGCAGCATGAGGGGAAGGGAAGAGAAACAAATGCAGCGTGAGGGGAAGGGAAGAGAAACAAATGCAGTGTGAGCAGAGGGCAAGAGAAACAAATGCAGCGTGAGGGGAAGGGAAGAGAAACAAATGCAGCATGAGGGGAAGGGAAGAGGAACAAATGCAGCGTGAGGGGAAGGGAAGAGAAACAAATGCAGCGAGAGGGGAAGGGAAGCGAAACAAATGCAGCGTGAGGGGAAGGGAAGCGAAACAAATGCAGCGTGAGGGGAAGGGAAGAGAAACAAATGCAGCGTGAGGGGAAGGGAAGAGAAACAAATGCAGCGTGAGGGGAAGGGAAGAGAAACAAATGCAGTGAGAGGGGAAGGGAAGAGAAACAAATGCAGTGTGAGGGGAACGGAAGAGAAACAAATGCAGCGTGAGGGGAAGGGAAGAGAAACAAATGCAGTGTGAGGGGAAGGGAAGAGAAAAAAATGCAGTGTGAGGGGAAGGGAAGAGAAACAAATGCAGTGAGAGGGGAAGGGAAGAGAAACAAATGCAGTGTGAGCGGAGGGCAAGAGAAACAAATGCAGCATGAGGGGAAGGGAAGAGAAACAAATGCAGCGAGGGGAAGGGAAGAGAAACAAATGCAGCGTGAGGGGAAGGCAAGAGAAACAAATGCAGCATGAGGGGAAGGGAAGAGAAACAAATGCAGCGTGAGCGGAGGGCAAGAGAAACAAATGCAGCGTGAGGGGAAGGGAAGAGAAACAAATGCAGCATGAGGGGAAGGGAAGAGAAACAAATGCAGTGAGAGGGGAAGGGAAGAGAAACAAATGCAGCGTGAGGGGAAGGGAAGAGAAACAAATGCAGCGAGAGGGGAAGGGAAGAGAAACAAATGCAGCGTGAGCGGAGGGCAAGAGAAACAAATGCAGCGTGAGGGGAAGGGAAGAGAAACAAATGCAGTGAGAGGGGAAGGGAAGAGAAACAAATGCAGCATGAGGGGAAGGGAAGAGAAACAAATGCAGCGTGAGGAGAAGGGAAGAGAAACAAATGCAGTGTGAGCGGAGGGCAAGAGAAACAAATGCAGCGTGAGGGGAAGGGAAGAGAAACAAATGCAGCATGAGGGGAAGGGAAGAGAAACAAATGCAGCGAGAGGGGAAGGGAAGAGAAACAAATGCAGAGTGAGGGGAAGGGAAGAGAAACAAATGCAGCATGAGGGGAAGGGAAGAGAAACAAATGCAGTGTGAGGGGAAGGGAAGAGAAACAAATGCAGTGTGAGGGGAAGGGAAGAGAAACAAATGCAGTGTGAGGGGAAGGGAAGAGAAACAAATGCAGCGTGAGGGGAAGGGAAGAGAAACAAATGCAGAGTGAGGGGAAGGGAAGAGAAACAAATGCAGCATGAGGGGAAGGGAAGAGAAACAAATGCAGCGTGAGGGGAAGGGAAGACAAACAAATGCAGTGTGAGTGGAGGGCAAGAGAAACAAATGCAGCGTGAGGGGAAGGGAAGAGAAACAAATGCAGCATGAGGGTAAGGGAAGAGAAGCAAATGCAGCGAGAGGGGAAGGGAAAAGAAACAAATGCAGCGTGAGGGGAAAGGAAGAGAAACAAATGCAGCGTGAGGGGAAGGGAAGAGAAACAAATGCAGCTTGAGGGGAAGGAAGAGAAACAAATGCAGTGTGAGGGGAAAGGAAGAGAAACGAATAGTGTGAGGGGAAGGGAAGAGAAACAAATGCAGTGAGAGGGGAAGGAAGAGAAACAAATGCAGCGTGAGGGGAAGGCAAGAGAAACAAATGCAGCATGAGGGGAAGGGAAGAGAAACAAATGCAGCGTGAAGGGAAGGAAGAAGCAAAGGCAGCATGAGGGGAAGGGAAGGGAACAAAGGCAGCGTGAGGGGAAGGGAAGGAAGCAAAGGCAGCGTGAGGGGAAGGGAAGTGAAGCAAAGGCAGCGTGAGGGGAAGGGAAGGAAGCAAAGGCAGCGTGAAGGGAAGGAAGCAAAGGCAGCGTGAGGGGAAGGGAAGGGAAGCAAAGGCAGCGTGAGGGGAAGGGAAGGAAGCAAAGGCAGCGTGAGGGGAAGGGAAGGGAAGCAAAGGCAGCCTGATGGGAAGGGAAGGAAGCCAAAGGCAGCGTGGAGGGGAAGGGAAGGGAAGGCAGTGTGAGGGAAGGGAAGGGAAGGCAGCGTGAGGGGAAGGGAAGGGAAGCAAAGGCAGTGTGAGGGGAAGGGAAGGGAAGCAAAGGCAGTGTGAGGGGAAGGGAAGAGAAACAAATGCAGCATGAGGGGAAGGGAAGCGAAACAAATGCAGCGTGAGGGGAAGGGAAGAGAAACAAATGCAGCGTGAGGGGAAGGGAAGAGAAACAAATGCAGCGTGAGGGGAAGGGAAGAGAAACAAATGCAGCGTGAGGGGAAGGGAAGAGAAACAAATGCAGCGTGAGGGGAAGGGAAGAGAAACAAATCCAGCTTGAGGAGAAGAGAAGAGAAACAAATGCAGTGTGAGGGATAGGGAAGAGAAACAAACGCAGTGAGAGGGGAAGGAAGAGAAACAAATGCAGTGTGAGGAGAAGGGAAGAGAAACAAATGCACCATGAGGGGAAGGGAAGAGAAAAAAATGCAGCGTGAGGGGAAGGGAAGAGAAACAAATGCAGAGTGAGGGGAAGGGAAGAGAAACAAATGCAGTGAGAGGGGAAGGGAAGAGAAACAAATGCAGCATGAGCGGAGGGCAAGAGAAACAAATGCAGCATGAGGGGAAGGGAAGAGAAACAAATGCAGTGAGAGGGGAAGGGAAGAGAAACAAATGCAGTGTGAGGGGAAGGGAAGGGAAGCAAAGGCAGCGTGAGGGGAAGGGAAGGGAAGCAAAGGCAGCGTGAGGGGAAGGGAAGAGAAACAAATGCAGCATGAGGGGAAGGGAAGAGAAACAAATGCAGCATGAGGGGAAGGGAAGCGAAACAAATGCAGCGTGAGGGGAAGGGAAGAGAAACAAATGCAGCGTGAGGGGAAGGGAAGAGAAACAAATGCAGCGTGAGGGGAAGGGAAGAGAAACAAATGCAGCTTGAGGGGAAGGGAAGAGAAACAAATGCAGTGTGAGGGGAAGGGAAGAGAAACAAATGCAGCATGAGGGGAAGGGAAGAGAAACAAATGCAGTGTGAGGGGAAGGGAAGAGAAACAAATGCAGTGAGAGGGGAAGGGAAGAGAAACAAATGCAGTGTGAGGGGAAGGGAAGAGAGAAACAAATGCAGCATGAGGGGAAGGGAAGAGAAACAAATGCAGCGTGAGGGGAAGGGAAGAGAAACAAATGCAGTGTGAGGGGAAGGGAAGAGAAACAAATGCAGTGAGAGGGGAAGGGAAGAGAAACAAATGCAGCCTGAGCGGAGGGCAAGAGAAACAAATGCAGCATGAGGGGAAGGGAAGAGAAACAAATGCAGTGAGAGGGGAAGGGAAGAGAAACAAATGCAGTGTGAGGGGAAGGGAAGGGAAGCAAAGGCAGCGTGAGGGGAAGGGAAGGGAAGCAAAGGCAGCGTGAGGGGAAGGGAAGAGAAACAAATGCGGCATGAGGGGAAGGGAAGAGAAACAAATGCAGCGTGAGGGGAAGGGAAGAGAAACAAATGCAGTGTGAGCAGAGGGCAAGAGAAACAAATGCAGCGTGAGGGGAAGGGAAGAGAAACAAATGCAGCATGAGGGGAAGGGAAGAGGAACAAATGCAGCGTGAGGGGAAGGGAAGAGAAACAAATGCAGCGAGGGGAAGGAAGGAAGCGAAACAAATGCAGCGTGAGGGGAAGGGAAGCGAAACAAATGCAGCGTGAGGGGAAGGGAAGAGAAACAAATGCAGCGTGAGGGGAAGGGAAGAGAAACAAATGCAGCGTGAGGGGAAGGGAAAAGAAACAAATGCAGTGAGAGGGGAAGGGAAGAGAAACAAATGCAGTGTGAGGGGAACGGAAGAGAAACAAATGCAGCGTGAGGGGAAGGGAAGAGAAACAAATGCAGTGTGAGGGGAAGGGAAGAGAAAAAAATGCAGTGTGAGAGGAACGGAAGAGAAACAAATGCAGCGTGAGGGGAAGGGAAGAGAAACAAATGCAGTGTGAGGGGAAGGGAAGAGAAAAAAATGCAGTGTGAGGGGAAGGGAAGAGAAACAAATGCAGTGAGAGGGGAAGGGAAGAGAAACAAATGCAGTGTGAGCGGAGGGCAAGAGAAACAAATGCAGCATGAGGGGAAGGGAAGAGAAACAAATGCAGCGAGAGGGGAAGGGAAGAGAAACAAATGCAGCGTGAGGGGAAGGCAAGAGAAACAAATGCAGCGTGAGGGGAAGGGAAGAGAAACAAATGCAGCGTGAGCGGAGGGCAAGAGAAACAAATGCAGCGTGAGGGGAAGGGAAGAGAAACAAATGCAGCGAGAGGGGAAGGGAAGAGAAACAAATGCAGCGTGAGCGGAGGGCAAGAGAAACAAATGCAGCGTGAGGGGAAGGGAAGAGAAACAAATGCAGTGAGAGGGGAAGGGAAGAGAAACAAATGCAGCATGAGGGGAAGGGAAGAGAAACAAATGCAGCGTGAGGAGAAGGGAAGAGAAACAAATGCAGTGTGAGCGGAGGGCAAGAGAAACAAATGCAGCGTGAGGGGAAGGGAAGAGAAACAAATGCAGCATGAGGGGAAGGGAAGAGAAACAAATGCAAGGTGAGGGGAAGGGCAGAGAAACAAATGAAGCGTGAGGGGAAGGCAAGAGAAACAAATGCAGCGCGAGGGGAAGGGCCGCGAAACTAATGCAGTGTGAGGGGAAGGGAACAGAAACAAATGCAGTGTGAGGGGTAGTCAAGAGAAACAAATGCCGCGTGAGGGGAAGGGAAGAGAAACAAATGCAGTGTGAGGGGAAGGGAAGAGAAACAAATGCAGTGTGAGGGGAAGGGAAGAGAAACAAATGCAGCATGAGGGGAAGGGAAGAGAAACAAATGCAGCGTGAGGGGAAGGGAAGAGAGACAAATGCAGTGTGAGTGGAGGGCAAGAGAAACAAATGCAGCGTGAGGGGAAGGGAAGAGAAACAAATGCAGCATGAGGGGAAGGGAAGAGAAGCAAATGCAGCGAGAGGGGAAGGGAAGCGAAACAAATGCAGCGTGAGGGGAAGGGAAGAGAAACAAATGCAGCGTGAGGGGAAGGGAAGAGAAACAAATGCAGCATGAGGGGAAGGGAAGAGAAACAAATGCAGCGTGAGGGGAAGGGAAGAGAAACAAATGCAGTGTGAGCAGAGGGCAAGAGAAACAAATGCAGCGTGAGGGGAAGGGAAGAGAAACAAATGCAGCATGAGGGGAAGGGAAGAGGAACAAATGCAGCGTGAGGGGAAGGGAAGAGAAACAAATGCAGCGAGAGGGGAAGGGAAGAGAAACAAATGCAGCGTGAGGGGAAGGAAGAGAAACAAATGCAGCGTGAGGGGAAGGGAAGAGAAACAAATGCAGCGTGAGGGGAAGGGAAGAGAAACAAATGCAGCGTGAGGGGAAGGGAAGGAAGCAAAGGCAGCGTGAGGGGAAGGGAAGAGAAACAAATGTAGCATGAGGGGAAGGGAAGAGAAACAAATGCAGCGTGAGGGGAAGGGAAGAGAAACAAATGCAGTGTGAGCAGAGGGCAAGAGAAACAAATGCAGCGTGAGGGGAAGGGAAGAGAAACAAATGCAGCATGAGGGGAAGGGAAGAGGAACAAATGCAGCGTGAGGGGAAGGGAAGAGAAACAAATGCAGCGAGAGGGGAAGGGAAGCGAAACAAATGCAGCGTGAGGGGAAGGGAAGCGAAACAAATGCAGCGTGAGGGGAAGGGAAGAGAAACAAATGCAGCGTGAGGGGAAGGGAAGAGAAACAAATGCAGCGTGAGGGGAAGGGAAGAGAAACAAATGCAGTGAGAGGGGAAGGGAAGAGAAACAAATGCAGTGTGAGGGGAACGGAAGAGAAACAAATGCAGCGTGAGGGGAAGGGAAGAGAAACAAATGCAGTGTGAGGGGAAGGGAAGAGAAAAAAAATGCAGTGTGAGGGGAAGGGAAGAGAAACAAATGCAGCGAGAGGGGAAGGGAAGAGAAACAAATGCAGTGTGAGCGGAGGGCAAGAGAAACAAATGCAGCATGAGGGGAAGGGAAGAGAAACAAATGCAGCGAGAGGGGAAGGGAAGAGAAACAAATGCAGCGTGAGGGGAAGGCAAGAGAAACAAATGCAGCGTGAGGGGAAGGGAAGAGAAACAAATGCAGCGTGAGCGGAGGGCAAGAGAAACAAATGCAGCGTGAGGGGAAGGGAAGAGAAACAAATGCAGCATGAGGGGAAGGGAAGAGAAACAAATGCAGTGAGAGGGGAAGGGAAGAGAAACAAATGCAGCGTGAGGGGAAGGGAAGAGAAACAAATGCAGCGAGAGGGGAAGGGAAGCGAAACAAATGCAGCGTGAGGGGAAGGAAGAGAAACAAATGCAGCGTGAGGGGAAGGAAGAGAAACAAATGCAGTGAGAGGGGAAGGAAGAGAAACAAATGCAGTGAGAGGGGAAGGGAAGAGAAACAAACGCATGAGGGGAAGGGAAGAGAAACAAACGCAGCATGAGGGGAAGGGAAGAGAAACAAATG
The DNA here is from genome assembly GCF_056783735.1 of Eptatretus burgeri. NCBI lineage: Eukaryota > Metazoa > Chordata > Myxini > Myxiniformes > Myxinidae > Eptatretus > Eptatretus burgeri. Next base: position 152,846,428 of record NC_140962.1, on the reverse strand, counting down.
CAGTGAGGGGAAGGGAAGAGAAACAAAAGCGGAGGGGAAGGAAGAGAAACAAATGCAGCGTGAGGGGAAGGGAAGAGAAACAAATGCAGCGTGAGGGGAAGGGAAGAGAAACAAATGCAGCGTGAGGGGAAGGGAAGAGAAACAAATGCAGCGTGAGGGGAAGGGAAGAGAAACAAATGCAGCGTGAGGGGAAGGGAAGAGAAACAAATGCAGCGTGAGGGGAAGGGAAGAGAAACAAATGCAGTGTGAGGGGAAGGGAAGAGAAACAAATGCAGCGTGAGGGGAAGGGAAGAGAAACAAATGCAGCGTGAGGGGAAGGGAAGAGAAACAAATGCAGCGTGAGGGGAAGGGAAGAGAAACAAATGCAGTGTGAGGGGAAGGGAAGAGAAACAAATGCAGCATGAGGGGAAGGGAAGAGAAACAAATGCAGCGTGAGGGGAAGGGAAGAGAGACAAATGCAGTGTGAGTGGAGGGCAAGAGAAACAAATGCAGCGTGAGGGGAAGGGAAGAGAAACAAATGCAGCATGAGGGGAAGGGAAGAGAAACAAATGCAGCGAGAGGGGAAGGGAAGCGAAACAAATGCAGCGTGAGGGGAAGGGAAGAGAAACAAATGCAGCGTGAGGGGAAGGGAAGAGAAACAAATGCAGCGTGAGGGGAAGGGAAGAGAAACAAATGCAGTGTGAGGGGAAAGGGAAGAGAAACAAATGCAGTGTGAGGGGAAGGGAAGAGAAACAAATGCAGCGTGAGAGCGGAAGGCAAGAGAAACAAATGCAGCATGAGGGGAAGGGAAGAGAAACAAATGCAGCGTGAAGGAAGGGAAGGAAGCAAAGGCAGCGTGAGGGGAAGGAAGGGAAGCAAAGGCAGCGTGAGGGGAAGGGAAGGGAAGCAAAGGCAGCATGAGGGGAAGGGAAGGGAAGCAAAGGCAGCGTGAAGGGAAGGGAAGCAAAGGCAGCGTGAGGGGAAGGGAAGGAAGCAAAGGCAGCGTGAGGGGAAGGGAAGGGAAGCAAAGGCAGCCTGATGGGAAGGGAAGGAAGCAAAGGCAGCGTGAGGGGAAGGGAAGGGAAGGCAGTGTGAGGGGAAGGGAAGGGAAGGCAGCGTGAGGGGAAGGGAAGGGAAACAAAGGCAGTGTGAGGGGAAGGGAAGAGAAACAAAGGCAGTGTGAGGGGAAGGGAAGAGAAACAAATGCAGCATGAGGGGAAGGGAAGCGAAACAAATGCAGCGTGAGGGGAAGGGAAGAGAAACAAATGCAGCGTGAGGGGAAGGGAAGAGAAACAAATGCAGTGAGAGGGGAAGGGAAGAGAAACAAATGCAGCGTGAGGGGAAGGGAAGAGAAACAAATGCAGCGTGAGGGGAAGGGAAGAGAAACAAATGCAGTGAGAGGCCAAGGGAAGAGAAACAAATGCAGTGAGAGGGAAGGGAAGAGAAACAAATGCAGCGTGAGCGGAAGGGCAAGAGAAACAAATGCAGCATGAGGGGAAGGGAAGAGAAACAAATGCAGTGAGAGGGGAAGGAAGAGAAACAAATGCAGCGTGAGGGGAAGGGAAGAGAAACAAATGCAGCGTGAGGGGAAGGGAAGAGAAACAAATGCAGTGAGAGGGGAAGGGAAGAGAAACAAATGCAGCGTGAGGGGAAGGGAAGGGAAGCAAAGGCAGCGTGAGGGGAAGGGAAGCAAAGGCAGCGTGAGGGGAAGGGAAGGGAAGCAAAGGCAGCATGAGGGGAAGGGAAGGGAAGGCGGCGTGAGGGGAAGGGAAGAGAAACAAATGCAGAGAGAGGGGAAGGGAAGCGAAACAAATGCAGCGTGAGGGGAAGGGAAGAGAAACAAATGCAGTGTGAGGGGAAGGGAAGAGAAACAAATGCAGCGTGAGGGGAATGGAAGAGAAACAAATGCAGTGTGAGGGGAAGGGAAGAGAAACGAATGCAGTGTGAGGGGAAGGGAAGAGAAACAAATGCAGTGAGAGGGGAAGGGAAGAGAAACGAATGCAGCGTGAGTGGAGGGCAAGAGAAACAAATGCAGCATGAGGGGAAGGGAAGATAAACAAATGCAGTGAGAGGGGAAGGAAGAGAAACAAATGCAGCGTGAAGGGAAGGGAAGCAAAGACAGCGTGAGGGGAAGGGAAGGGAAGCAAAGGCAGCGTGAAGGGAAGGGAAGGGAAGCCAGCGTGAGGGGAAGGGAAGGCAGCATGAGGGGAACGGAAGGGATGCAAAGGCAGTGCGAGGGAAAGGGAAGGGAAGCAAAGGCAGTGTGAGGGGAAGGGAAGAGAAACAAATGCAGCATGAGGGGAAGGGAAGCGAAACAAATGCAGCGTGAGGGGAAGGGAAGAGAAACAAATGCAGCATGAGGGGAAGGGAAGAGAAACAAATGCAGTGTGAGGGGAAGGGAAGAGAAACAAATGCAGTGAGAGGGGAAGGGAAGAGAAACAAATGCAGTGTGAGGGGAAGGGAAGAGAAACAAATGCAGCATGAGGGGAAGGGAAGAGAAACAAATGCAGCGTGAGGGGAAGGGAAGAGAAACAAATGCAGTGTGAGGGGAAGGGAAGAGAAACAAATGCAGTGAGAGGGGAAGGGAAGAGAAACAAATGCAGCATGAGCGGAGGGCAAGAGAAACAAATGCAGCATGAGGGGAAGGGAAGAGAAACAAATGCAGTGAGAGGGGAAGGGAAGAGAAACAAATGCAGTGTGAGGGGAAGGGAAGGGAAGCAAAGGCAGCGTGAGGGGAAGGGAAGGGAAGCAAAGGCAGCGTGAGGGGAAGGGAAGAGAAACAAATGTAGCATGAGGGGAAGGGAAGAGAAACAAATGCAGCGTGAGGGGAAGGGAAGAGAAACAAATGCAGTGTGAGCAGAGGGCAAGAGAAACAAATGCAGCGTGAGGGGAAGGGAAGAGAAACAAATGCAGCATGAGGGGAAGGGAAGAGGAACAAATGCAGCGTGAGGGGAAGGGAAGAGAAACAAATGCAGCGAGAGGGAAGGGAAGCGAAACAAATGCAGCGTGAGGGGAAGGGAAGCGAAACAAATGCAGCGTGAGGGGAAGGGAAGAGAAACAAATGCAGCGTGAGGGGAAGGGAAGAGAAACAAATGCAGCGTGAGGGGAAGGGAAGAGAAACAAATGCAGTGAGAGGGGAAGGGAAGAGAAACAAATGCAGTGTGAGGGGAACGGAAGAGAAACAAATGCAGCGTGAGGGGAAGGGAAGAGAAACAAATGCAGTGTGAGGGGAAGGGAAGAGAAAAAAATGCAGTGTGAGGGGAAGGGAAGAGAAACAAATGCAGTGAGAGGGGAAGGGAAGAGAAACAAATGCAGTGTGAGCGGAGGGCAAGAGAAACAAATGCAGCATGAGGGGAAGGGAAGAGAAACAAATGCAGCGAGAGGGGAAGGGAAGAGAAACAAATGCAGCGTGAGGGGAAGGCAAGAGAAACAAATGCAGCGTGAGGGGAAGGGAAGAGAAACAAATGCAGCGTGAGCGGAGGGCAAGAGAAACAAATGCAGCGTGAGGGGAAGGGAAGAGAAACAAATGCAGCATGAGGGGAAGGGAAGAGAAACAAATGCAGTGAGAGGGGAAGGGAAGAGAAACAAATGCAGCGTGAGGGGAAGGGAAGAGAAACAAATGCAGCGAGAGGGGAAGGGAAGAGAAACAAATGCAGCATGAGGGGAAGGGAAGAGAAACAAATGCAGCGTGGAGGGGAAGGGAAGAGAAACAAATGCAGCGTGAGGGGAAGGAAGAGAAACAAATGCAGCGTGAGGGGAAGGGAAGAGAAACAAATGCAGTGAGAGGGGAAGGGAAGAGAAACAAATGCAGTGTGAGGGGAACGGAAGAGAAACAAATGCAGCGTGAGGGGAAGGAAGAGAAACAAATGCAGTGTGAGGGGAAGGGAAGAGAAAAAATGCAGTGTGAGGGAAGGGAAGAGAAACAAATGCAGTCAGAGGGGAAGGCAAGAGAAACAAATGCAGTGTGAGCGGAGGGCAGGAGAAACAAATGCAGCATGAGGGGAAGGGAAGAGAAACAAATGCAGCGAGAGGGGAAGGGAAGAGAAACAAATGCAGCGTGAGGGGAAGGCAAGAGAAACAAATGCAGCATGAGGGGAAGGGAAGAGAAACAAATGCAGCGTGAGCGGAGGGCAAGAGAAACAAATGCAGCGTGAGGGGAAGGGAAGAGAAACAAATGCAGCATGAGGGGAAGGGAAGAGAAACAAATGCAGTGAGAGGGGAAGGAAGAGAAACAAATGCAGCGTGAGGGGAAGGAAGAGAAACAAATGCAGCGAGAGGGGAAGGGAAGAGAAACAAATGCAGCATGAGGGGAAGGGAAGAGAAACAAATGCAGCGTGAGGAGAAGGGAAGAGAAACAAATGCAGTGTGAGCGGAGGGCAAGAGAAACAAATGCAGCGTGAGGGGAAGGGAAGAGAAACAAATGCAGCATGAGGGGAAGGGAAGAGAAACAAATGCAGCGAGAGGGGAAGGGAAGCGAAACAAATGCAGCGTGAGGGGAAGGGAAGAGAAACAAATGCAGCGTGAGGGGAAGGGAAGAGAAACAAATGCAGTGTGAGGGGAAGGGAAGAGAAACAAATGCAGTGTGAGGGGAAGGGAAGAGAAACAAATGCAGCGTGAGGGGAAGGGAAGAGAAACAAATGCAGTGTGAGGGGAAGGGAAGAGAAACAAATGCAGTGTGAGGGGAAGGGAAGAGAAACAAATGCAGCATGAGGGGAAGGGAAGAGAAACAAATGCAGCGTGAGGGGAAGGGAAGAGAGACAAATGCAGTGTGAGTGGAGGGCAAGAGAAACAAATGCAGCGTGAGGGGAAGGGAAGAGAAACAAATGCAGCATGAGGGGAAGGGAAGAGAAGCAAATGCAGCGAGAGGGGAAGGGAAGCGAAACAAATGCAGCGTGAGGGGAAGGGAAGAGAAACAAATGCAGCGTGAGGGGAAGGGAAGAGAAACAAATGCAGCGTGAGGGGAAGGGAAGAGAAACAAATGCAGTGTGAGGGAAAGGGAAGAGAAACGAATAGTGTGAGGGGAAGGGAAGAGAAACAAATGCAGTGAGAGGGGAAGGGAAGAGAAACAAATGCAGCGTGAGCGGAGGGCAAGAGAAACAAATGCAGCATGAGGGGAAGGGAAGAGAAACAAATGCAGCGTGAAGGGAAAGGGAAGCAAAGGCAGCGTGAGGGGAAGGGAAGGAAGCAAAGGCAGCGTGAGGGGAAGGGAAGGGAAGCAAAGGCAGCGTGAGGGGAAGGCAAGGGAACCAAAGGCAGCGTGAGGGGAAGGGAAGGGAAGCAAAGGCAGCGTGAAGGGAAGGGAAGCAAAGGCAGCGTGAGGGGAAGGGAAGGGAAGCAAAGGCAGCGTGAGGGGAAGGGAAGGGAAGCAAAGGCAGCCTGATGGGAAGGGAAGGGAAGCAAAGGCAGCGTGAGGGGAAGGGAAGGGAAGGCAGTGTGAGGGGAAGGGAAGGGAAGGCAGCGTGAGGGGAAGGGAAGGGAAGCAAAGGCAGTGTGAGGGGAAGGGAAAAGAAACAACTGCAGTGAGAGGGGCACGGAAGAGAAACAAATGCAGCATGAGGGGAAGGAAGAGAAACAAATGCAGCGTGAGGGGAAGGGAAGAGAAACAAATGCAGCGTGAGGGGAAGGGAAGAGAAACAAATGCAGCGTGAGGGGAAGGGAAGAGAAACAAATGCAGCGTGAGGGGAAGGGAAGAGAAACAAATGCAGCGTGAGGGGAAGGGAAGAGAAACAAATGCAGTGTGAGGGGAAGGGAAGAGAAACAAATGCAGCGTGAGGGGAAGGGAAGAGAAACAAATGCAGTGAGAGGGGAAGGGAAGAGAAGCAAATGCAGTGTGAGGGGAAGGGAGAAGAAACAAATGCAGCGTGAGGGGAAGGGAAGAGAAACAAATGCAGCGTGAGGGGAAGGGAAGAGAAACAAATGCAGAGTGAGGGGAAGGGAAGAGAAACAAATGCAGTGAGAGGGGAAGGGAAGAGAAACAAATGCAGCGTGAGCGGAGGGCAAGAGAAACAAATGCAGCATGAGGGGAAGGGAAGAGAAACAAATGCAGTGAGAGGGAAGGGAAGAGAAACAAATGCAGTGTGAGGGGAAGGGAAGAGAACAAAGGCAGCGTGAGGGGAAGGAAGGGAAACAAAGGCAGCGTGAGGGGAAGGGAAGAGAAACAAACGCAGCATGAGGGGAAGGGAAGAGAAACAAATGCAGCATGAGGGGAAGGGAAGCGAAACAAATGCAGCGTGAGGGGAAGGGAAGAGAAACAAATGCAGCGTGAGGGGAAGGGAAGAGAAACAAATGCAGCGTGAGGGGAAGGGAAGAGAAACAAATGCAGCTTGAGGGGAAGGGAAGAGAAACAAATGCAGTGTGAGGGGAAGGGAAGAGAAACAAATGCAGCATGAGGGGAAGGGAAGAGAAACAAATGCAGTGTGAGGGGAAGGGAAGAGAAACAAATGCAGTGAGAGGGGAAGGGAAGAGAAACAAATGCAGTGTGAGGGGAAGGGAAGAGAAACAAATGCAGCATGAGGGGAAGGGAAGAGAAACAAATGCAGCGTGAGGGGAAGGGAAGAGAAACAAATGCAGTGTGAGGGGAAGGGAAGAGAAACAAATGCAGTGAGAGGGAAAGGGAAGAGAAACAAATGCAGCCTGAGCGGAGGGCAAGAGAAACAAATGCAGCATGAGGGGAAGGGAAGAGAAACAAATGCAGTGAGAGGGGAAGGGAAGAGAAACAAATGCAGTGTGAGGGGAAGGGAAGGGAAGCAAAGGCAGCGTGAGGGGAAGGGAAGGGAAGCAAAGGCAGCATGAGGGGAAGGGAAGAGAAAAAAATGGAGCATGAGGGGAAGGGAAGAGAAACAAATGCAGCGTGAGGGGAAGGGAAGAGAAACAAATGCAGTGTGAGCAGAGGGCAAGAGAAACAAATGCAGCGTGAGGGGAAGGGAAGAGAAACAAATGCAGCATGAGGGGAAGGGAAGAGGAACAAATGCAGCGTGAGGGGAAGGAAGAGAAACAAATGCAGCGAGAGGGGAAGGGAAGGAAACAAATGCAGCGTGAGGGGAAGGGAAGCGAAACAAATGCAGCGTGAGGGGAAGGGAAGAGAAACAAATGCAGCGTGAGGGGAAGGGAAGAGAAACAAATGCAGCGTGGAGGGGAAGGGAAAAGAAACAAATGCAGTGAGAGGGAAGGAAGAGAAACAAATGCAGTGTGAGGGGAACGGAAGAGAAACAAATGCAGCGTGAGGGGAAGGGAAGAGAAACAAATGCAGTGTGAGGGGAAGGGAAGAGAAAAAAATGCAGTGTGAGAGGAACGGAAGAGAAACAAATGCAGCGTGAGGGGAAGGGAAGAGAAACAAATGCAGTGTGAGGGGAAGGGAAGAGAAAAAAATGCAGTGTGAGGGGAAGGGAAGAGAAACAAATGCAGTGAGAGGGGAAGGGAAGAGAAACAAATGCAGTGTGAGCGGAGGGCAAGAGAAACAAATGCAGCATGAGGGGAAGGGAAGAGAAACAAATGCAGCGAGAGGGGAAGGGAAGAGAAACAAATGCAGCGTGAGGGGAAGGCAAGAGAAACAAATGCAGCGTGAGGGGAAGGGAAGAGAAACAAATGCAGCGTGAGGGGAAGGGAAGAGAAACAAATGCAGCGTGAGGGGAAGGGAAGAGAAACAAATGCAGCGAGAGGGGAAGGGAAGAGAAACAAATGCAGCGTGAGCGGAGGGCAAGAGAAACAAATGCAGCGTGAGGGGAAGGGAAGAGAAACAAATGCAGTGAGAGGGGAAGGGAAGAGAAACAAATGCAGCATGAGGGGAAGGGAAGAGAAACAAATGCAGCGTGAGGAGAAGGGAAGAGAAACAAATGCAGTGTGAGCGGAGGGCAAGAGAAACAAATGCAGCGTGAGGGGAAGGGAAGAGAAACAAATGCAGCATGAGGGGAAGGGAAGAGAAACAAATGCAGCGAGAGGGGAAGGGAAGCGAAACAAATGCAGCGTGAGGGGAAGGGAAGAGAAACAAATGCAGCGTGAGGGGAAGGGAAGAGAAACAAATGCAGTGTGAGGGGAAGGGAAGAGAAACAAATGCAGTGTGAGGGGAAGGGAAGAGAAACAAATGCAGCGTGAGGGGAAGGGAAGAGAAACAAATGCAGCGTGAGGGGAAGGGAAGAGAAACAAATGCAGTGTGAGGGGAAGGGAAGAGAAACAAATGCAGCATGAGGGGAAGGGAAGAGAAACAAATGCAGCGTGAGGGGAAGGGAAGAGAGACAAATGCAGTGTGAGTGGAGGGCAAGAGAAACAAATGCAGCGTGAGGGGAAGGGAAGAGAAACAAATGCAGCATGAGGGGAAGGGAAGAGAAGCAAATGCAGCGAGAGGGGAAGGGAAGCGAAACAAATGCAGCGTGAGGGGAAGGGAAGAGAAACAAATGCAGCGTGAGGGGAAGGGAAGAGAAACAAATGCAGCGTGAGGGGAAGGGAAGAGAAACAAATGCAGTGTGAGGGAAAGGGAAGAGAAACGAATAGTGTGAGGGGAAGGGAAGAGAAACAAATGCAGTGAGAGGGGAAGGGAAGAGAAACAAATGCAGCGTGAGCGGAGGGCAAGAGAAACAAATGCAGCATGAGGGGAAGGGAAGAGAAACAAATGCAGCGTGAAGGGAAGGGAAGCAAAGGCAGCGTGAGGGGAAGGGAAGGGAAGCAAAGGCAGCGTGAGGGGAAGGGAAGGGAAGCAAAGGCAGCGTGAGGGGAAGGGAAGGGAAGCAAAGGCAGCGTGAGGGGAAGGGAAGGGAAGCAAAGGCAGCGTGAGGGGAAGGGAAGGGAAGCAAAGGCAGCGTGAGGGGAAGGGAAGGGAAGCAAAGGCAGCCTGATGGGAAGGGAAGGGAAGCAAAGGCAGCGTGAGGGGAAGGGAAGGGAAGGAAGTGTGAGGGGAAGGGAAGGGAAGGCAGCGTGAGGGGAAGGGAAGGGAAGCAAAGGCAGTGTGAGGGGAAGGGAAGGGAAGCAAAGGCAGTGTGAGGGGAAGGGAAGAGAAACAAATGCAGCATGAGGGGAAGGGAAGCGAAACAAATGCAGCGTGAGGGGAAGGGAAGAGAAACAAATGCAGCGTGAGGGGAAGGGAAGAGAAACAAATGCAGCGTGAGGGGAAGGGAAGAGAAACAAATGCAGCATGAGGGGAAGGGAAGAGAAACAAAGGCGGCGTGAGAGGAAGGCAAGAGAAACAAATGAATCGTGAGGGGAAGGGAAGAGAAACAAATGCAGCGAGAGGGGAAGGGAAGCGAAACAAATGCAGCGTGAGGGGAAGGGAAGAGAAACAAATGCAGTGAGAGGGGAAGGGAAGAGAAACAAATGCAGCGTGAGCGGAGGGCAAGAGAAACAAATGCAGCATGAGGGGAAGGGAAGAGAAACAAATGCAGTGAGAGGGGAAGGGAAGAGAAACAAATGCAGCGTGAGGGGAAGGGAAGAGAAACAAATGCAGTGAGAGGGGAAGGGAAGAGAAACAAATGCAGCGTGAGGGGAAGGGAAGGGAAGCAAAGGCAGCGTGAGGGGAAGGGAAGCAAAGGCAGCGTGAGGGGAAGGGAAGGGAAGCAAAGGCAGCATGAGGGGAAGGGAAGGGAAGGCAGCGTGAGGGGAAGGGAAGGGAAACAAATGCAGAGAGAGGGGAAGGGAAGCGAAACAAATGCAGCGTGAGGGGAAGGGAAGAGAAACAAATGCAGTGTGAGGGGAAGGGAAGAGAAACAAATGCAGCGTGAGGGGAATGGAAGAGAAACAAATGCAGTGTGAGGGGAAGGGAAGAGAAACGAATGCAGTGTGAGGGGAAGGGAAGAGAAACAAATGCAGTGAGAGGGGAAGGGAAGAGAAACGAATGCAGCGTGAGTGGAGGGCAAGAGAAACAAATGCAGCATGAGGGGAAGGGAAGAGAAACAAATGCAGTGAGAGGGGAAGGGAAGAGAAACAAATGCAGCGTGAAGGGAAGGGAAGCAAAGACAGCGTGAGGGGAAGGGAAGGGAAGCAAAGGCAGCATGAGGGGAAGGGAAGGGAAGGCAGTGTGAGGGGAAGGGAAGGCAGCATGAGGGGAAGGGAAGGGATGCAAAGGCAGTGTGTGGGGAAGGGAAGGGAAGCAAAGGCAGTGTGAGGGGAAGGGAAGAGAAACAAATGCAGCATGAGGGGAAGGGAAGAGAAACAAATGCAGTGTGAGGGGAAGGGAAGAGAAACAAATGCAGTGAGAGGGGAAGGGAAGAGAAACAAATGCAGTGTGAGGGGAAGGGAAGAGAAACAAATGCAGCATGAGGGGAAGGGAAGAGAAACAAATGCAGCGTGAGGGGAAGGGAAGAGAAACAAATGCAGTGAGGGGAAGGAAGAGAAACAAATGCAGTGAGAGGGGAAGGGAAGAGAAACAAATGCAGCATGAGGGGAGGGCAAGAGAAACAAATGCAGCATGAGGGGAAGGGAAGAGAAACAAATGCAGTGAGGGGAAGGGAAGAGAAACAAATGCAGTGTGAGGGGAAGGGAAGAGAAACAAATGCAGCGTGAGGGGAAGGGAAGAGAAACAAATGCAGTGTGAGGGGAAGGGAAGAGAAACAAATGCAGCATGAGGGGAAGGGAAGAGAAACAAATGCAGTGTGAGGGGAAGGGAAGAGAAACAAATGCAGTGTGAGGGGAAGGGAAGAGAAACAAATGCAGTGTGAGGGGAAGGGAAGAGAAACAAATGCAGCATGAGGGGAAGGGAAGAGAAACAAATGCAGCGTGAGGGGAAGGGAAGAGAAACAAATGCAGTGAGAGGGGAAGGGAAGAGAAACAAATGCAGCATGAGCGGAGAGCAAGAGAAACAAATGCAGCGTGAGGGAAGGAAGAGAAACAAATGCAGCGTGAGGGGAAGGGAAGAGAAACAAATGCAGCGTGAGGGGAAGGAAGAGAAACAAATGCAGCGTGAGGGGAAGGAAGAGAAACAAATGCAGCGTGAGGGGAAGGGAAGAGAAACAAATGCAGCGTGAGGGGAAGGAAGAGAAACAAATGCAGTGTGAGGGGAAGGAAGAGAAACAAATGCAGTGTGAGGGGAAGGGAAGAGAAACAAATGCAGCGTGAGGGAGGGGAAGGGAAGAGAAACAAATGCAGCGTGAGGGGAAGGAAGAGAAACAAATGCAGCGTGAGGGGAAGGGAAGAGAAACAAATGCAGCGTGAGGGGAAGGGAAGAGAAGAGAGTGCATGCAGCTGAGGGGAAGGAAGAGAAACAAAACAGCAGCAGTGAGGGGGAAGGGAAGAGAAACAAATGCAGCGTGAGGGGAAGGGAAGAGAAACAAATGCAGCGTGAGGGGAAGGGAAGAGAAACAAATGCAGCGTGAGGGGAAGGGAAGAGAAACAAATGCAGCGTGAGGGAAAGGGAAGAGAAACGAATGGTGTGAGGGGAAGGAAGAGAAACAAATGCAGTGAGAGGGAAGGGAAGAGAAACAAATGCAGCGTGAGCGGAGGGCAAGAGAAACAAATGCAGCATGAGGGGAAGGGAAGAGAAACAAATGCAGCGTGAAGTGAAGGGAAGCAAAGGCAGCGTGAGGGAAGGGAAGGAAGCAAAGGCAGCGTGAGGGGAAGGAAGGAAGCAAAGGCAGCGTGAGGGGAAGGAAGGGAAACAAAGGCAGCGTGAAGGGAAGGGAAGCAAAGGCAGCGTGAGGGGAAGGGAAGGAAGCAAAGGCAGCGTGAGGGGAAGGGAAGGGAAACAAAGGCAGCCTGATGGGAAGGGAAGGAAAGCAAAGGCAGCGTGAGGGGAAGGAAGGGAAGGCAGTGTGATGGGAAGGGTAGGGATGGCAGCGTGAGGGGAAGGGAAGGGAAGCAAAGGCAGTGTGAGGGGAAGGGAAAAGAAACAAATGCAGTGAGAGGGAAAGGGAAGAGAAACAAATGCAGTGTGAGGGGAACGGAAGAGAAACAAATGCAGCGTGAGGGGAAGGGAAGAGAAACAAATGCAGTGTGAGGGGAAGGGAAGAGAAAAAAATGCAGTGTGAGGGGAAGGGAAGAGAAACAAATGCAGTGAGAGGGGAAGGGAAGAGAAACAAATGCAGTGTGAGCGGAGGGCAAGAGAAACAAATGCAGCATGAGGGGAAGGGAAGAGAAACAAATGCAGCGAGAGGGGAAGGGAAGAGAAACAAATGCAGCGTGAGGGGAAGGCAAGAGAAACAAATGCAGCGTGAGGGGAAGGGAAGAGAAACAAATGCAGCGTGAGCGGAGGGCAAGAGAAACAAATGCAGCGTGAGGGGAAGGGAAGAGAAACAAATGCAGCATGAGGGGAAGGGAAGAGAAACAAATGCAGTGAGAGGGGAAGGGAAGAGAAACAAATGCAGCGTGAGGGGAAGGGAAGAGAAACAAATGCAGCGAGAGGGGAAGGGAAGAGAAACAAATGCAGCGTGAGCGGAGGGCAAGAGAAACAAATGCAGCGTGAGGGGAAGGGAAGAGAAACAAATGCAGTGAGAGGGGAAGGAAGAGAAACAAATGCAGCATGAGGGGAAGGGAAGAGAAACAAATGCAGCGTGAGGAGAAGGGAAGAGAAACAAATGCAGTGTGAGCGGAGGGCAAGAGAAACAAATGCAGCGTGAGGGGAAGGGAAGAGAAACAAATGCATCATGAGGGGAAGGGAAGAGAAACAAATGCAGCGAGAGGGGAAGGGAAGCGAAACAAATGCAGCGTGAGGGGAAGGGAAGAGAAACAAATGCAGCGTGAGGGGAAGGGAAGAGAAACAAATGCAGTGTGAGGGGAAGGGAAGAGAAACAAATGCAGTGTGAGGGGAAGGGAAGAGAAACAAATGCAGCGTGAGGGGAAGGGAAGAGAAACAAATGCAGTGTGAGGGGAAGGGAAGAGAAACAAATGCAGTGTGAGGGGAAGGGAAGAGAAACAAATGCAGCATGAGGGGAAGGGAAGAGAAACAAATGCAGCGTGAGGGGAAGGGAAGAGAGACAAATGCAGTGTGAGTGGAGGGCAAGAGAAACAAATGCAGCGTGAGGGGAAGGGAAGAGAAACAAATGCAGCATGAGGGGAAGGGAAGAGAAGCAAATGCAGCGAGAGGGGAAGGGAAGCGAAACAAATGCAGCGTGAGGGGAAGGGAAGAGAAACAAATGCAGCGTGAGGGGAAGGGAAGAGAAACAAATGCAGCGTGAGGGGAAGGGAAGAGAAACAAATGCAGTGTGAGGGAAAGGGAAGAGAAACGAATAGTGTGAGGGGAAGGGAAGAGAAACAAATGCAGTGAGAGGGGAAGGGAAGAGAAACAAATGCAGCGTGAGCGGAGGGCAAGAGAAACAAATGCAGCATGAGGGGAAGGGAAGAGAAACAAATGCAGCGTGAAGGGAAGGGAAGCAAAGGCAGCGTGAGGGGAAGGGAAGGGAAGCAAAGGCAGCCTGATGGGAAGGGAAGGGAAGCAAAGGCAGCGTGAGGGGAAGGAAGGGAAGCAAAGGCAGCGTGAGGGGAAGGGAAGGAAGCAAAGGCAGCGTGAGGGGAAGGAAGGGAAGCAAAGGCAGCGTGAGGGGAAGGGAAGGAAGCAAAGGCAGCCTGATGGGAAGGGAAAGGAAGCAAAGGCAGCGTGAGGGGAAGGAAGGAAGGAAGTGTGAGGGGAAGGGAAGGGCAGCGTGAGGGGAAGGGAAGGGAAGCAAAGGCAGTGTGAGGGGAAGGGAAGGAAGCAAAGGCAGTGTGAGGGGAAGGGAAGAGAAACAAATGCAGCATGAGGGGAAGGGAAGGAAACAAATGCAGCGTGAGGGAAGGGAAACAAAGCTCGTCAGCGTGAGGGGAAGGGAAGAGAAACAAATGCAGCGTGAGGGGAAGGGAAGAAGAAACAAATGCAGCATGAGGGGAAGGGAAGAGAAACTCATCTGGGGAGAGGGAAGGGGAAGAAAGCTCATGCAGCGTGAGGGGAAGGAAGAGAAAGCTCAAATGCAGCGTGAGGGGAAGGAAGAAAGAAACAAATGCAGTGAGAGGGGAAGGGAAGAGAAACAAATGCAGCGTGAGGGAAGGGAAGAAAGGCTCATCACAGCGTGAGGGAAGGAAGAGAAAGGCTCATCACAGTGTGAGGGGAAGGGAAGAAAGAACAAATGCAGTGAGAGGGGAAGGAAGAAAGAAACAAATGCAGCGTGAGCGGAGAGACAAAGAAGGCTCGTCAGCATGAGGGGAAGGGAAGAGAAACAAATGCAGTGAGAGGGGAAGGAAGAAGAAACAAATGCAGCGTGAGGGGAAGGGAAGAGAAACAAATGCAGTGAGAGGGAAGGGAAGAGAAACAAATGCAGCGTGAGGGGAAGGAAGGGAAGCAAAAGGCAGCGTGAGGGGAAGGGGAAACAAAGGCAGCGTGAGGGGAAGGGAAGGAAGCAAAGGCAGCATGAGGGGAAGGGAAGGGAAGGCAGCGTGAGGGGAAGGGAAGGAAACAAATGCAGAGAGAGAGGGAAGGGGAAGCGAAACAAATGCAGCGTGAGGGAAGGGAAGAAGAAACAAATGCAGTGTGAGGGGGAAGGGAAGAGAAACAAATGCAGCGTGAGGGAATGGAAGAGAAACAAATGCAGTGTGAGGGAAGGGAAGAGAAACGAATGCAGTGTGAGGGGAAGGGAAGAGAAACAAATGAGTGAGAGGGGAAGGGAAGAGAAACGAATGCAGCGTGAGTGGAGGGCAAGAGAAACAAATGCAGCATGAGGGGAAGGGAAGAGAAACAAATGCAGTGAGAGGGGAAGGAAGAGAAACAAATGCAGCGTGAAGGGAAGGGAAGCAAAGACAGCGTGAGGGGAAGGGAAGGGAAGCAAAGGCAGCGTGAGGGGAAGGGAAGGGAAGGCAGTGTGAGGGGAAGGGAAGGCAGCATGAGGGAAGGGAAGGGATGCAAAGGCAGTGTGAGGGAAGGGAAGGAAGCAAGGCAGTGTGAGGGGAAGGAAGAGAAACAAATGCAGCATGAGGGAAGGGAAGCCAGAAACAAATGCAGCGTGAGGGGAAGGAAGAAGAAACAAATCACAACATGAGGGGAAGGAAGAAAGCTCATCTGATGTGAGGGAAGGGAAGAGAAAGCTCATCTGATGAGAGGGGAAGGGAAGAAGAAACAAAGCTGCAGCGTGAGGAAGGGAAGGAAAGAAACAAATGCAGCATGAGGGGAAGGGAAGAGAAACAAATGCAGCGTGAGGGGAAGGGAAGAAGAGAAACAAATGCAGTGTGAGGGGAAGGGAAGAGAAGCTCATCACAGTGAGAGGGAAGGAAGAGAAACAAATGCAGCATGAGCGGAGAGGCAAGAAAAACAAATCACAGCATGAGGGGAAGGGAAGAGAAACAAATGCAGTGAGAGGGAAGGAAGAGAAAGCTCAAATGCAGTGTGAGGGGAAGGGAAGGAAGCAAAGGCAAGCGTGAGGGGAAGGAAGGGAAACAAAGGCAGCGTGAGGGGAAGGGAAGAGAAACAAATGTAGCATGAGGGAAGGAAGAGAAACAAATGCAAGCGTGAGGGGAAGGAAGAGAAACAAATGCAGTGTGAGCAGAGGGCAAGAGAAACAAATGCAGCGTGAGGGGAAGGAAGAGAAACAAATGCAGCATGAGGGAAGGGAAGAGGAACAAATGCAGCGTGAGGGGAAGGAAGAAGAAACAAATGCAGCGAGAGGGGAAGGAGAGCCAGAACAAATGCAGCGTGAGGGGAAGGGAAATGAAACAAATGCAGCATGAGGGGAAGGAAGAGAAACAAATGCAGCGTGAGGGAAGGAAGAGAAACTCATGCAGCGTGAGGGGAAGAGGAAGAAAAACAAATGCAGTGAGAGAGGGAAGGGAAGAGAAACTCATCTGGTGTGGGGAACGGAAGAGAAACAAATGCAGCGTGAGGGGAAGGGAAGAGAAACAAATGCAGTGTGAGGGGAAGGGAAGAAAAAATGCAGTGTGAGGGGAAGGAAGAGAAACAAATGCAGTGAGAGGGAAGGAAGAGAAACAAATGCAGTGTGAGCGGAGGAGCAAGAAAACAAATGCAGCATGAGGGAAGGAAGAAGAAACAAATCTGTGAGAGGGGAAGGGAAGAAGAAACAAATGCAGTGTGAGGGGAAGGCAAGAGAAACTCATCTGCAGCGTGAGGGGAAGGGAAGAAGCTCATCTAGCGTGAGCGGAAGACAAGAAGAAACTCATCTGGCGTGAGGGAAGGAAGAGAAACAAATGCAGCATGAGGGGAAGGAAGAAGAAAGGCTCGTATGCAGTGAGAGGGAAGGGAAGAGAAACAAATGCAGCGTGAGCGAAGGGAAGAAAGAACAAATGCAGCGAGAGGGGAAGGAAGAGAAACAAATGCAGCGTGAGCGGAGGAACAAGAAGAAACAAATGCAGCGTGAGGGGAAGGGAAGAGAAACAAATGCAGTGAGAGGGAAGGGAAGAAGAAACAAATGCAGCATGAGGGGAAGGGAAGAAGAAACAAATGCAGCGTGAGGAGAAGGGAAGAGAAACAAATGCAGTGTGAGCGGAGGGCAAGAAGAAACAAATGCAGCGTGAGGGAAGGAAGAAGAAACAAATGCAGCATGAGGGAAGGGAAGAGAAACAAATGCAGCGAGAGGGAAGGGAGAGAGAACAAATGCAGCGTGAGGGAAGGAAGAAGAAACTCATGTGAGGGGAAGAGAAACAAATGCAGCGTGAGGGGAAGGGAAGAAAGGAAACAAATGCAGTGTGAGGGAAAGGAAGAAGAAACAAATGCAGCGTGAGGGGAAGGGAAGAGAAACAAATGCAGCATGAGGGGAAGGGAAGAGAAACAAATGCAGCATGAGGGGAAGGGAAGAGAAACAAATGCAGTGTGAGGGGAAGGGAAGAGAAACAAATGCAGTGAGAGGGGAAGGGAAGAGAAACAAATGCAGCGTGAGGGGAAGGGAAGAGAAACAAATGCAGCGTGAGGGAAGGGAAGAGAAACAAATGCAGCATGAGGGAAGGGAAGAAACAAATGCAGCGTGAGGGAAGGAAGAAACAAATGCAGCGTGAGGGGAAGGAAGAGAGAAACAAATGCAGCGTGAGGGGAAGGAAGAGAAACAAATGCAGCGTGAGGGAAGGGAAGAGAAACAAATGCAGTGTGAGGGAAGGGAAGAGAAACGAATGCAGTGTGAGGGAAGGGAAGAGAAACAAATGCAGTGAGGGGAAGGGAAGAGAAACAAATGCAGCGTGAGCGGAAGGGAAGAAGAAACAAATGCAGCATGAGGAAGGGAAGAGAAACAAATGCAGCGTGAAGGGAAGGGAGGAAACAAAGGCAGCGTGAAGGGAAGGGAAGCAAAGGCAGCGTGAGGGGAAGGGAAGGGAAGCAAAGGCAGCGTGAAGGGAAGGGAAGCAAAGGCAGCGTGAGGGGAAGGAAGCAAAGGCAGCGTGAGGGGAAGGAAGGGAAGCAAAGGCAGCCTGATGGGAAGGGAAGGGAAACAAAGGCAGGGAAGGGTGAAGGAAGGAAGGGAAGGGAAGGCAGCGTGAGGGGAAGGAAGGAAGCAAGGCAGTGTGAGGGAAGGGAAGGAAGCAAAGGCAGTGTGAGGGGAAGGAGAAGGCAGTGTGAGGGGAAGGGAAGCGTGAGGGGAAGGGAAGGAAGAAAGCAGCGTGAGGGGAAGGAAGAAAGCAGCGTGAGGCGGAAGGGAAGGAAAGAAAGGGGAAGGGAAGAAGAAACAAATGCAGCGTGAGGGAAGGGAAGGAAAGAAACAAATGCAGCGTGAGGGAATGCAGCGTGAGGGGAAGGAAGAGAAACAAATGCAGCGTGAGGAGAAGGGAAGAGAAACAAATGCAGTCAGAGAGGAAGGGAAGAGAAACAAATGCAGCGTGAGCGGAGGGCAAGAGAAACAAATGCAGCATGAGGCGAAGGGAAGAGAAACAAATGCAGTGAGAGGGGAAGGGAAGAGAAACAAATGCAGCGTGAGGGGAAGGGAAGAGAAACAAATGCAGTGAGAGGGGAAGGGAAGAGAAACAAATGCAGCGTGAGGGGAAGGGAAGGGAAGCAAAGGCAGCGTGAGGGGAAGGGAAGCAAAGGCAGCATGAGGGGAAGGGAAGGGAAGCAAAGGCAGCATGAGGGGAAGGGAAGGGAAGCAAAGGCAGCGTGAGGGGAAGGGAAGGGAAGCAAAGGCAGCGTGAGGGGAAGGGAAGGGAAGGCAGCGTGAGGGGAAGGGAAGGGAAGGCAGCGTGAGGGGAAGGGAAGGGAAGGCAGTGTGAGGGGAAGGGAAGGGAAGGCAGCGTGAGGGGAAGGGAAGGGAAGCAAAGGCAGCGTGAGGGGAAGGGAAGGGAAGCAAAGGCAGTGTGAGGGGAAGGCATCAAAGGGCAGCATGAGGGGAAGGGAAGGCAGTGTGAGGGGAAGAGATGGTAGTGAAAGGAAGGGAAGGCGCTGTTGAAAAATTTTATCATGATGGGTTTGGGGGTGATAAAATTAATTAATTAAGATTAAAGCTTGGTATTAAAATGAAAATGTTAAACCTTAAGTAGAATGTACTCAAATATGATATGATTGTTTTTAAGTATGTATCAATTGGGAATTAACATCATTATATTTCTCCTCTGTATGGAAAGATCACCTGTATATTAAATGTGTGAACAGGTTGAACTTTGTCAGTAAGTTGAATAAAAGAAGAATTGCCGATCATTTTAAAAGCTATCGAAAGGAATTTTTAAAACAGACACAAACAATTTGGAATGTGGATTCAAGAAAATGTCCAGATGTATTCACAAAGCTCTGGTCGCTTCAAGATAATATATCTTCCCAGTTTTGGGAGAAGCAGACTGACTTTTAACCTACATAAGATGTAAACTTGTTTGAATGGCCATGAGGGTTGGCGTTTGACGTCATTCTATCATTCTGTGCGATTAATATGTCCAGGTTTGAATATGTGTTCCAACCATTTAAGCAGGAGCTGTCAAAAAGACTGAAGATAAGGTTCACCTGGAAATTGTCAAGACCGGGCAAACTGGCGTCAGCGTCAGAAAATTATTTTTTAAAACGTCTCTTCCTGGAAACTATATAAAGTCGAAGATTCTCCGGTTATGTTGAGAGATCTGGAGTAAATTTGTCTGTCCAGGATCTCCTGTGCTGGTACATATAATCTGTTTGGTTGTTCAATAAATGTTTTAAAATTGAACTGACATTGTGTGTCTGTATCGACAGCGGCGTGAGGGGAAGGGAAGGCAGCGTGAGGGGAAGGGAAGGCAGCGTGAGGGGAAGGGAAGGCAGCGTGAGGGGAAGGGAAGGATGTGTGAGGGGAAGGGAAGGGAAGGGCGATAAAATGCAGCCAAACAGCAACATTTTCTTTGTAACCGCAGGGTTCTATATAAAAACGGGTGGGAGCAATTAAAACCCACGTGATCTACGTGGAAAATTCAAAACTAAACTGTCAGTCCAGAAATTCCCTTAACAGAGTGAGTGGAGTGGGGGAGCATGGGGAGAGTGGGTGAGAGGTGGGAGGGAGAAGGAGAGAGGGAGAGGGGTGGGAGAAAGAGGAGTGGGAGAAGGAGAGGGAGATAGATGGTAGAGAGAGAGAGAGGGGAGGGAGAGGGTGAGGAGTGGGAGAGGGAGAGATAGATGGGAGAGAGAGAGGGGAGGGGGAAGGAGAGGGTGAGGGGTGGTAGGGAGAGGGAGAGAGGTGTGGGAGAAAGAGGGGAGAAGGTTGGGAGAGAGAGGGGGGAGAGGGTTGGGAGAGAGAGGGTTGGGAGAGAGAGGGGGAGGGTTGGGAGAGAGAGGGGGAGAGGGTTGGGAGAGAGAGGGGGAGCGGGGTGGGGAAGAGAGAGGAGAGGGGGAGGGGTAGGAGAAAGAGAGGAGAGGGGTGGGAGAGAGAGTGCGAGAGGGGTGGGGAGGAGGGGGGAGGGGTGGGGAAGAGGGAAGGAGAGAGTGTCCTTTCCTTCATTGTTCCGACACAGTGTACAAGTATAGTTAGATGGGAAGTTGTACCCCACCTGATCTGCTCTGTTAGCCAGTGCTGCACCTATCTGTTCCACTTGGAAAATCACCAAGTGTGGCGCCAAGGGTGAGGCCTCGAGTTAGGTTGCCGTGCCAATAGAAAAGTATCGTGGAAACATCGAAGCATAACCCTGCTAGGCGGGTCGTCAAATCAAGCAGCTACGGCTGTGTGAGAATTACAGCCCGTTTGACTATGGAGTTATCTGTGGTCAGCGGCTTCAGGACCAGGTGTTCGAGAGGACCTCAAGCGTTTCCCCTCATGGCGAAACTCGAACCCTGGATCCATAACAACATAATGTTAGTTAATCATCCTCCTGATGAAAGAGATTTGGTAACTGTACCTCAGGTCAGGTATGGGAGCATGTGCCAGAACAGCGCGTCGCTGCGTCCACTTTCCGCCGGTACTCCAGGGGCCTCCGTCTGGCCATCCCCCAGGCAGATGCCAGGCCCATCCCCATCTCATTGAGATGATGGTCAACCTGCTGCAACCACGAGGCACGTGGTCGGCCCACTGGCCTCCTCCACTCATGAGACTCCCTCGCTGAGAGACTCTGGTGAGCAGGATCAGCGTCAGGAAAACGAGCCACATGTCCATACAGCCGCAACTGACGCTCACGGACTATGCAGGTAACAAATCTCATCCGAGTCTCTCTCAGCAACCGCTCGTTGGACACAAAATCCGACCAGCGTTAGCCAAGGATTCTCCGAAGAGACCTGGTACCAAAGGAATTAAGTCTCCGTCTCAGATCCTTGGTCAGAGTCCAAGTCTCGCACCCATAGAGCAAGACTGGAAGTACCAAGGACCTGAAGACTCGGACTTTCGTCCTCCCGCACAGGTACCGGCAGCGCCACACCCCATGATCCAGTGAATCCATGACTCCTCAGGCCCGACCCAGACGTCTATTGACCTCTGACTTGCAGCCAGCAGAGACATGAATATCACTGCCAAGGTAAGTGAATCTCTCCACGACCTCAACATCCTCACCACAAACAGACACAGACAGGACAGCAACATCCAAGATGTCACCGAAAGCCTGGATCTTAGTTTTGACCCAAGAAACCCGTAATTCCAGCGGCTCCTACTCCTCATTCAGCACCTCGAGGGCCCCCAAAAGGATGTCTAAAGTCTCCGCAAAGATGACTGCATCATCTGAAAAAGCAAGGTCCGAGATCTTCACATTCCCAAACGATGCACCGCAACTTGATCTCTCCGACATCCTCCCTAAAATCCAGTCCATACAAGTGCTGAAAAATGTGGGGGCCAGTACACATCCCCGACGAACTCCAGTAATAACTGGAAATAAGTCAGAGATGGTACCACCACACTTCACAGCACTCTCAGTACCAGAGTAGAGTTCAGACATCAGATCGATCAGTTTTGGTGGCACCCCACGAAGACCAAGAATCCTCCAGAGGACGTCCCGATTCACTGAATCGAAGGCTTTACAGAGATCAACATAGGCTGCAAGCAGCCCCTGCCGAAACTCTCTCCTGCGTTCGGTGAGGACACGAAGGGCAAGGATACGGTCAATCGTTGACCTCTTTGGTGTAAAGCCTGACTGCTCTGGACGCTGGTGCTCAAGCAGATGGTGGCGAACCCTATCAAGAATTATCCGAGCAAAGACCTTGCCCGGCACCGAGAGCAGCGTCACCCCTCGGTAGTTGTTGCAGTCTTGGCGATCACCCTTCCCTTTCCAGAGAGGGACAACAAGGCCCCTCTTCCAGTCAGTTGGGATGATGCCTGTGTTCCAGGCAGAGCACAAAACTGCATGCAACGACACGAGTGCAGCATTTCCACCAGCCTTGAGAAGTTCGGCATGGATGCCACAAATCCCTGGAGCTTTGCCCCGTTTCAACTGGTTCACCGCAGCCCGTGTTTCCACAAGCGAAGGTGGACCACAGTTGATTCGAGGGTCAGCAATAGGGATTGTAACACCCTTGACGTCCAACTTGACAGTTGGGGGATCAGCCTGGTACAACCGCTCAAAGTAACCGGCTCAGCGGGCCTTCAATTCAGACTCCTCTGTCAAGAGCCTACCACTCTCTGCTCGAACTGCAGTGCTCCGAGGGATGAGCTTGGATGAACGTAATGCGCGAATTCCCCTGTAAGCGGGATGAGAATCACCTGTCTACAGGTGATGCTCTACCCCCTCACAGATTCCTCGCACATAGGCCTCCTTGTCCACCCTCAGTGCACGTACAGTTTTACGCCTCAGCTCCCTGAACAGCTCAGCTCTGCCATTCAGCCTGGCCCTGCGACTCTGGTCAATGGTATCCAGTGTCCCTTGAGAGACAAAATTCTTCTTTGCCCTGCGGTGAGCTCCAAGACATCCACCGGCAACATCAAGGACGGTGGTCTTGAAGGCGCTCCACAACTCTTCAGGACCCCCCAAAGCACCCAGACTCCCCAAGTGTCCACTCAGCCTGTTCGCAAACTCCTCAGCTACTCTCTCATCCCTGAGCTTGCCAACATCCAGCCTAAGCTGGGATGGTACCATTCTCCAGGATTTAAGGTGCAGCTTTAGAGTTGCTACAACAAGCCTGTGGTCAGTATTGAGGAACTGGGCAATCCGGTAGACCCTGCAGTTCTGGATCATCCTCCAACGACCGTCAATGAGGACATGGTCAATCTCCTTTGCCACACCGCCAGCGTTGGAATACCAAGTCCAGCGACGAGCTTGTGGGCGCTGAAACCATGAACCAGCCACCCTAAGTCCATGACTTCTTGCAAAGTCAAGGAACTTAGTGCTATTCTGGTTCATAGTTCCTGACCAATGGGGACCAACACACACCTCAAAACCATCCCTATCAGTTCCAGTCGATGCATTGAAATCCCCCAAGACTAGAAGTGTATCTCGTCTGGGGCACTGATCAACCACAGACTCGAGTGTGGCGTAGAATGCATCCTTCACGGTGAGATCACTCGCCTCCGTCGGAGCATAAACAGAGACCAGGGAAATGACACCTAAGGAGTGACGAATCCTTAATCTCATAATACGCTCGTTGACCGGTGTTACCTCAATTATCATTGGGGTCAGCTTATTGGACACAGCTACAGCAACTCCTTGGGTATGGTAACCATCAGAGCGACCAGACCAATAGTAGGTGTAACCACCCATCATTATCTCGCCGCAATCCGGTCTCCGAACCTCAGACAGAGCTGCAATCCCGATGTCCAAACGCTTGAGCTCAGATGATAACAGAGACAGGTGATCATCCTCTCTTTGGGATAGGACATTCCAGGCACCCACCCGAAGGGACCGCCTCAGGTTAACCCAAGGAGACCGCCGTCTGGTGGACGACACCTCAGCACCACTCCGACACACTCTCCCGCAATCTGACCCAGGGATGTTACCCCGTGGTTTCCCTCCTATCATCAAAGATTGGGGGTCCCGAAGGCTTTGCCCCAATCCCGTCATCCGGTGAGCTGCCCTGCGAAGGGAAGCTGCGCAGGAGGTACTCCCACGGAGTGGGTTTTCATATTTTTTTGCGTTTTGCGGAATGAAGGGTTTTACGGTGGC
The DNA here is from genome assembly GCF_056783735.1 of Eptatretus burgeri. Classification (NCBI taxonomy): domain Eukaryota; kingdom Metazoa; phylum Chordata; class Myxini; order Myxiniformes; family Myxinidae; genus Eptatretus; species Eptatretus burgeri. The sequence goes on along the minus strand of NC_140962.1, from coordinate 152,823,112 downwards.
TGGAGTGCAAATCCTGCCACCAACCTCCTAATGAGAAGTAACCCAACTGCAGGAGGACGTCCGCAGACACAGTTGGGCACTAGATATGGATGGCCGTTGGCTCACAAGGAGCTCCTCCGCCCTTTGACAGGTTTTGTTTTTAATCCTGCTGGGTGTCCATATCCAAACACCCCCCTCACCAGAAAACCTGGTTGGGGAGACGGTTTAGTTGACGACAACCCGACCATGGAACACGTTAGTACAGGTTTATATGGTACCTGTAGCAGGTCACAGGTCGAACCTGACCTGACTGAACTGTACTTCACCATTCTAAATTGGCAAAAATATAATTTACTTCAGTGAGGGTGTTCGTGAAGGGCAAAATTGCACGTCCCAAAAGCCCCTTAGCCTTGGCGAGGAGGGATTTTTTTTCTGACAATATTAATTATGATGCTATTATAATCCAAAGGAGGATCAGGGGGAGGAGGGGCACCCAGCAAATGCCCCCCTCCCCAAACCCCTCACCTTCCATCAAAGGCGATCATGTTGCACATGTAATAAGGTGTTTTTAACCGATAATGTGGGAAAGGAAACTCGTGCAGTGATTTTTTTTCCAACAATTTCCACTGTAAAGACAATCTATAATGAGGTACTGTAGGTGAGCCCACCGAGAACCATTTGTTTTGTCAAAAAGGGTGAAAACTCAAAGGAGTATTCACAGTTTGTTTTTCAAAAAAAAAGACAGAATTTTAGGAGCACGATGTGCATGCAGAAAGAATGTAAGAAATAGTTTAACTGTTACAATTTGGTTTTGTAACTCCGCTAACTGGGAGGGCCTTGTCAGTGTGTTGGAATTGTGTAATGATGATTACGAGTCGGCCTGGAGTTGTGTTGTTGGTAATATCTTTTGTTGCTTTAAATTTTCAGCAAAACTTAACAAGGATAAGCGTAAATCATCTGGATGCACGAAAAGATCCTGTTGCCTTGACTGGTTCAAAATGTTTGAGTTCGTATCATGTTCTAAAGCAGATGATGATGGTCTTTGTTGCCTTGGCTGTCGTTTTTTTTTTCCCCCCCCCCCCCCCCATCACAGACCCTGCATGCCGCCGCCCAAACAAAACTGATAAGTGGCTCTTTCCAAAATTGGAAAGATGCTGATGCAGACTTCAAATCAAATTCGACATGTGACGATCATGGGATGTCCATGGCGAAACCACAAAGCATATCAAGGAACACAGAATCTACTCGGCAAAATTATATTTTTCAATACAATGTAAACTTTGTGCACCCCCCCCGCCCGCCCCCTCAACCCAACCTAAAATCCTGGGTCCGCCCCTGTAATCATTGGTGTCATGGTTACTTTTGTTATGAGAAGCGGCCTTCGAGGAATGCCACCATGAGCTACCTTAACACGGACTTCCCTCAAGGTGGGACACCCCCTTGTGGAGGGAGGGAGGGGGGGGCAAGTTAAATGTCTACAACCTTCATTGTTCAACCTCCATCATTCATGCAAGCATCCGTTGAAGAATTTACCATGTTTGCATGCCTAATAAATGGATGGACCCTGAACTGGTAAATATTTAACTTTCATCCTCAGAACGGAATAGATATAAATGGAGTTTATCACCAAGTGCCCGCTATTGTGACAACTCACCATCCTCCATGTCCCTTATCTCTTCTTCTTCACGACCAACAGAGTCCTGGTCTTCGACCTTGATCCGCAAAGTTCCAGGAGGTCCTTCGGTCTCCTCGGCATCCATTCCAAGCCCGACGGTCGGTTGCGATCGTCGCCACTCAGGATACGACTCTATGTACCGACAGAGCTCGGCGTACATGGTGCAGCTGAACGTTAGTGCGGACAAAGACCGGAATTGAACCCTCACCGAAGCAGGCTCGGCCCGGGCACAGAGAGCTCCGAGGATCTCGATCCCTAGACCCGTAACCGCGGCTCGGAGAGACTCCTCCGATAGACCCTGGATCTCCAGCCATGTCGGGACGGGACCGAGCTCTCCTCTAGTTCTCGAGTCCATTGTCTTTCATGAACCCCATCCGAGAGATTTGGAAATAAATAAATAAATAAATAATCCGCCGATTCCGCTCCAAATTTTGTTTGAATGAGTTTCTACATTTAATAATGTTTTCAAACACAACTACCCTTACTCTGTTATTGCTGTAAAATATTTTCAACTATTTCTCGTTCTTCCGGTTTGTTTCGGTCAAGCGCAGGAAGGGCGAAGGCCTCCCCAAATTCTGATGGCTCGGTGGGACTCCGTCAACCCGTCCTCACACTGTTTGCTATACGAGTTCAGACGTCCGTCTGTCTGACGTCAATGTGTTCGGTTGTTACACAAATCTCAACTAATTAAACTTGCCGAGGGGACTACGGGTGAAGGACAGATGGCAAAAGTTGTAGCCACTTCATTGTCCATCCTCACCAGGAATTCCGAAGACGGTGCGACACAAATTATCCACGTAAATGTGTACCATGTAGCGTTGCTCCCGGTGTCAGTGAGTGAGGGTATGACGAGTGACTCCTCAGAACACCCAATTGCATCAGCACTCACGAGTAAGAGGACTCCATGTGATTTGTCACACTCGTTTAACCAGTGTTGCTTGAGCCTCGATTGCAAAAACAACCCGCGGAGCAATTCCCCTTTTATTGCCTTTCTCAGCAATCAAAAGGTGCATACACGGCCGCTTGAGCGTCGTTCCACCTACTCGTGCCATTTTTTTTTTCCTGAGAATAATAATGACAACATAATAATATGAAACATTACAGTGTTGCAAAATAATAATCTATCGATAATTCCAGCAATCTCTGTGTGTCTGTCTGTGACCGCCGTTTCTCGACAACCGCTGGTCCGATCCAATTGAAACTTGCCAGCTATATTGCTGGGGACCTGAGGATGTGCCTTTTCAAGGTTTGATAGTAATCGGACAAGTGGTTCCCAAGTCATGGCCATTTATTTACCAAACCAATGACAGGACACGGTGCTATGACATCACAATTGACGTCACAATTCTTTTTTCTTTGTTTTCTTTTTTTTGCACGTACGGCCACGCACTAGTATTAATAATAATATTTACTCACGCACGTAAATTTTAAATTATTTTATGTGATTGTACTAACAATAAGCTTCTTATATCTCACCGCCAACCGTAAACACAAACTCACGCAAAAAGCCGATCCATCGGAGTGTGCTCCATTATCAATCAGCCGTTCCTTATCCAGCGCTTTGTTGGAGTGCTTGCTTGAGTGCTTCAGCCACTTGGCGAGCGCTCTCCAAGCTGCTTGGTAAAAGAATAGCCTGTCGAGGCTTGGTAATTTTATAATAGTCCTGTCGAGTTAAACATCAGGGAAAACATGTTTTTAATCCATCATTACGTCACAATGCTTTCTTTCCTCAAGATGGAGTATTCCCGTTGAGCTGTGTTCCTCACCACTCACAAGGTGATACGTTTTGTCGAACAAAGTGACATCTCACCATCGGGGGCCCGTCTCCAAAGATTGTGAACAACGACCGCCTCTGCACGTGAGCCACGGTCTGAATTCGTCATTTGTTCAGGATGCCGGAGATGCCTCGCCGACTCTTCACGAACTACACGGTGGTATCTTGATGATCCAACACTGTGTCGGCGAAACACTTTATCATCGCACGACAACCGAACCCACATTAGAGAAATCAAAACGGACGTGCGATCAAAACGGATCAGACTCTACTGAACCACGATTGAATAAACTAAACTAGATCGACGCGCATGCAGAAATGCCAAAAAAAAAAAAAAAAAAAATCGGAATTTTTTTGAAAAAAAAAGTTGCAAAATTTCTGGGTTTTTTTTCTCCAACAAATTTTTTGGGGGGGGGGTTGGAAATCACTTAGAACATGTAGAAATGTAAAAAAAAATCAAATATATTTCAAATAAAATCGAATTTTTTTTTTTTTAAAGTTGCAAAAAATTTTTTTTCTCCAACAAATTTTTTTTTTTTGGTTGGAAATCACTTAAAACATGTAGAAATGCAAAAACAAAAATTCAAATATTTTTTCAAAATGACCGCCATAACGGCCATATTGGACTTTGGACCAAGTCCGAAATCTAATGGTATGATCCTTGGACCATACCTAATCCCCCCACCAAGTTTCGTCGAAATCCGTCCAGGAGTTTTTCCGTAAAACTGTTCACAAACAAACAAACAGACAGACAGACAGGGGTAAAAACAGTAACCTCCGCCGTCTTCGATGGCGGAGGTTAAAAAATATACATATCTCCTTCATGCTTCCATTTCCGGTGACGTCATCAGGTCGAAAGAAAGCGAATCAGGACCTTTACAATGACGTCACGCATTAGTGTCGCGTGCAGACGCCGCCATCTTGGACTTAACATCCAGTGTAATCAATCGAGCGAGATGGTGTGCATTGTTACCTTCGAGTGATTGTTCAATGCTTTTAGTTCACAAAACCGACAATGGATGTTGATCTCACTGTGACCGGCGTAATGTTAAACAGTTGTGAAGTGTTTCGGTTTTCAACCCGATCAAATAGGGACAAGATAATATATATATATATATATATATATATATATATATATATATATATATATATATATATATATATATATATATATATATATATATATATATATATATATATTGTTGCGGCCATGGGCACTGAGACACCAGCTTGTCACTCAGGGGGATTAATCCCCGGTTGTCCTCTGTAGAGCCAGACCTGGGGCCACCGCTCACAATTAACATTGTGGTACGGTGGGTTGTTTTAGAACCACGAACTCCACCCAGTCAACTACGAGTTCCAGTGTCCGCCGTCTAATTATTCCGTTTAACTAGAGGTCACGTGGTTACCTGAGCGGGGAGCACGCCCTCGGCAAAGCACCAATGTTATCCCGATTAGATTTTAATTATGATAGCCGAGCGTTTTTACCGCTGGTGCGTGCCGACTATTTTTGGTCAAATCTGTGGTAATTACCTCCCAGTCTTTCTCGGTTCAAACAATGCTACACCAATGGAAGGAAAGGACAAACACGGAAGGGTTGGAAATCGACAAATGATTTATTAATAAAGAAATTAATAAATGGAAGGAACTTTTTATTTTCCGAGGTAAATGAAAGAATAAATTTCAAAGCAAAATCAATCAAAATGCCAGGAAAGAGACAAAGAGCAGATGCTTATCGGGGGTTGACTTACAGCGAAACACAGACATGGCTACCCAACAGATCATTCAGGGGGAGGGGAGGGGAGGGGGGGGAGAGAATTGTCTCACCAGAAAGTCGTCCGTGAAGCGAAAACGTCCTGAAATGCGTGCGTGCGTGTCACGTCCGTTGCCAGCACCCAGCTTTACCATGCACCCTCTCGCGGGGTAGCCTTGAACGCCAGTCGAAGTCTGAAGGGCACCGAGAGCATCTGTCATGGGTTTAGACCCTGGTGTTGTTGGTGACTGACCCGTGCTTCACTTGTTGGTGGCGCTGCTCACACCCACACGCGCACCACATGCTCA
>NC_140962.1:152813123-152817123 GCF_056783735.1 Eptatretus burgeri | reverse complement strand
CCGCCCCGGAAAGGTGGGCCGTAGGACCTGTCCAATCAGAGGCGGACAGCGAGGTGTTTTCACCAAAGGCCCCTCCCTACTGAGGGAGGTCCATAAATTCCTGAGCACTCTCTGAGGCAGGTGGTCTTTTTGATGTCTTGGAGGGTCTTTTTGAGGTCTTGGAGAGTCTTTTTTGAGGTCTTGGAGAGTCTTTTAAAAGTTCTTTTGAAGAGTTTTTTGGTGGGCGTTGAGGCGGTGAACGTGTCTCTGCTGGCCCTCCACGAGGAAGGGAAGAGCGACCCCGACCCCCCTCCGTGGACCCCGGCCATTCACCACCCGAGCTCCGCCACGAACCTCGAGTCCCACACCTGCGACTGGGGACCAAACAAGCGACCATTGTCAGGTGCCGCAGGACGGAGTACCCCCTTTCTCTGACGGCCAGGTACCCAACCGAACTCTGACCCCCAGCTTGTCTTTCTCCTCAGCTGCGAGGGTCCAATAAAGAACTCTGGGTTTCTTTTCATTTGTGTGTGTGTCTGTCTTTAAGTGGAACTGAACAAGTGTTTTTGGATCATTGTAAACATTGCTTGCATATTCGCGTTAAGTCTTGCTTTGTGTCTTCATTTACTGTGAATAAAACTTGGTAGAAATGTTCCCAGTTCGTTTCCGTTCCTTTTTGAATTGGTCCAGCATGGTTCGGATCTGAATTTAGGCAGGGTTTTATCCCCGATAATCCGTTCATTCCAGCTGGCACGGCTTTGGCAGTTTCCGTTCGGCTGCACCCGAACCGGAGTTGGTAGTCGATAGTTGGAACTCCACCGCAGTCGGTAGAGTGACCCGATTCCAGCAAGATGTGCCGAGTGCATGGTTTCCCCAGTAGTCTAAATCACAGAGTTAATTAGGTAAATTGGTTATAGACAAATAGGCCCTACGCAACACGGTTGAAATATTGGCGTTGAAATATGTACACATATATATATATATATATATATATATATATATATATATATATATATATATATATATATATATATATATATATATATATATATATATATATATATATACATATCCTGTTACGAATTTGGAATTCGATTGCACACAACATACAGGTTCCTTTAGTATGCTATGTCGATAAGTGCTTGTTCCCAAGATGGCTCACCTTTCATTGTTACTTATGAAATCTTTAGATTTTGTAAGTATATTGATGACTTCCGTCATCTGTTTGTGTGTTTGTTACTTACGAAATCTAAAGATTTCGTAAGTATATTGATGCCTTCCGTTTCTGTTTGTTTGTTTGTTTGTAGGCACGATAACTCGAGAACGGAAGAAGCTACCAATGTCAAATTAAACCACGTGATTCAGGAGGGTGATGGCTAGTGCTGATTAGATTTTGGTCAAAATCGGTCAAAGGTCAAGGTCACGGTGAGGTCAAACATAATTCCGTAAATTCACGTGGAGAAATGGAGTATTTTTGCTTCGCTCGACGTTACGACTCCATTTTAACTTCGATTTTAATTTTGTCTTCGGTTTTTGCGATCGCTTCGGACGCTTCAAACTCCGTTGTAGAAATTCTGGTAAAAATCGGATGTTTTGGAGACGTTTTAAGATTGTATAATAAATATTTCACTCGACGCGTCACGGGTCGTCCCATGATGCAGTGCGCTCGAGCAGACGCGTCGTTGAGTTACGTTAAGGTTTAATATTGTTGTGGTTGACGAAATTCACAAACCACCATTCAGGTCCCTTAGGTGAGATATCTCGGTAAGTATTTGTGTAGTTAGGCCCAAACCCGTTGTCTGGAGGGAATAAATGTCATTCAGTCGGGCTGCGACTCTTCAGGATAGCCGTTTTTCTTTTACTATCTTTATTTTGGACCAACCGCCATTACTACCACCACCAACCACGTCTCAACAGCCATCACACAACAACCACCAACCACAACGCCGCTTCACAACAACCACCAACCACAACGCCGCTTCGCAACAACAACCACCAACCACAACGCCGCTTCACAACAACCACCAACCACAACGCCGCTTCACAACAACCACCAACCACAACGCCGCTTCACAACAGCAACCACCAACCACAACGCCGCTTCACAACAACAGCCACGACCTTTACCGTCACAACTCGCCACCGTCGCATCGCCACCATTCTCGCGCCACTTGTGGGCACCGATACTGGACTCGTGTAGGGCGCGCACCGAGCAGCGTGTTCAGAGACATCACAGACTTTCCGAAGAAAAACGGATCAAAAACGACTCACGCCCACTTTTGTTCCGTCCAATCAGTGAGCGAGGGGCGATTTGGCCCCGCCTCCAGGGCGTTGGAGGGCGGTCGCGATATGCAAATACATGGATCAAAAAGCATTCACGCCCACTTTTCCTCGGGCCAATGGGGAGCCAGTTAGAGAGGTGAAGGGTCGGAGGCAGAGGGTCAAGGGTGAAAGAGCGAAGCCACGGGGCTTATATAAACGGCTGCGTTCGTCAGTAAAGGAGTGTGCGGAGTTCAAGAAGAGTCGTCGGTGGAGCTGGAACGAAGTGGGAGAAGTCAAGAGTGAAGAGTTGGGACGAGCCAAGAGAGGAGACGGAGAGGGCGAGTAGACGGAGCCGTGGAGAGGTGACGGCGGCGAAGGCGGACGAGGGGGTGCTCGCGTCGGTGCCGGAAGCTGCACAGGGAGAGGCCAGCAACGCGCCCGAGGTCGAGGAGGAGACGCTCGCCGCGGGACCCAAGACGGTGATATCCTCCTTCCCCCGAGCATCAGCAACCCCCTCCTGTTTCCCCCCGCGCTGAGATAGTGCGACAAAGGGGGCCCCCTTCCCACCCCTACCAGACACTGTCCGCGAGGCCCGCGGAGTTGAGGCGCCACCGCCGCTCTGCGTCTCATCATCAGACGGGTAGGCCCGACCCGGTCTCGGCCCCAGGCCCGCCTCATCCTTGAAGGTGGTTCTTTTTCTTTTGTTTTGGGTACATGTGTTGTCGGCGCCGTCTGTGAAGTAAAATTGTATAAGTGTTGCCGGGTGCTCGGTAGTCGGATAGATCTGCATTGTTGCATTTGCTTTTTGTGTAATATTGCATTGTCTTCTTCTTTTACATGTGCTTTTGGTGGAATTGTATATGTGTGCTTTCCGTTCATCGCGAAATAAATGTGCTTCATGTTGAACTGTTTTCCCGCTTCGCTTCGTCTTTTCCTCTATTGAATCTCCATCTTGCTTCACGTAAAGGGTTGGTCGTGGGCTAAAACGCCCGATAATTAATCGAACCGTCGAGGCCGACGAATAACACCGCTCGGTTATCCCGATAGTACGGAATGGGTCGCTTAAAGTGGCCCGTGTCCGAAGTCGACCTGCGGCGAGGTGCGATCGCCCGGTCTACCCTCCGTGTGGGTACTTAGGTAGGTCGAATTTGGCGAGCAACCCTATCCCACGCGGGGGCCGATTGGCACGATCGTGGTGAGACCGAAAGGTCCACCCGTGACTAGTTCCCGGCGTTAGTCCGAGAGGGTCACGACTGGATTGTCCGTCCGGTGGGGGACGTGCCGCGATTCGAGTTACGTGGCCGTCTGCACGCCGGCGGGCGTGAATCTGCAACAATATAATTGCGTGGAGAAATGGATATTTTTGCTTCGGTCGACGTTATGATTTTTGATGGTTTGATACAGAATCATCGGAGAAACTTCTGGTTTGCGTCGCTACCTTCTCGAGAGACAACTTTTATTAGACAAGGTCAGAGATCAAGTTGACGATTTCGTAAGTACCAGTCTATGACTGCTTGTTTGTTACTTCTTTAGATTTCTTTAGATAAATCTTTAGATTTCGTAAGTATCTTGATGCCTTCCATTTATGTTTGAAGGTTGGTTGTTTGTAGGCACGATAACTCGAGAACGGAAGAAGCTACCAATGTCAAATTACACCACGTGATTCAGAAGGGTGATGGCAAGTGCTGATTAGATTTTGGTCGAAATCGGTCAAAGGTCAAGGTCACAGTGAGGTCAAATATCCGATTTTTGATGTTTT
>NC_140962.1:152788123-152803123 GCF_056783735.1 Eptatretus burgeri | reverse complement strand
GATATTTTTTCAACAAGACTTATTTGATATTTTTCACATTCATTATGTTTTCCATTTATATACCAAGACTGAGATTTTCTCCACTCTTTAGTTTGACTAATACTTGGTTCGACCATTTATATATTGTGAAAAACGCGGCGGTAGCCCTTAAAAACCCTAACCCATCTTCCCATCGTTAAAACTTGTGTCCATATGGAACACAATCTATTCTATACACTCTATCATACAATATCCATATGGAACACAATCTATTCTATTCACTCTATCATACAATACCCATATGGAACACAATCTATTTTATACACTCTATCATACAATATCCATATGGAACACAATCTATTCCATTATCTAAAATAAATCTCTTATCATCAAAGGCCCCTAATGCCTTTTTATTTACTTCTTCACTATATATCTTATGTTTATAACTTCTTATTGTATTCATTTTCCTATATTCTTCTTTCTTATTCATCAAACAATTATAATAATTTCTAAAAGTTATTGATTTCTTTATTACATATTTCTTTATTCCCTTTAACCTTTTATCAATCTGATCACCATACTTATAAGCATATGCCTTTGCTCTCAATCCAATAAACTCACTCATTACTTTTCCACCCAACTCATCCTTAAACTTGCCAATAACCTTTTCATTCTTTTTTGAAAATAACTCACTCTTCTTACTAAAATTACTTGTATCATATACTCCAATGTTTTTCTTCATATCCTTATAAACATCGTCAGTTTTTATATCTAGAATAAAACTATCGGTGTCCATATACAACAATGAAGCATTTTCACCATACTCTTTCTTTAAATCATTATACAAATAATCACACATCAATATCTTTGATAAATCAAGAACTGCTGTTCCAATATAAATTGGTTTATCCATGACAATACTTTCCTTTTTCATATGAATAGCAGAAAAGTTCTCTGAAAAAACCTCTTCTCTCTCAAAACTTGGTTTATTTATCAATCTAGAAGCTTCTTTCCAAGATGTTGCAAATCTAATGTTTTGCCTGTTTCTAACATTCTCCATTGTCTTTCCAAAGACAGCATTATTCATCAATTTATAGAATTCCCCTTCAAATTTTACTTTTGTATTTGTTCTCATATCTGTATTGAATTTAATATACTTTTTCATCCAAGGACTTTGTTTAAATTTTAAAACTCTATGAATTTTAGCTACTCTCAACCCAGCAGATAAATATTGTCTCAAGTTCCTTTGATGCAAAACATATCCCTCTTTATCATAGAATGTTGTTAATAACTTTTCTGTTGATTTGCCTTTAATATTAAAACTTTTATGATAATCACTGAACCATTCTTTCTTTGGGGTTTCTTTCTCACATGCAAAAGGAAGGTCTTTATGCTTATTATGAAGATCACTCGGGTACTTCAAATCAACTTCAAAATAATAACCTTCTTCTTTGTCATTCAATTTCTCTTGAGAAGAAATAACAATATTCATCAAAGCCTTTTCATAATCCTTTTCTTCCACCCACTCTAATTTACCATAAGGCAGAGATTGAGACATTGCCCATCCATACAAATTATTAGCATCAAAGTACATCAAATAATTACTATCTTTTTCACTCTCATAATTTGGAAGATATTTATTATTTGCTTTAGCATAACTTTTTGAACATACTTGTGATATTCCACCTCTCTTAGACTTCTCAATCATCAAAAGCATATCTACATCACTGACTAAATCTATATCTTGTTTTGTCATTTTCAACATTGCACTCCAAGCTAAACCAGGAGCTGTGAAATAGTGGGCAGGATCTAATCCATAACAATTTTTATTATGACAGAGTGATCTAAAAGCTTCAAACACATCAGCTAACAATAAAACATCTGTTTTTAGATACAAATCATGATATTCTCCAAGGTTCTTTATCTTAAATATTTTCCAAATTTCTTGTGCGTGTTTATATTCCTTATCACTTATCTCTTCTTCATAAAGGTTATTATAGAAACTTTCTTTTGAAGGAAGTTGTGTTTCTTTAAATCTCATAAATGAATCCATATAACCATAAGGATAAATTCCCTTACTTGTAAGAATTTTCTCTTTACTTTGAATTTCATTCCTTGTTTCAATTTCCTCTCTAGTTAGAATTCCCTCTTTAATCAGAATTTCATCTATAATCAGAATTTCCTCTTTAGTTAGAATTTCATTCTTTGTTCGAATTTTGTGTATAATTAGAATTTCATCTTCAGTCAGAATTTCTTCATTCATTTCCCCATTAATTAGAATTTCCTCTTTACTTTGAATTCTCTCTTTAATCTGAATTTCCTCTTTAGTTAGAATTTCCTCTTTTGGAAAGAATGAATTAAGATTTGGAAAAGAGCCCGTGGAGCTTAGATTTGATGCGAGGTTGGCTAGTGGCGTTCCCATAAACTTGTAAGAATCAAGAAACCTTATACGAGTTATAGGTTTTGTGAATATCATTTTTGTAAATGAAATATACTTTTGACTTGTGTTTGTTATGGCAGAAATATTCCCTGGTGTTTTTGAAAGTTCATTTATAAATAGATGTGTATCATAGTTGGCGCTGTTGTGAAGAAAGACTGGAATAAAAGAAGGTAATTTATAATTAAGATTACAACAGGAATGAGCGGGACCTCTATATTTACCAGTAAGATGACAATGATCCCTAACTTTAGACTCCTCAATTTCCTCCTCACAAATATGACAGATATTGTTCTTTCTAAATTCTAATTTTTCTTCTATGGTTAATTTCATCGGTTCATTTGTTTCTTTCATTAATTTAGTTAGTCTTATACAATCCTTTTCTAATCGTTTTACAAACTCTTGTGAAGCATTTTTTCCACTATACTGTTCAAGTTTATTATACTTTTCTCCAACAGATGATTTGATATAATAACAGAAACCACAAGGAATATGTTTTTGATATTTATTTGTATATGGTTCTTTTGGATTAGGAGAAGCAGTATTTATCTTTTTAAGGATACACTCAAAATCAGCGTATATCACAAATGGGTGCATGATAGATTTATTATAATCTTCAAAAGAAATCTTTTCACCAGGTTTAGGCATTGTAATTACAGCTGATTTATGATTACTACAATATTTTGAATGTTGTTCTAATCGTTCTTTTGTATGAAATGAATTAAGACATCGCTTACAAGGATATATTTTGTTTGCTGTTCTGAATACCTGAGAAGAGATTAATCTTGATAAATTATTGATGTATGTTTAATGTGAATTCTTTCCAACACTAAAATATAAAAGATCAATGTGTGTTTCTTCATTTTTATAGTTGTTTGAAATTTTTAATATTTGAACTTTGTTTGTATCCGTTAATCCATATACATTAATAGAAAGATTATTCTTTTTCTCAAATTTAGGAATATCTGTTAGTGGCATTGGGAAATTAAAATCTTTAATGTCCAAGGTATTCTCATATTTCATATATTGTTTTACTCTTTCTGAATTACATTTTGGTGGATGTAAGTGAGCAAGAACAGACCAGAGAAAACATTTATTATCATTATTCTTAATATTAACAACTGCCTTCTTTCGTTTTATTTCTTTTGGTAATTCAATATAAGAAGAAGCTTTAAGAGGGTTTGATTTTAGAATGTGTATATCTAAAAAGATGATTTTTTAAATATTGAATCCACTTCCTACCACTGTATTATCAACATCCTCCTCTTGTCTTGATAGTTCTTCATAAACCCCACTATTCAAAAAATCTTGAAATGATGTTATAAAATGAAGATCTGTCCTCATATAAGGAGTTTGTTCTTCATCTTGTCTTTTCATATTCATTTTCACTCCCATATAAAACTTTAAAGTTTTCATTTCTTTTAATGTCTTTTTAATAAATTTTTCAACATCAGGTTTCACTATTTCAATTGATTCAACTATTGATGATGGACCGGGTTCTCCAAATTGAAAAATCCTGATTTTTATATGCCCTTTAAATGCCCCATCAGTGTTTTCAATATAATAGTCTCCCTTTACTTTAAACTCATTTTTCTTGTGTTTTTGTGAATGAAGATGCCTATTATAACTACTCTTCAAAACATCCTTTGAGCAGGTATCACAATGTTTTCTTTCCAACTCAAGAGGGGATATTTTGTGAAATAGATTAAATGTGTGTTTGTTGGTTCGGAGGTGTTTTCTATTATGTTTATATTCGTGATTACAAACATCGCAGTATGTTGTATTCACCATATTTATATAATAAAACTTTGCTAAAACTAAAATTTTCTTGATGAAAATTTCGTTTATTTTACAGGTGAATCTGTGCTTAAACTAAAATTTTCTTGATGAAAATTTCGTTTATTTTACAGGTGAATCTGTGCTTAAACTAAAATTTTCTTGATGAAAATTTCGTTTATTTTACAGGTGAATCTGTGCTTAAACTAAAATTTTCTTGATGAAAATTTCGTTTATTTTACAGGTGAATCTGTGCTTAAACTAAAATTTTCTTGATGAAAATTTCGTTTATTTTACAGGTGAATCTGTGCTTAAAACCATTTTATCCTCCAACTTTTTCACTTAATAAATACAATGTTTCAAGACACAAAAGACAAGTTTCAATCAATCTCTTCATTTGTTAAAGATGCTGAGAAATATGTCAAGGATGTAAAATTGAACAAAGATAAATATAACAACTATTGGATAAAAACAATTATGGTGGATATGATGAGTTCTTCAATTTACTTCAGTGGAAGGGCTTTTAGTATACCTGGAAGAACATCAATTAAGGTATCTCTAACAAAAGTTTCTCCTCTCCTTCTGGCAATATATTCAAAACTAGAAAAAGCAATGAAACAAGAAAAGGTATCAAAAAATAAAAACCTTATGGATGAAGCTTTAGAAAGAAAAGATAAGACCATCTGTAATATGCAAGGAGAAATTTGTATTTTTTTCAACAACCCTAAAGATATAAATCCTGATGAAATAAAGGATGTTAATATATCAGGTGAAATGACATTTCGTTCAATTGTAGTTAAGGATCATTTTAAAATTACCTTTAATATAAAAAATGTAGCAGTTGAATCTGTGAATGAAAAAATGTATATCGATATCGATGGTAATGTTTTTTCTACTAATTAAATGAGCCAATATTCAACTGAAGATTTTGAAGATTATGAGAGTGATTATGATACCGAGAGTTTGCATTCAAACGATAGTTATGGCACCGAGAGTTTGTGTTCAAATGATAGTTATGAAAGTATAGATGATTCTGAAAGTATCGAAGATGATATCGAAGATGAATTTCAGTTTAAGTAAAGTTTTACTTTATAAATATGAATAGTTTACTCGATTTTGAGCCTCTTGAATTCCATGATTCTCCATATGACAAATTTGAGAATTGTCCTGCGTGTGAAAGACGGGGATTAAACACAGAGTCAAAAGCCTATAAACAATGTATATTCTGTGATTATCTTCTAATTAATGATAATCAAAAATATAAAAAGGAAAATAATTCTTTTAGATTTACACCAAAAATGAATTACTTTACAAGATTGATTCGAGAAATGAATGTAAAGTACGAGGGTGAGAACACACCTTTCCTTACAAGGGAAGAAACTGAACGTATTAGAGAAATGTTCAAAGGATTGTTGTCATATCTTATTCATGGATGTGATTTTCAGGGAAATATCAACACAAGATATTGCATAAATAAAATAATGGATTATCTTGAAATTAAACCTGAACTTAGGATAAAATATAGAATTTTGAAAAAAGCCAATAATAAATTAAATAACCTGTTTTCCAAATATATAAATGAATGATTTTTTACCTATTTGGGAAAATAAGATAAAATTTGACAACCATAAAAATCTCCCAAATTCATTAAGATGCCTCATAGTTGGTTCAAGTGGATGTGGAAAAACCTGCTTACTTTTAAAGATGCTCCTCACTCCCAACTTTTTAGATTATGATAATTTAATAATTTTCACAAAGTCGAGTTTTCAACCAGAGTATCAACTACTCTCACAAGGTTTTAATGCTGGTCTTCAAAAAGAAGATATAATCGGTTTATTTAAACTTCAAAAAAACCTAAATGATTTTAACATTGAAGATATAATACAACTATTTTGTGATACACAGAGATGTAAAAAGAAATCAAAACCGATAACTTGTATTCTGAGTGATAATACGGATGATATACCGTCTCCCCAAGATTTGGATAAATCCAAAAAGAACCTCGTTATCTTTGATGATTGTGTTAATGAGAGAAACCAAACGGTAATGGACAGCTACTACACAAGAGGGAGACATTCTTCTTGTAATTGTATTTATCTTAGTCAATCGTACTTTCAGCTTCCTCGTCGTTCCATCAGAAACAATGCTAATACTTTTATTTTATTCAAGTTAAATTCAATAGATATAAACAATTTTTGGAGAGACAATTGTTCTACATTATGTAGTAAAAAGGAATTTGGGGATTACATGAAACACACGACTGAAAAATATAAATATATTGTTGTGAAACAAGATGAGATATTAAATGATATTTTTCAATAAATAAATGGATGCGAAAGAAAGAGCAAGAAGATTTAGGGAACATCAAGAGTTGGTTTCAAAAGTTGTAAAACAGCAGGAAGACATAAAGAAGAAACGCAGACAGAAACTAACGGGCGAAGAAGCATTTGAAAGAAAACAAGAGAAATTTTTTAAACCACTTTTAAAAACTTCCCAAGGAAAAATGAAAGATGTTTCCACAGTTCCCACAGTAGAATATACTCCTAAAAAACTTCAAATGTTAAAAGATTTCAGTCAAATGACGGAGGAAGAATTAGAGCATTTAGGAGAATTAGAATATGATGATGAAGGTTTATTTCAACAACTGGAAGAGATTAATCGACCCCCTGATTATATTGTGAATGCTCTTCAAAACAATGAATATTCAGCGGATTCAAAAACCAAAGCAGGACTCATTCCAACAGAACAATCTGCAATATTTCATCTTGTTCAAGAAAAGGTATTGATATTTAATGATGAATTAAGGTTCTTGGGTTCTGCTCAACCCCCTGTTAAACTAACTCCGAGATTAATGTTTCTTCTCACAAAAGATGGAAGACAAGGTTCAACTGTGAGGGATGAATCAAAGTATATTGATAAACCATTGGATATGGAAAATAATGATGATAGAGTATATATTGATCTGCTGAACACTCTAAATTATAAGGTTATTCTTTCTGGTAAAAGTAGGAAGAATGAGAAGGAGAAACACATTATTCAGGCTTTAAGTATCCTTGGTTCAGGTGTTAGTTTTCTTCCAAATGACCCATTGCAATTAGTTAATAGACTGTTATTGTTGTTAGGCAGTAAGAAGGCTGGAAATAACAATTGTTTTAATGAAGCATCAGCCATTTTAGACCAGTTGATGAACATGAAAATAATTAATAAATATCAATATAAAGACATTTTATCTCATATTAAATAAGATGAGAAGCACAATCCTTAGTTTCAATTTCACAACAAGCGACCACACATCTTCATTCCCATACCCACTACAACTTGACACAACAAAAGAATATGAGGCATCTTTATTGTCCATGGAAACTTATAATACCTTATTTAATATAACCGAGAAAAATGACAAGTTTAGTTATAATCCAGGAAGTGGATACAAAACGATAACAGTCTCACCCGGAGCATATGAGATTTCTCAAATATCTTCCGAAATTGCTCGTCTTATGAAAGAACAGGGTGATGAACCAAAAAATATTGTTATAAACATTCAAAAACATACTTCAAAATCAACGATTAAAGTTAAAAATAACTACAAGGTTGATTTCACAATTGATAATTCATTTAGAGAGTTATTGGGTTTCTCCTCAAAAAAGATTGAAACTAATGGGACGTTTTACAGTGATAATGTCATTCAAATATCCTCAGGAATAAATTCGGTGTTAATTCACTGTGATTTGATTGATGGTGCTTATAATGATGGGAAAAAACAAATACAATATTTTCATTCAGCGCATACTCAACCCCAATTGGTTATAAATTCAATATGGAACCTAAAAATTTGGTTTATCTCCCTGTGTCAGGAAAAACCATACACAGAGTAAATTTTAGGATAACCGACCAAGATAATCGTGTGATTTCTTTTAATGGAGAAGTTATATCTATCAGAATTCACCTACGTGAAGTTTTCCAATAAATAAATACGATGGTTATTGTGAGGAAACACGAGTTGGGAAAATATAAAATAATTACAGGGGATGGGATGTTCCTTTCCCCATACTACAAGGGTGAAGGTATGTATCTTGGTAGAGGATACTATAAACCTAAGAGACAAAGGGGTGTTGGGCATCAATTTAGAGGAGATGGGATAATTGATACTCTCATGGGTATTGGTTCAACTATTCTTAAACATAAAGATCTAATTGGTTCAACTGCTTCTGCTGTGGGAAATGTTGCAGGTGCTGTAAAGAGTATAAAAGATGCCCAGAAGGAATCTCATAAATTACAAGCAATAAAAGAAATTAAGAAAGGCAAAACTCAGTTGTCCCCCCAAGAACGACAGAAAATAATTCAAATACTTGGATCAGGGTTTCAAAAGTTTTAACATCTTTTTTTCCTAAATAAATACAAGTATGGAAGCAATTGATAGTATCTATGATTTGGATGATACTATTATTATCTCAAACTCCACTAAAAAAGAAGATTACTTCAAGGTAAATGCAATAACTGGAACAGACTGGAATACGAATGGTACAAAAAGTTTTGAAATAAATAATCAACAAACCTATTTGAATCTCTCCGAAAGTTTCTTGTTGTGTAAATTTAAATTCACTAAGGCTGGGAATAACACAAACGCTACACTTGTAAATGATTTCTTCTGGAAAATGTTTGATAGTGTGCGTTTGTATATTGGAACACAAGAAGTTGAAGCGGTTGATTATGTCTCTGCTGTATCTGAAATGATAAAATTTACACTCTATACATTCAGTGATAGAATGGGAAAGGGGTCTGTCGAAGGTTTTATTCCTGATATGTCAACGGGAACAAACACAGACCCTGGGTATACTCAAGGGAAAGGAATGTATAATGATGATACAAAAGCAGAAAATAGTTTTACTGTGGCAGTTCCTCTTAAAGGTATATTTGGATTTTGTGATCATGATAAAGTTCTGTATGGCCTTAAAATTAGATTTCAACTACAAAGGAATGATAATGAAAATCGATTGCTTTTTGGTGTTGGTAGTGCTTTTGGTGATCAGAATAAATTTGTAATTGAGGAAATGAGTTGGTATATCAGTGAATATACTCCTAATCTTAAAACAGAAGAGATGTTGAATCGAAGACTTAACTCAAAGAAACCACTCAGTGTATCATACCTCAAAAGAAGATGTCAACACGTTAAACTCAATCAAACTACTTACACGTGGAATTTGGGTGTTCTGGAAGGAAAGCCACGATATCTGTGGATCATTTTTAAAAAGCCAGATGGTGATACTGCGACTGATAAGAATAATGCATTGAGTGATAATGCTAAGGTGAAACAACTTCGCGTTTCTCTAGATGGAACATTTTACCCACGACATAGATTGGAAATTAATTGGGAAAAAAATGATTTTGCTGAAGCATACAAGTCTTACCAAAAGGTGTGTGAAAGTAATGGAAATAAAGAACCTATTTTGGATATGACAGCATTTAAAAGTTTGTATACAATCTATGCGTTTGACCTGAGCGCTCAAAAGGAAACTATAAAGTCTAATCGAGTGGATACTTCCCTATACATTGAAAGAGGAGAGAGTGAAGAAGTTGATACATATTGTTTGCTTTTGGAAGAAACAGAATTGCAGATTAATACAGATAATGGTGTGATGATTAGTCTCACATAATTTTTTGTTAAATAAATGAGTGGCAAAGTACCAACTGGGGTATATGTTAATCAAATCAATCTTCATAAACTATCATCTTGTGTTCAAAATCAAAAGCCTTGTACGATTAACGTTAATACAATTCAGAGAAAAGGAGCAGTAAGAATTGATGTTTTTCTCACAAGAGAACAGGTTAAAATCTTGAATGACACTGGCTCACTTAAAATTAAAATGACAAAACCAATGTTGAAAAAATATTCAATAAGAGAGACGAGTGGAGGATTTCTCCCATTTCTAATTCCTTTATTTGCTGGTTTAAGTGCGGTTGGAGCATTGACGGGTGGTATTTCAACAGCGGTGAAAACTGCCAACGAAAGGAAGGCTCAACTCCAGGCTCAAAAAGAATTGGAAAGACATAACAAAGAGTTGGAGAAACAAATTAGTGGAAGTGGTGTAATTGTCGATTTTGCTGAAAAACTTGAAGGTCTGCCTGATAAAGCGAGATTGCTAGTTGGAGATATGCTTTTTTCTATAGCACAAGCAGGTGTAAAATTAACGAAAAGAGGTAATGGATTATATCTTTCTAATAAATAAATGAGCATTGATGAGTGGTTGAAAGAATTTGGAAAGAATACAACATCAAATTTACAACTTGTCAAATATTGTAAGAAATTAAAAATTCATAATGTGGTTATTTGTATGAGAGATGAATTAACAAATGTGCCGAAACATACAAAGAATATTATTATGAACTTAGAAGATAATAATGCGAACGGTTCTCATTGGGTTTGTATTTTTAATAGTCAAGACAAATATTATTTTGATAGTTTTGGTCTTCCACCACCTGTTGAAGTCATAAAATTCTTACAGAATGGTGTTTATCAAACATTTCAAGTCCAAGAATTAAATTCCAAGTGTTGTGGCCAATTATGCCGATATGTGTTATTTCAACTCAACAAAAATAAAAAATTTTATGATATTATTTTTAATCTAATATAAATGACTTATGTTGGTAAAGATGGTTCTATCTTTGGTGTATCTCAAGAACTGGATATTGATTTATCAAATTATTACACAAAGGCACAGGCTGAACGACATAAATATAATATAACCAAAAATATTAACATGAAAAATGCTTATAAATTAAAAAATTATCCAAGCCCGACTGACGCGAATGACTTGGTGAGATTAAGCGATTTATCACAATATATATCCTTAAATAAAACAGCCGTGTATTCCAAAGATACAGAAGTGTTGATATTATCTCCAGGTCATACAGAATTCACAGTTCGAATTAAAATAAATTTTTATAAAGAAGGGCGTATCGTTTGTATGAGAATAGAACAATGGGGGTATGATATGAATGATTTAGGGTATAATTGGTCATTTAAAATTAACCTCGAAGACCTGGAACAATTAAATCAGTCTCGTAAGGAAGAATATTATCCACTTGGTATCGAGAATGAGTTTTGTGGGGCCACGATTAGTAAACAACAAATAAAAGAATTTAATAAGGGTAAATATAATAATGGTTTTGCCCTTGTTTATCTCATGAAAACAGAAAAAACAGGATTATATATAATAAGTAAGGAAATACAAAATGATTTAACTATGGGAAGATGGGGAGGTGTTTCGTGCCATAATATTATTCTAACATATATTTCTAATACATAAATGACAGCAAGAAGGCTTCAAGAAAATTATCATTTCTGTGTCCAAGCATACCTTCAAGAAAAGGGTATTCGTTATTTTAATAAATATGTTCTACAACATAAGAATGAGGTATTTTCAATAAAAGATTGGCATTATGCTGATGTTGATAAACCGACAACTTTAGATTTAATTAGAATGTTAAATAATGAAAAAATTATGAGGTTAAGAAAAGGTAAGGCTCTTTTAGAAATTCAAAAGAAATTTTATTGGTTTCCTGTTGTAAAAAAAATTATTTTGGATACAGGAATAACAAGAAATCCTGATGAATATATGTATAATATTCTATGGGGTGTAAGCGATTCAAGGATAGTAAGGGATGAGGAAGGAGTTGAAGAAGAGAGGGAAGAGGAGGAAAAGGAGAAGAGGGAGAAGAAAGAGAAGGAGGAAAAAGAGAAGAGAGAGAAGGAGGAGAGGGAGGAAAGAGAGAAGAGAGAGAGGGAGGAGAGAGAGAAGAGAGAGAGGGAGAAGAAAGAGAAGGAGAGGGAGGAGAGGGAGAAGAAAGAGAAGGAGGAAAAAGAGAAGAGAGAGAAGGAGGAGAGGGAGGAAAGAGCGAGACAAAATAAATATCAAAATATGGAAACCAGTGAGATTAAAAAAAGATTAAGGGTATTACAGAAAATAACTCAACCCAGGAGGAAAACAAAGAATTGGTAAGTCTATTTGCAATACTTTCGACAAGACTATTGACATCGACAAGATATGGATTTTAATTCAAGTTTTTCATTTTTTTCTTAAATAAATGGGGGAGAGAGTGAAGGCATTTCTAAGGATTCTTTATGTTTTAAAAATCAAGATTCAAATGTGCATGTTGGAAACTAAAAAGGTTTTTGCACTCTGCAGGAATTTTTCTCATAAATAAATGAGTTATTGTCTCAAATGTAAAAAGAAAACTAATACTAAAAATATTTCATATATTAAAAGTAAAAATAACAGGGTTATACAAAAAGGTATATGTTCGGTGTGTGGTTCAAAAAAAAAATCAATTTATCTCCCAACACAAACTAGGAGGAGATATCCAAAAGTTTTTATCAGGAAGTAAATTTACAACTACTGGAATACCAGGGGAATTACATCTTCCAGGGTATTCTTTCTGTGGCCCAGGCACAAACTTGGATAAAAGATTAGATGAGGCAGACAATCCTAAATCCTGGAGTAAGCCTATCAATAGAGTTGATGAAGTGTGCATGAGACACGATATTGATTATGGGAATACCACAACGTTGCAAGAAAAGCATGAAGCCGATAGAGAAATGTTGTATAATTTGTCTCTGATACAAAATCCAACCTTGAGAGAAAAAGTTGATCGGTTCATTGTGAAGAAGATGATCAGTGCTAAATTGAAACTTGGTCTTGGAAATTCAAAAAACTTATAGGCTCTAATGATGTTATTAAGACTGAAGAGCAATTAGCTGATGAATTACATAAACCAATATTCACAAAGTTTCAGAGAAGGAAAGTTTATTCCAAGGAAGTAGATTATATCTGGTCTGCTGATTTGATTGAACTCAATAATGATAAGGGGTACAAGTATGCTTTAACCGTTATTGATTTGAGGAGTAGATATGCGTGGGTTGTACCATTAAAAAACAAAACAGGTAATACTCTTATGTTAGCCTTCCAAAAGATATTTAATAAAAGTAAGAGAAAACCTAAAAAATTGTGGACTGATGAGGGTAGGGAGTTTTATAACAAGACATTTATGAATTTTCTAAAAATAACAGTATTACATTATACAGTACCTTTAATGAAGGGAAGGCAGTTGTTGTTGAACGTTTTAATCGTACCTTAAAAGAGAGACTATATAAAAAATTCACACAACTCGGTTCACAACAATGGTCATCTTTTATTCAGGATATTGTGGATAAGTATAATGACACGATTCACACGGCAACAAATATGAAACCATCAGAAACATTTACAAAATTAAAATATGAAAAAGAGATTAATGTCAGAAAACCTAAGTTCAAAGTTGGTGATATCGTAAGAATATATAGGTGGAAATCTCATTTTGAAAAAGGTTATACGAAAAGATGGACCAACGAGCTTTTTAAAATTGTTGATGTAATAGATACGGTTCCTTGGACTTATAAGATATATGATTTGGAAGGGGAAGAGATTTTAGGTTCATTTTATTCACAGGAATTACAAAAGACAAAGATAAATTGAAATTTTTTGACTCCGCTCCTTTTTGGCTCCACCCACACAAGCCCCCGCCCACACAAGCCCCGCCCACACAAACCCCACACAAACCCCACCACACACCCCCCCACAAGCTCCAATAAATTGAAATTTTTGACTCCGCCCCTTTTTGACTCCGCCCACACACGCCCCTCCCACCGAAGCCCCGCCCACACAAACCCCACACAAGCTCCACACAAGCTCCCCACAAAAACTCCACACAAGCTCCACACAAGCTCCACCCATATTCATCACATTCACATAATTAGTGATTAGTTAATTAGTTCCCCACACACACAACATGTTTATTTAATTAAAAAATTATCCACCCATCCACACAAGCTCCACTCATCTACCCATCCCCCCATCTCTCCACCCATCCATTTATCCACACAAACCTCATCCACATAAGCCTCATCCACATTCACCCCTCCCACACAAGCTCCACCCACATAAACCCCTGCCCATATAAACCCTGCCCACCTAAACCCCTCCCACATACGCCCTGCCGGCACAAGCCCCACACAAACACTCCACACACATAAACCCCTCCCACACAAGCTCCACCCACATAAACCCCCGCCCACACAAGCCCCACCCACTCAAGCCCCCCCCACACACCCCCCCCGCCCACACAAGCCCCTCCCACACACACCCCACCCACACAAGCCCCCACCGAAGCCCCGCCCACACAAGCCCCACCCCCCTCATCCCCCCTGTGCGCCCCCACCTTTGACCCACCACCTCCCTCATCCCACCCCCCACCCTTCCCCACACACACACATGGGGAGGGGAGGGATGGGATGAGGGGGTGATGGGTCATTGGGGGAGCGCACCTACCCCCCCCTCCCCCCCCCTTTACATCTCTTTTATTCTTTTCTTGTAATTCAGAATCAAGTAATTGTAAACAAAACAAATATAATTTATTAATATTGAAAATATTAAATATTCATTTGCGAGAATGTACAATCTTTCCCAGCAATCTTCTTCAGATGTCTTGTGATTTCGAAACTCAGACACCATATTCTGTTTTGAAACAAAAAGTGGATAATAATTAGGTTCTATAAAGATAATTACATGGTAATATGAATAAGCCTCGTTGACCACTGAATTAACACACCAGGAGCCTGTCATCCTTTCAAGGTCAATAAAATGAATTCCAGTGTACTGACAAAACCACGTCCAAACTAATGATGCAACCAACATAAGGCGACATTCTAAAGGGAGAGTGATATTAATAATAATTCAGAAATATTTACCTCCAGAAAATCATGTGTTGTACGA
>NC_140962.1:152775623-152780623 GCF_056783735.1 Eptatretus burgeri | reverse complement strand
GGAGTATATTCTACTGTGGGAACTGTGGAAACATCTTTCATTTTTTCTTGGGAAGTTTTTAAAAGTGGTTTAAAAAATTTCTCTTGTTTTCTTTCAAATACTTCTTCGCCCGTTAGTTTCTGTCTGCGTTTCTTCTTTATGTCTTCCTGCTGTTTTACAACTTTTGAAACCAACTCTTGATGTTCCTTAAATCTTCTTGCTCTTTCTTTTGTATCCATTTATTTATTGTAAAATATCATTTAATGAATTGTAAAGATTAACAGGGAAATTTTCCTTTTCTTCATCATTCAAGTAGATGTGTTCAAATAAATCCTTTTCTTTAAATATTTCATCATATTCTTTATTCACATTAATGCGAGTTGTAATTTCTTCTTCACTAATCCTTGCATCTCTGCTTTTCATACGTTTGCGTTGAGTTTCTTCATCAACATCAAAACCGAATGATAAAATCTTCACCCCGCTCAGATATTTAATAATTTGTCTCGTTCCTTCTGGATTAGTTTCTAATATCCCAACACCACCAGATTTTAGTTTCCTTAACTCACTCTTACAATGTGAATATTTTGTTGTACCAAGAGAAACCTCCTCAAATATTTGTCCTTCATTCCTCAATCGCATATGTTCCTCCACTGAAATATAGTGATAATCTTCACCTTTTATTTCTCCAGGTCTTATTGCTCTAGTTGTTGTTGATACAATGCGTATCACGGGGTGTTTTTTAAGTAAATTTACAATATTCTCATTTGTACTACACAAGAACCTTGATTTATGAAAGTTTTTTCCAGAAGCAGATTTACCCACAAGATTTATAATAATAGTTGTCATTTATATATGTAATTGTTTATAAAACAAAAAATATATCCCTTAATATCTCATCTTGTTTCACAACAATATATTTATATTTTTCAGTCGTGTGCTTCATGTAATCCTCAAATTTCTTTTTACTACAGAATGTAGAACAATTATCTCTCCAAAAATTATTGATATCTATTGAATTTAACTTGAATAAAATAAAAGTATTAGCATTGTTTCTGATGGAACGACGAGGAAGTTGAAAGTACGATTGACTAAGATAAATACAATTACAAGAAGAATGTCTCCCTCTTGTGTAGTAGCTGTCCATTACCGTTTGGTTTCTCTCATTAACACAATCATCAAAGATAACGAGGTTCTTTTTTGATTTATCCAAATCTTGGGGAGACGGTATATCATCCGTATTATCACTAAGAATACAAGTTATAAGATTTGATTTCTTTTTACATCTCTGTGTATCACAAAATAGTTGAATTATATCTTCAATGTTATAATCATTTAGGTTTTTTTGACGTTTAAATAAACCGATTATATCTTCTTTTTGAAGACCAGCATTAAAACCTTGTGAGAGTAGTTGATACTCTGGTTGAAAACTTCGACTTTGTGAAAATTATTAAATTATCATAATCTAAAAAGTTGGGAGTGAGGAGCATTTTTAAAAGTAAGCAGGTTTTTCCACATCCACTTGAACCAACTATGAGACATCTTAATGAATTTGGGAGATTTTTATGGTTGTTAAATTTTATCTTATTTTCCCAAATAGGTAAAAAATCATTCATTTATATATTTGAAAAACAGGTTATTTAATTTATTATTGGCTTTTTTAGAAACTCTATATTTTATCCTAAGTTCAGGTTTAATTTCAAGATAATCCATTATTTTATTTATACAATATCTTGTGTTGATATTTCCCTGAAAATTACATCCATGAATAATATACAACAACAATCCTTTGAACATTTCTCTTATACGTTCAGTTTCTTCCCTTGTAAGGAAAGGTGTGTTATCATCCTCATACTTTACATTCATTTCTCTAATCAATCTTGTAAAGTAATTCATTTTTGGTGTAAATCTAAAAGAATTATTTTCCTTTTTATATTTTTTATTATCATTAATTAGAAGATAATCACAGAATATACATTGTTTATAGGCTTTTGACTCTGTGTTTAATCCCCGTCTTTCACACGCAGGACAATTCTCAAATTTGTCATATGGAGAATCAGGTAAGTCTAGCATATTTATAAAGTAAAACTTTACTTAAACTGAAATTCATCTATACTTTCAGTTGTATATTACCATCGATATCGATATACTTTTTTTCATTATCAGATTCAACGACAACATTTTTTTATATTAAAGGTAATTTTAAAATTATCGTTAACTACTATTGAACGAAATGTCATTTCACCTGATATATTAACATCCTTTATTTCATCAGGATTTACATCTTTAAGGTTGTTGAAAAAAATACAAATTTCTCCTTGCATATTACAGATGGTCTTATCTTTTCTTTCTAAAGCTTCATCCATAAGGTTTTTGTTCTTTGATACTTTTTCTTGTTTCATTGCTTTTTCTAGTTTTGAATATATTACTAGAAGGAGAGGAGAAACTTTTGTTAGAGATACTTTAATTGATGTTCTACCAGGTATACTAAAAGCCCTTCCACTGAAGGAAATTGAAGAACTCATATTATTTACCATAATAGTTTTTATCCAATAGTTGTTATATTTATCTTTGTTCAATTTTACATCCTTGACATATTTCTCAGTATCTTTAACAGATGAAGAGATTGATTGAAACTTGTCTTTTGTGTCTTGAAACATTGTATTTATTAAGTGAAAAAGTTGGAGGATAAAATGTTTTTAAGCACAGATTCACCTATAAATTAAACGAAATTTTCATCAAGAAAATTTTAGTTTAAGCAAAGTTTTATTCTATAAATATGGTGAATACAACGTACTGCGATGTTTGTAATCACGAATATAAACATTATAGAAAACACCTCCGAACCAACAAACACACATTTAATCTATTTCATCAAATATCTCCTCTTGAGTTGGAAAGAAAACATTGTGATATCTGTTCAAAGGATGTTTTGAAGAGTAGTTATAATCAACATCTTCAATCACAAAAACACAAGAAAAATGAGTTTAAAGTAAAGGGAGACTATTATATTAAAAACACTGATGGGGCATTTAAAGGGCATATAAAAATAAGGATTTTTCAATTTGGAGAACCCGGTCCATCATCAATAGCTGAATCAATTGAAATAGTGAAACCCGATGTTGAAAAATTTATTAAAAAGACATTAAAAGAAATGAAAACTTTAAAGTTTTATATGGGAGTGAAAATGAATATGAAAAGACAAGATGAAGAACATACTCCTTATATGAGAACAGGTCTTCATTTTATAACATCATTTCAAGATTTTTTGAATAGTGGGGTTTATGAAGAACTATCAAGACAAGAGGAGGATGTTGATAATACAGTGGTAGGAAGTGGATTCAATATTAAAAAATCATCTTTTTAGATATACACATTCTAAAATCAAACCCTCTTAAAGCTTCTTCTTATATTGAATTACCAAAAGAAATAAAACGAAAGAAGGCAGTTGTTAATATTAAGAACAATGATAATAAATGTTTTCTCTGGTCTGTTCTTGCTCACTTTCATCCACCAAAATGTAATTCAGAAAGAGTAAAACAATATATGAAATATGAGAATACCTTGGACATTAAAGATTTTAAATTCCCAATGCCACTAACAGATATTCCTAAATTTGAGAAAAAGAATAATCTTTCTATTAATGTATATGGATTAACGGATACAAACAAAGTTCAAATATTAAAAATTTCAAACAACTATAAAAATGAAGAAACACACATTGACCTTTTATATTTTAGTGTTGGAAAGAATTCACATTACACATACATCAATAATTTATCAAGATTAATCTCTTCTCAGGTATTCAGAACAGCAAACAAAATATATCCTTGTAGCGATGTCTTAATTCATTTCATACAAAAGAACGATTAGAACAACATTCAAAATATTGTAGTAATCATAAATCAGCTGTAATTACAATGCCTAAACCTGGTGAAAAGATTTCTTTTGAAGATTATAATAAATCTATCATGCACCCATTTGTGATATACGCTGATTTTGAATGTATCCTTAAAAAGATAAATACTGCTTCTCCGAATCCAAAAGAACCATATACAAATAAATATCAAAAACATATTCCTTGTGGTTTCTGTTATTATATCAAATCATCTGTTGGAGAAAAGTATAACAAACTTGAACATTATCGTGGAAAAAATGCTTCACAAGAGTTTGTAAAACGATTAGAAAAGGATTGTATAAGACTCACTAAATTAATGAAAGAAACAAATGAACCGATGAAATTAACCAAAGAAGAAAAATTAGAATTTAGAATGAACAATATCTGTCATATTTGTGAGGGGGAAATTAAGGAGTCTAAAGTTAGAGACCATTGTCATCTTACTGGTAAATATAGAGGTCCCGCTCATTCCTGTTGTAATCTTAATTATAAATTACCTTCTTTTATTCCAGTCTTTCTTCACAACAGCGCCAACTATGACACACATCTATTTATAAATGAACTTTCAAAAACACCAGGGAATATTTCTGCCATAACAAACACAAGTCAAAAGTACATTTCATTTTCAAAAATGATATTCACAAAACCTTTAACTCGTATTAGGTTTCTCGATTCTTACAAGTTTATGGGAACACCACTAGCCTACCTCGCATCAAATCTAAGCTCCACGGACTCTTTTTCAAATCTTAATTCATTCTTTCCAAAAGAGGAAATTCTCACTAAAGAGGAAATTCAGATTAAAGAGAGAATTCAAAGTAAAGAGGAAACTCTAATTAATGAAGAAATTCTAACTGAAGATGAAATTCTAATTATAAAGAAAATTCGAACTAAAGAGGAAATTCAGATTAAAGACGAAATTCTGATTAAAGAAGGAATTCTTACGAGAGAGGAAATTCAAACAAGGAATGAAATTCAAAGTAAAGAGAAAATTCTTACAAGTAAGGGAATTTATCCTTATGATTATATGGATTCATTTATGAGATTTAAAGAAACACAACTTCCTTCAAAAGAAAGTTTCTATAATAACCTTTATGAAGAAGAGATAAGTGATAAGGAATATAAACAC
>NC_140962.1:152760623-152768123 GCF_056783735.1 Eptatretus burgeri | reverse complement strand
AGCTGTCCGATCAAAGTGGGGTTGTATTAAAGCAGGACGTCTTTGTACCCTGTCATCGCTGCCAGCAGTTATAAAGTGGCAGTTATATTTATATCTCTTATTAATTACGTAACACATCAGTACACAAAAACCACACAAAATACACCATCAGAAAAGTCCTGTCAAGGGTCTGCAATCTCTGGTTGCGCTTTTACTTGTTCATAAATGAATTTGGTCGAGTTTTGGCCAGTTTCGTAAATAAAGTACAAAAACACTTCCAACCATTTACACAGCAATTTAACGATTCAAATATAACATTTTGTAGCAAGTATAGTTTCCATACAAGCCATTTACCATTTTTATTTTTTTTGCGTTTTCATCAACTACACGTTAAGCTGAGATGGGTTTTACCCCTGAATGCCATTTTAATTTGGTGGACCGGGGTGTGCACCAACCCTTGTTAAAAAAAAAAACCTTTTACATGCCATCTTATAGATTTGCCTTTTCTGCAAGTTTTTCATTTCTCAAACATCAACAAATATGTGACATGGTATATTTAAAATTTAATTTTGGAAAAATCATGGGAAAAGAAAAAGTTACTGAGTCTTTCACATTTTCTGGAGCAAAAACTCATTGTCAAATTCCAAGCAAATTCATACACAGCAATGACAATGGATACAAGTACAGTACTTCGGAAAAAATAATAAGCATCATAGGGCCTGTAGTTTATTCAGGTCAGGTCACTGAATTTGAAGAAAACATTTTGGTGAAAAACGTCACGTAAAAAAAAAAATACATGTTGCGAGACAACTGAATACACATAAGTTTTACATAAATTATACGAGTTAGCATTATACCAACTTCACAGACACTTCACACATCAGTTTGGGTCACTCATCTATTTACAGTCCAAGCACGTCACAAATGAATCGTCACTATTGTCACTGGCCATGTGTTCCTCCTCTGTGCTGGGTACATATTCCTCTCCTTCATCACTGTCATCCATATCTTCTCTAAAGACAGGTTCATCTTCTTGCTCTTCATCACTGTAAGCACGCTCGGGGTGACATTCCATACAATTTGCCAAATTCAGAAGCAAACTACTGTTAAACTGCAGGTTGGTGTTATGACAGTGTCCAAAATATAAAATTCAATTGAAATCAAGTGGTTCCTGGATCATCGACCGACGTTTGTAGACAGACAATCAAAGTGAACCAATTGCTGCACCCTGATCTTCGCTTCTCTTACGGGGTAATAACAAATGACTACTTCGTAGCATAACTAGATTTTTAATTAGATTTTACTCTGAAGGGTACAAATCATTGGCAAGTCCTTAATATCCTGTTAAACTGCACATATTAATATTGAGCGGAATAAAATTGCCGAGATGATGGGGGTTTTGTTTTTGAACTGAAAGACTATTTTTGATGCAAAATCGACGAATGCTAAAAACAATGTTGAAAACTCTGAGCTATGAACTCACAGGAAGCGCCAACGTGAAAGAAGCACTATGAATGACTTGGAGGATTAAAACCCGACTCATGGCATGTTCCCATTGTAAGAATGAACAAACGAGAAGTGAACGACTCGAAGCAACGCAGTGATAATTC
The DNA here is from genome assembly GCF_056783735.1 of Eptatretus burgeri. Classification (NCBI taxonomy): domain Eukaryota; kingdom Metazoa; phylum Chordata; class Myxini; order Myxiniformes; family Myxinidae; genus Eptatretus; species Eptatretus burgeri. The sequence goes on along the minus strand of NC_140962.1, from coordinate 152,766,534 downwards.
ATCTCAAAGGGTTAAAATAGTCTTTTAATTCAACTTATATATTGCTGGCTTAAGGTCTTGAGCTCGAGCCCCTGTCATGCTGTTTAATAACACCAGGTGGACGACCCAGCGTGTCATCCTTCTCAGGTCGGCAAAATGAGTACCAGCTTACTGAAAACAGGGGGCATTGCATCAGTCGCATAGCCACACTCCCATCAACGATGCAACTCGGAGCCACAGGCAGCATACCAAGCGTCTTTATACCTCAACATTTCTTCAGCTACAAAAAAGGAAGTTCATAGTGGAGTTTTTAAGTGCTACTGGTTTTTTTCAAAATCACAATTCCGAGGTTACTAAAGACATGCAATTATTTTAGAAGCCCAGGGATATAACTCAACACCTACTCAGACATCGGCAAATAATATTACACTGTTTTACGAAGAATAAATGCAGAAAAACAAGATTCCTACATTAATTAGTGCGAATAGCTGGAATGTATCTGTTTCGACGTCCGGTCGGTGTGTCGTCCCACTTCATATCCACCGACGAGTGAGCAACCGAATCCCACACACACTGCAGGTGTATAGATTCTCATCATGTGGATGAGACGATGCTTTCGAAAGTATGAAGGGTTTGAGAATGTCTTCGTGCAAAACTTGCACGATTACTCGCCCAATATGAATCTGACAGTCCGACGACTGAACAAATCGCCTGCAGCACACTCTTTAAGGATAGGGCTTCTCACAGGTGTGCATCGGTGTGTGCTTCAAAAAGATGCGACTGACCTGAAAATCATTTTGCACAAACTTCGCAAGCGCATGGGCGTTACCTCGTGTGAATTCTCATGTGTATACGAAGCGCAGATGAGGCAATGAATCCTTTATCACACAAAATGCAAGTGTACAGGCGCTCCCCAGTGTGAATTCTCATGTGCATACGACGTGATGATGAGTCACTGAATCCCTTACCACACACGCTGCAGGTGTACGGGCGCTCCCCCGTGTGAATTCTCATGTGTATACGTTGCGTTGATGAGCGACTGAATCCCTTGCCACAAACGCTGCAGGTGTATGGGCGCTCCCCCGTGTGAATTCTCATGTGTATGCGAAGCGGTGATGAGCGGCTGAATCCCTTACCACACACGCTGCAGGTGTACGGGCGCTCCCCCGTGTGAATTCTCATGTGCATACGACATGACGACAAGTCAACAAATCCATTGCCACACACAATGCAAGTGTACGGGCGCTCCCCCGTATGAATTCTCATGTGTATACGATGCGACGACAAGCGACTGAATCCTTTGCCACACACGCTGCAGGTATACGGGCGCTCCCCTGTATGAATTCTCATGTGTGCATCGCGTGACGATGAATGACTGAATACCTTACCACACTCATTGCACGTGTACGGGCGCTCTCCCGTGTGAATTCTCATGTGTACATCACGTGATGATGACTGACCGAAGACCTTGCCACACACATTGCACGTGTACGGGCGCTCCCCTGTGTGAATTCTCATGTGTCTTTGACAGTTTGCGGACACATTGAATTCCTTACCACACACGCTGCAGGTATACCTCTTCTCTCTTGTGTGACTCCGTGCATGTGTCTCAAATCTGTTTCTATATCCCGTGGCAAATGAACAAGTGGCACATTTGTACTTTTTATTCCTGGAAACCGGCCGGTGCATCTTAGAGTGCAGCTTCAACGCAGCCTCAGTGATGAAGCTGTGAGTGCACGAGGTGCAGGGGAACTTTCTGATGTGCCTCTCGTATCGCCCTGTGAAGGTCATTCACAAAGGGGGGGGGGGAGAAATGACTGTCCGTTAGAAAGAGGCTTGAATGAAGACCTCAAGAAGATTATGTTTCTGAAGCAATATGCATGTTGACTGATGCAAGTTCCTCTGAATATTTCGAACATACAAAATAGGTAAACTGATGAGCTAAGTTAATGAGGTAGAGATAAGGTACAAATAAGATGGATCAAATACCCTCAATGTTTACAAGCATCGATAGAACTTTCCAAATATATATGTATATATATATATATATATATATATATATATATATATATATATATATATATATATATATCTATATATATATATATATATATATATCGGTTCTCGGAACCACATGCATCCAACATACAGTGGTCCCAAGAAAGTTATTCCATTAATATACGTGTAGATAGTTCCTTCCCTTTTGTCTAGCGGGTCAACGGGGGCGTGCGTTGCGAGGATCTCATAGGTAGGTTTGCTTACATCATTTCTTCTTCATTTCATTTCTAACGTCATTCCGACTCATCTTTGCTGCTTATTTCTGAGGTAAATCCGAATTTGCATGCAGCACGTGCTGTGGCTGCGAGGAAACCACCATACCCTCGCAATAACTTCTGCAGGCGTGGGGCACAGAAAGGGCACTCGAACACCACAGAGCTCCCGTACCCACGCGATCCCTCGACCCAACGTTTGCGGCGAGTTATACAGTATGCTCGGCAGCTCGAGATTGTCGACTCGAGCTTCCGATGATCTGGGGAAGATTGCCGGTTGCATTGAAAAAGCAGACGAATGAATATCTCTTTAAAAGGCTGCACGGATGGTGTTTTTCACAACACAGGAAACACACCCAGCACGATGCCCATGCTGTACGGAACACGTACCGAGGCCGATAATATAAAGGCAACCCCACGCCATGTTGGGTGGGATGTGAGTGTGCAAGGCGCAAGCAGTGCATTCCTTTCAACCCATTTCTGGACTAGCTATATTGGCATTCGTTTTTTTCCCCCCTCCATTTCTCCATCTGCCACATATCTACATCCTTTTCATTCCAAACCGCCATATAATTATATAACCGATCCTTCCCCCTCAATTTCTGACACATATCGGTGATGGCCCAGTGCACACGATCGCAGAATCGGGCGAATGCGTTCGCAAACCACGTGGGCCATGGGAATGTGATCGAAGCGCACTGTACGGAATGTGCTTGAAGGCAGACCAGCACTTAGCTCGTGACACCTTATTGGACACATCTTACCATCTGTGAATGGGTTTGCCATAACATCTCACCTTCTCGCCTCTACGGCCAGCGAAGTTGCGATCAGGCGTTGCCATGTTGTACAGCTCGGGCCACGTGGCGCACATTGACCAGCGCTGGTCAGGGCGCCCGAGCAGGCATGCGGGACCTTCGGCTGTTGTCAGGGCACGGCCCAGGCGGTTTAGCAAGGCAATTCATGACGTGGAGTTCGGTGTGCGCGATTCATATCATGTTGTGGGGTCGGAGCGAGACAATTCCACGGCGGGGTCATCTTTCTGGAAATGGAATGTTGCGGTTTCCGGCCGCGCAGGGGGTCAGGGCCAATCAGAGCGCCCGATTCGGGTGACGACACAGCGCTTCGGATTGGCCCCCCGCCCTGCGCCGCGGGGCCTATAAAGGTCCGAGTGGAGCCTTCAATCTCTCTCTGCCCTGCCTCCCCTCCCGCTCAAGCTGTTCTAAGACTCCGTACGTCATCGCCTGGACTCTGGCTCCTCTTCTCCGCCCACACGACACTGACTCCACCCACCTGGTCCCGCCTACCACTCCGTCCACTCACTCTGGACTCCACCCTTCCAACTCAAGCGTCTCCTTCTCCGGGCTGACGCGAGCTGCACAAAGCCCCCTGAAGCAAGAGATGACGCGCCAGTTGTCAGGGGGGTACCGCACCATGGAGAATCCCCCCAAACGTATTGGTGGCGCGTTCGGGCAGGCGTGCAAAGGTACCGAGAGACCGTAGCCTCAACTCCTCTCCTGTCTTATTGCAATACCTCCTCTTCATTGGGTTTTCTGAGGTAAATCCAAATTTGCATGCATCTCATCTTGTTTCATAACAATATATACATATATATATATATATATATATATATATACATATATATACATATATATATATATATATATATATATATATATACATTGTTGCGGAAATGGCCCTTACTGGACTACTAAATATAGGATAAGCTCAGATCCCCCATTAAATGCATGTTTAGCGAGGTTGTTTGGTAAAATGGATGTTTCATGTGTGTCGGGAGGTGTAGATTTTAAATGCATGTTTTATTGTTTGTACAGTGGTGGTGTTCCAAGGGCTCCCTCTTCTTCCTCCCCTCTCCGGACGATAGGCCCCGCCCAGTCGGCTGAGGGGGAGTGGCCTGGAGAGGGAGGTGGAGCTAAGGGGAGGAGTTTGTCGGCTTCGCTGAGGGAGGCGTGCTCTAAGTCGAAGCGAACGAAAGAGAAACTGTGGTGAAAAGGTTCAGTTTGGGGAAACAGTCGCTCTCGAGGCATGCTCGTGTTTTGAAGCGAGCGAACGAAGGAGGGACAGTGTTGGATCTGCCGGAGAGACGCTGAACCTGAGAGCGTCGAGTCTGCCTTTTTGGGCAGTGGGAGAGGTGGCCTGCACGTTGAGTCTGCCTTTTTGGGCAGTGGGAGAGGCGGCCTGCACGTCGAGTCGGCGATGGACTCTTATGAGGAGGTGATTCTGTTGTGAGAGAAACGGCAGCCGGCTTTGAGAGGTGAGCATGGAAAAGGAAAGAAAAGGTGATTCTGCAGAGAAAGAAACTGAGAGGACGGAGTTGAGAAGTCAGGCTTTGAGGCGGGAAGGCAAGAGAGGAAACGACGGAGCCTCTGACGGTCCTTGCTCACCTCACGGCTCGACACGTTTGCCGATCTGCTTGCCGGAGCCCGGCACCTTGATTTGGGCCTTGTCTGGTGCACAGGCCAGGCCTGGATTTGTTTGCTAGACCGAGAGAGAGATCAGCTAAGGCCCATCGTCGATCTGACGGTCTTGTGCTGTCGACCTTACGCGGGGTCAGAGCGCGCGGAGACCACGTGCGGTGCGGAAAAGGAAGGCGAGCGCCGTCTCGCCGTGCGGCGTGTTCGAGTTCGAGATGGGGGCTCAAATCCGTGGACATCCGCTTGTTACGAGCGACATTCGTGCTTTTTGACACTTTCCTCTCATCCATGAAACATCACCAAGTACTCTGTCTTGTTTGCATGCATGCTGTCTGTCTGTCTTGTCTACGCGTTGTATAAGGCATATCTCGGTAGCGACCCCCTCGAAACCTGTAATCCGTAGTTCCCTAGTTAAGAACGGGTTAAAGATTGTTCATAAAAACATTGTCATGAATGTTTTGCTTGTGTCGTGTTCCCCAATAAATCTGGTTGGTTCGTATGAAGTTGCCGCTATGGATTAATTCGTGTCACGTCGAGGAACGATCTGTTCGATTGGCATATAAAACCAAAATGGTTACAGACTGGCAGAAAACGCTCGGCATCTGACAAAACCAGTCTGTAACCGGGGTTCTATTTCCCCAACTGGTAAGATTCAGAATTACGTTGGTATCGCGATTGAAGACGCGTGACCCGAGGCCTGTGCTGAGCCAGCCGGCGTTATAAACCCCGGATGCGGCGGTGGTGAGGGTGGCGCCAAGAGTCGGGTGAGAATCCCGCCACCCCGGATCCACAATATATATGTATGTATATATATATATATATATATATATATATATATATATATATATATATATATATATATATATATATATATATATATATATATATACATATATATGTATACAGGGGGCTGCAAAAGTAGGGATACAGTAAGGACTGCATTTGTTTTCATTACTGTATACCTACTTTTGCAGCCCCATACATATATATATATATATATATATATATATATATATATATATATATATATATATATATGTATAGATATACAGGGTGAGTCAGAAGTCGCGCCCGATTTCTGTCAGTTGATTGTTTGTTTACCATTTGTATTACAGTGTACAAGAAGGTAGAAATAAATGTTTGACATGTTTATCTAACCATTTATTCAAGAAACAAGGACAAATGTGTCCAAGAGTCGCGTCCTCAAGGCAATAAAAACAACTTCCGATA
>NC_140962.1:152743123-152753123 GCF_056783735.1 Eptatretus burgeri | reverse complement strand
AAGTACCTGCGCTAATGGTCGACCGGGCGATCGTACTTCGCCGCAGGTCGACTCCGGACACGAACCGCTTGGACGGCCCGTTCCGTACTATCGGGATAACCGAGCAGTGTTATCGTCGACCTCGACGGTTCAGATTAATTACCGGGATTTGCACCCCCTATGAACCCTTTACGTGAAGTAGGATGGAGAGTCAATTAAAAGGAAGGAGATGAAACGAAATGGGCACAGTTCAATAAGCAAGCATTTTATTTCCCGGCACACGGAAAGCACATATATACAGCCATACACAAAAAGCCAATGCAAGAAGAAAAGCAGTTAAAACCGACGACGCGCACACACGGCAACACTTTTACAGTTTTACTTCAGAGACGGCGCCATCACAGACATTTGCACAAAAACCCCAAAGAAAAGAAAGAAGCCACCCTCACAGACAAGGAGGCAGACAGGCCTGAAGGCCAAATGTGCGCGTCACCTGGAGGAGCGGCCAGGTCCGCGAGACCGGGGAGGTCTTACCCGTGTCCTCGTGACGCGTTGGTGGGCAAGCCGCAAATGTGGCCGCGCCGCTGTGCCCCGACTCCGTGCCCCTTGGCGGGTTTCATTGGCATGACGTTTGGGGTGGGGTGGGGTGGGAACGGGGTCCCCTTTTGCACTATCTCAGCATGGGGGAAAAGGGGGAATTGTTGATGCCCTGGGGGAGGGGAGTGGCTGGTTGGCTTGGGTCCCGCGATGGGACGAGCGATCCCCCATACCGCAACCTCATCGCTGACCTTCCTGCCTCGGACCCGAGCTCCCCTGTCCGCAGTTCCAATGCGCACACTTGACTCCACTCCGCCAACGCACGCTCCTTGTCCCCCAGGAGCAACCTCTCGACGACACTCTCCAACAACTCCAAAACTCGATTCGCTCCTCTTTTTTTCGACGCCTTGCGCTCGCCGTTTTATAGGTGGCAGGAGCAGCCAATATGCAAATTTTAGGATCAGAACGCGATTGGAGGCGGGGCCACACCGCCCCCCCCCCGGTCAGCCATTGGTCGGGCAAAAATGGGCGTGAACCTCTCCTGATCCTAAAATTTGCATATACGGACTTCACATACACACGCTTGGAGGCGGGGCAAGCCGCCCCCGCGCTCGCCAATTGGATGGAGGAGAAGTGGGCGTGAACTGTTTGTGATCCGAATTTCCCCTCGGAAAGGCCGCTATTCGCGCTCATGGCTCGTTGCGTTCGGCACCAATCGCCGAACGGGCCCGAGACAGCCCGACGTTCAGCGTTCACAGGTATGTATATATATATATATATATATATATATATATATATATATATATATATATATATATATATATATATATATATATATATATATATATATATTGTGAGGGCAACCCAAGAATACTCCAGGACCAGGGTCCGAACAGGAGATTGAGGGAAGGGAAAGGTGTGAAGGCTCCTGACCCAACCCAAGAAAGAACACTCCGTTGGGAGGTTGAGGGAGTGGAAGGTGTGAGAAACGCCCGACCCAGGTGGAAAAGACCTGGCCAAGCCCAAGAATATTCTTTGAAGGACCAAGGGAAAATGGGAAATAAAGTGGTTAAACCAAAGTTGGATAAAATGCCCCATCCCCGAATAAAGTCATGGGGTTGATGTATGAAAAATTATGGACCGAGGTCATGTGATCAATTAGAATTATGGTACAAAGGGACCCATATCCATTCCCAAGATGGGGTTCGTTAAAATGGGAAATCGTGGGAAATTTATCATCTCGACTCGGGCATCGGGTCAGCGATAAGTTGAAGCCTGAACCAGACTTAAAGCTTGTGAGATGTGGGAAGAAGAAGCCCTACAAGTAAATGAGCTGGCTAGAAAAATGGTAAAACAGAAAATGCTGAAATTAGAGACGCAGGTTAATCAATGCAGGTGACCCACCTGCATATGTGAATAACACCAAGTTTGTACCCGGACCTGGGAGCCATGGGGCTGCTGGCCACAGCTTCTGCCTTCCTGGTCCGAGAAGTAACTCCGGGGGTAGGAGGAGCGGCAGCTCAATCGGTATACCATCCATTTAAAGAACATGAATTGAGATTCATGTGTGACAGAATTTGGGAATGTAAAATGAACCCCAGATGATTCTTGAAAATAAAGCATAGGTTGCTCGTGATCACTGCGCTGAAAACAATTAAAAAGTGGGGCAGTGGGGGGGGGATTCCCACTGTGGAGTGAAGGAATGTGTTCTCGCCCACGAACTTGTTCCGACCTCCTCGAGAGCTTTTATTGTCAACAAAATTGTTATGACATGGGAAAATTAGATAATGAAAAAGTGAGGCGACAGGCAAGAACACACCCCGTGTGTGAGTTTGCCTGCTTGTCGCGCCGTGTGCGAGATTTGCCTGATAAGGGGAAGAAGTTGGAAGCATGAAATAAGGAAATTAACGTTTGTTGGAGTGAATTCATAACGTTGACGTCAGATTCCATCGCCGGCACATTTGAGCATCCATCGATCGGTGAAGAGCCGCGGCTTGTGTCATGGCGAGTCTCCTTCGATCCGGACTTCTGCTTTCCTTGGCCCCAAACGTTTCAGGACGACGGATTCGGGTCTCGGAGTATCGTATGGAGTCCCAGTTCGGTTGGTCAGACTCCCAGTATGGAGAGTGCCACCGAGGGTGGGTGGGGGTCTGTCGAGTGGTGAGGGCTTCGATGGGACATGAGTCATGAATCAAAATTGGGTTTGTTTCCATGTTTGGGGCAAGCCTTGTTCAAGTGAGCAAATGCTGGGTGCAGGTGATGTGAAAATACAAATTTGCATACATAATATAGATGGTACATCACTGCTCATGTTGTTAAATTCGCAAACAGGCGATGCATTAACGTGCATTCAGCCCCTCGGATGAACGTGAATTGGATGCCCAGTCTAATAGCATTGGTTTATGAATGTTAATAAGCTTCTTCCAAAACGAAATTTTACAGATAATTAAGAATTTAGCAGAGTTAAAAAACAATTCCTGATCTAAAATATTGGTTGGAGCCTCACAATGGAAATATGGGAGAAAATATTGCAGAACGGATCAAACCTCCACACTGCACGGCATGCTGTGACGCTTTAGGAGAGAATGTGAATTATGCAAATGAAGTACAGAATGTGTCAAGAATGGAATATTTAAGTTGAAAGACGTCAGAGACGGAAGAAACGAGTGGCTGATGAGAACTCGAGAGACGTTGGGTTAATAGCCAAGGAGGAAATGGAAAGAGTCATGAAGGGAACACTCGACGGTCTTCACAGAGAAATGGATGACAGCTCTGATGTTGATGGGCAGCAGCTATATGAAGAGATTTTGAATTGCAGAATGTTGCTATCAAGACCTGAAGAGCTTCTCAAATTTATTAATACTTTCGTATTTGAGAGCCTCCTTGGGTCAAGGCAGACTGTGATCTCACTCTGCTGAGTGTAGAAACTGACTTTGAACACATCATAGACCAATTTGCATCAGTGAAAGCAAGGAAGGTGCAGTTGTAATTTTCATGCAGTGCCATAATTTGTTAATTGAATGATTAATGAGCTTGGGTTGTATTTGTGTACTGATGTTGTGGTAAAGTTATTTAAAAGATGGGTGTCAGTTGTTTGGACAAAGGTGCAATTTCAAATTGCCAGAGGCATTATTGGTTACCCTTTTGGGTGCACTGGCTGCCAAAGGCCAAATTACAACTGTGCAAGAACCAAGTAACATGTTGAGGACATGTGTTGAGTGGAACCTCGAGAAGATTGTGAGGTGATGGCTTGTGGGCTATCCTGAATGTTCCGAGGCCCAGAACAAAGAGGAAATTAAGGTGTTTCTTGGGGATGGCTTAATAGTGCAGACGATAGGTACCTCATCTGTGTTGGAGTGGTGACCTGTCCAGGATTGTGTCCAATAGCCAGGGAGACTGCTTGGGCAGCACCAAACGCTTTGCATAGAGTATGGTTCCAATGGACCACTTTTAATATACAGGTTTTATTGTACAGCACTTACAATAATTCATTTGTCCTTGTGTCTGTATGTGCTTCATCATTCTTCTGAGTCAGTGTTTCCACATACCATGGCGGGCAAGGAGGAAGGGATGGAGGGAAGTGCAAGTAATTTATCAGGGGTAAAGTAACTTTCAGGCTACCCTGTATATATATATGTTGTGGGGGAAAAATTTATATTAATGTATTTTAAATTGTAACAAATGGAGTTTCAGAAATGTAACTTTTATGCTGCAAGTTGAATTGGCTGTCATTTCTGGCCAAAAGACTTTTGCCCTAAATGATAAGAAATGTGTTGTTCTGGAGCAGAGTGACCGAGCTGCTAAATGAACCTTTGCTTAGAAATGTACGAAGTGGCTTTTCATCTAAAGGACACGTCTACAGTCTGGGTGAATAGCCCCCAACCTGTCTCTCATGAAAGTATAAAATGCTTTGAAATGTAAAATTGTTTCAGTGCAAGCACGTGAGGAAGTATTAGAATCTCAGTGGCTTGTACTCCTTGGAACTGGCCAAGTACCAAGTTAGAGTAAAACTCTCTGATGTAATGTAGAAGTGAATTGAATCGGGTTGGTCTAACTGTTAACTAAAGTAAGAATAAATGAAATAGAACCAAATAATATTGCAATCAATGGGGATTCTTAAGTTCATTGTACAAGGGTGAGAAGTGTATGGTGGATAATTAGAAAATAAATTTTCAGAAGGAAGGACTTGTGTGGACATCAGTTTTATCAGTGTCAATAGGGTTTTTGTAGGATTTTATAACCAAATCGGACAAACGTCAAATAGGATTCCACAATCGGCCAGTTAGAATCCTTCAGGCGGACAACGATCACAATAAGGTGGGTTTAAAAAATCCACATCAGTTGGCGCCTGGTGACTCTGATTCGAACCGACGTTGGTGTGGTGCTCGTGACCGGAGATGCTTAATCTGCCAGAGGCAGTGCCTGGAGGAACGACAAGTGCTTGAGCGAAGGTAAGGGAGAGCGCTTTCAGCAGGTAACGCATTTCAAACAAAGAAAAGTTCATTGTCAGATAATTTTATTGAGAGAAAGAAGAGGATCCGGCGGAGGGAGTCCGTTTTAAAGTAAACGATAAGTACTGTAGTTGTTTTAGAAAAGTGCTGGAGAAGAAGAGGAGTCAGATGATAAGAAGAGGCTCGTTAAGGAGCCAGACGCATAATTAAATGGGCATGATGAAGCGACATGCCACATGTTTGCATTGATACGGACCGGCTGTGAGAGAGAGGCCGAGGACACGGCTGAGACGCCGAGATAGGGTTAAAATAGATAAATATTATAAGTTACCTGTTTGTAAGAGTTAAGAGTTACTTTTTGTTCATGGAACTCACTGGAAGTTTGTTGGCAGTGAGGTTGTTATATTATATTGTGGAGGTTTTACGGATTTGTAAATGCAATGATTTGCACAAAACGTTTTGTAGAGTGCAGGAGATGATTAACCGGCTGGGAGCGTGGTTGGTGATTTGCATTGAGATGCATGTGTTACTGAGCGTAAAAAATGAAACTTGTGCGAGTCCAATATTCACTGCAATGAAACGTGTTCTGTTGGGATTTTGACGATATTTTAGCTCGTGCTGAGTTGAGCTGTGGGTCTGTTTGAAATGGCATGTTATGCATTCTTGGCATTGTGGTTTCACGCGAAGGTCACAAACTACACTGTGTGAGACCCCCCCCCCCTCCACTGGATCTGTGGGGGGTGGCATGTCTTTACACTGATTCTGTGTTCGAGCCTTTGCTTTTGGTGTGAAATTCGATTCATATGCAGATTCAAGAGGATGAGATAGAAATGTGATTGGTATTTGTCACGTGATCACACGCGAGTCTACGATACAATGCTGTTTAGTGTATGTGTTGAAGCCATGACAGAGTAATGCAAAACTGTGGATTTTGCCTGTCAGTTTTTTCCTTTTTCTTCCCACCAAATGTGGAGAGAACTTCCTGTTCCTTGTTCCTTGGTGTTTGTGGCGCACCCTCTCGACTGAATGTTTAAAGTGAAGTCCGATTAGGAAAAAGTGTTGAAGTTTTATTTTACAACCATCGGGATTTTGAATAAATTGTGAAATAACAATTGTGAATGTGGATATACTGTATTCGGAACGTGAAGTCTTGGGAGTTGAGCTCTCGCTGGCATTGTGATGATTTGCAATTACACAACCTGGCAGGTTTAAGTGCTTGGCAAGCTCTGAGGACGTGTCAGAAATGTTTCGAAGATTTGATCTGAGTTGTAACCATTGTACTTAAAAGATGTGATTTGGAATGATTTTAATGATTTGATGATGGTGAGCACGTGGGGCGATTCACAGGTAATAGATGATTCCCTCGGATGGACGTTGAAATATTGTTTTATTCGTCTGTGAATGTTGAGGTTACCTGAACTTGTGCTGGGAATGCAATGGCAAACAACCCAGTGTAACCCTTTGATCGATTCAGTCAAGGTAAATTCATGATTTAATTGGATAGACGCTGAAGATTTAATTTTTGATTTATGGATTTTAAAAGGAAATATTTTATTGTTTTGACCAAAAAGTTGTTTAAGAGAGTTTGGATGTTTATTCGTCTGAAGTTAAAGATGCTTTTCCAAGACTGGGATAAAATTAGGGGAGGGTGGAGCTGCATGTGTAGACAGAGTGTTTGAGCTGCAATTTAAATAATATTTGCATGATAACAGATTTGACAATTTTTGTACAACTGTTTAAAATGATTTATTTGTTTTGATAAAGGAAAATGGATTCGTAATTGAGAAGGTCAGAGGAAGTGATAGATGGTTTGTGTGCGAGTTGGAAAAATGGCAGCATGTTTGCTGTTTTAGTGAGAGAGAAGTGGACAGATGGAGAAATGTCAGAGATTTAAAATGTCGATGGAAATAGCAAATGAGATGGATGTTTTAAGTATACGTACAACTGAGATTTCTGTATATTTTAGCATGTTGTTTTGGGAAATAACAAGGAAAGGGATTAAAATATTGATATGACATATAATGCAATTTAAATGCTTCTATAAGAACCTTTGTTAGTCTTATTGAAAGACATGTGCCCATGACTTTTATTGATTGGTGTTTAATTGATGCTTTGTTTGTTTCGGAGTGTTGAAAGCAGTCTTTGAAGCAATGTATGATTTCGTCGCAATGAAGCTTGGAAAGAACTTCCACACAAAGATTGGACGATGGGAGAACCCAGATTTGGGTGATTGAGCATTCAACATGTGATCATGCCCCTTCCTGAGGAGATAAGACGGAGCAAGGTGGGAAAAGAAAGAAAAAACCCACTGAGGAGAAGGTTGAGCAAAGTCTTAACGTCGGCGTTGTGTGGTGCCTGCGTGTAGGAATGTTCTCAGCCACACTCTCGATTGCCGCTCTGCAAATAAATCGTGAACTTGCTGTGGTCACATTAATGTACGACAGGCCTGGAATTCCACACTGCGCTCCTTCAACCCAGTGTCCGGCCCAAACTTGTACTTGCCCACATCGACCTTCTCCTCAGCTCAAGGAGTGCTTCGATTGTGTTTCCCGTTGGGTGCCGCTCTATCCACATCCTGACCTGTTTATCTTCTGACTTCGGGAAGTATGTTTTCAATGTGTGACATGCTGATGAACAGGCCATAAATTAAATGGAAACTCACTCTTTTCTGATATGAGCACTCGCTGCCATTGTTGATTGAACTTGAGTAATGGAAATCTTTTCTCCTTCAGGAATGGGACATGGTAATCATGTGTAAGAAAAATTATTCAAATTTTCCTGAAAAAAAAAAAATGGAGGAGTGTGGGGGAAAAAATTTATATTAATGTATTTTAAATTGTAACTTTTATGCTGCAAGTTGAATTGGCTGTCATTTATGGCCAAAAGACTTTTGCCCGAAATGATAAGAAATGTGTTGTTCTGGAGCAGAGTGACCGAGCTGATAAATGAACCTTTGCTTAGAAATGTACGAAGTGGCTTTTCGTCTAAATGACACGTCGACAGTCTGGGTGAATATCCCCCAACCTCTCTCTCATGAAAGTATAAAATGCTTTGAAATGTAAAATTGTTTCAGTGCAAGTACCTGAGGAAGTATGAGAATCTCAGTGGCTTGTACTCCTTGGAACTGACCAAGCAACAAGTTAGAATAAAACTCTCTGATGTAATGTGGAAGTGAATTGAATCGGGTTGGTCTAACTAAAGTAAGAATAAATGAAATAGAACCAAATAATATTGTAATCAATGGGGATTCTTAAGTTTATTGTACAAGGGTGAGAAGTGTATGGTGGATAATTAGAAAATAAATTGTTTCACAAGGAAGGACTTGTGTGGACATCAGTTTTATCAGTGTCGAGAGGGTTTTTGTAGGATTTTATAACCAAATCGGACAAACGTTAAACTCTGCCTGAAGTCAAATAGGATTCCACAATTCCAGTTAGAATCCTTCAGGAGGACAACGATCACAACAATATATATGTATATATATATATGTATATATATGTATGTATATATATGTATATATATATGTATGTATATAGTCAAAGCTCGTTACTATGCCACCCGTCGGGACCGAGCAAAAGTGGCATAGTAACGAGATTTTGTAAAAACAGCCTTATTTTCTCAAGTTACCCATCTGTAGTTAATCTTTAGACAAAATTTATTCCAGCAAGTAAAAGGCACGACTGTTGTATAAGCTAAGCGAACGGAGAACATACACACAAAGTTTCAAGAATCGTCGGCTGGCGGATCTCGTGCGTCTCGCCGATCGCACGCTTGCATCACACCGGGCTTCTCTGGTGCATGAACTTCCGGACGGTGCTACAAGCACGCTGGGCTTCCTCGAACGGAACAATTTCCTCCTCGTCATCTTCGCTTTCCACCGGCTCCTCACTGCACAGAATCTCCTCCAGCGTGAAATACCCGCCAGTCACGAGGCGCTCGTCGGCTTCGAGAAAGTCAGACAGCTCGATCTCCTCGTTCTCGTGCATCTTTTCGTCGGGCAGCTCCGCATCCTGTGGCTCAGTTTGGATCTCCTCTTCGATGAACTTGGCCTTCGCGAAACAGTTCCTGATCGTCGACTTGCCGACCTGCTCCCAAGCACGCCGGGCGACGTGTAGAGCGTCGAGCAACGTGAACTTGAACTCCTTTCCCTCGTCTATGGCCTCAAGCCGGCGGCATAGTAGGAGCTTCTTGTCGTGGCGCTTGAGGTTCTCTATGATTCCCTGATCCATTGGTTGCGAATTGGCTGTCGTGTTGGGTGGGAAGAAGACCAGTTTTTTTTTTTTTTTTTTTTTTTTTTGTATACCTTGGTCGAGGCTCGTATGAGAGCTAACACACAACTCACAGCAAGGAGGCATGAGACAAGAGGGGCGGGAGTGGAAGGGACAAAACATTGGGGAACAGACACAGGTGAACTGTGGAAGGGAGAGGGATGGGGATGGGACGGGGAACATGGCGAGGGGAAGATGGACATTAAAGGGACTTTCAGGAAGGAAAGCAGGAGAATTGAAGGAAGTGGGCTTGGGTGGATTATCGGGGGTAGAAAAGATCGAGGATTTGGATGGGGGAAGATAAGAGGTGGTGGTGAACAGCTGTTTTGAAAGCCGGAAGGGAAGAATGGGAAAGAATAGAGTGAGGAAGTTTATTCCAAAGGCGGGAAAAAAGAGGAATTCGACAACAGTTGGATGTTGTTCAGCTCGAGCTCGGGAGGGTGGCCAGAGAAGTTATCGAGACAGACCAGCACTCTGCGTCCCTGCTGGCCGAGTCGTCCGTCCCACGCACGCAACATCTCCTCGAAAAGCTCCGCCGTCATCCACGCCTTCGAGTTCGCTTTGTTCTTGAAGGCACGGGGTTTCTTGGAATTGCCAATCACCAGAAGAGGGAACTTCTCGCTGCCGCTCATGTTTTCCCCAACCAGAAGAGTGATCCTTTGCTTGCTTTTCTTTCGTCTAGTACACCGCTCTTCCCTGAAAGCCATGGTCTTGTTCGGAAGCAGCTGCCAGAAGAGTCCAGGTTGAAGACGTCGTCTGCGGAGA
>NC_140962.1:152715623-152735623 GCF_056783735.1 Eptatretus burgeri | reverse complement strand
GATATAAGGATACGAATGAATAATCTTGTGGAACCCCAGGCATCATGAAATGGTATATTTCTGACCTGGCGGGACACAGAAGGAAGGAGGCTGCAAAAATATCATGATTGCAATTTGGGATGGAAGATCGGAGCATTGTGGCAGGAGCCATTCTCATATTCTGGCTGACAGGATTGGCTGTGATGATTGGAATATTCATTACACTGTCTATAATCAAAGCAGCCATTGTGGCTGGCTTGCAAGTGTTTTTCAGGATGGACAACGAAGCCCAGCACCCAACTAGTACAGACGAGATGGTTCTGGTGTGCTTCCGCCATCTCTACCCCTCCCTGTAATCACACCTACACCCTGCATACGATTGGAATATTCATTGCGTTGTCTATTATCAAAGCAGCCGTTGTGGCTGGCTTGCGAGTGTTTTTCAGGATGGACAACGAAGCCCAGTGCCCAACTCGTACAGACAGAGATCGTTCCGATGAACCCTGGTGTGCTTCCACTATCTCTATAAGCATGTGCATAATCCTCCCTGTAATCACACCAACCCATCGAACCTGAAATGTACTGTGAACTGATGTGGCCGTTGATCCACTGCTCCAACTCACATTGGATGAATGTCTTTCATTACTTGTGCCAATGGAGGGGATGGGAAGAAATACTTTATAAACATTGTCATGTTGGAACTTGTATCTTTTTCAGTTTTTATTCCAGCTTGGAGTTAATTAATACTATATAATCTATGCTTGTATTACATTTTGCTTTGTTCATAAAGAACATTATAGACAGAGATGTGGTTAGCCTTCCTCCTCGTATGGAGCTGTTGACAACAAGTCTGCAGATGCTCATCTCTTAATGTTTCTTTTGCATGATGTAACAAGAGGAGGGAAATGTGAGAGACTATGTGTTCCCCTCCAGTCATCAGAGAATTGTTAACATCCTTGCACTTTGGAAAGAAGAAAAGGGATAAATCTTGTTTACCTCTCTACTGTCAAAAAGACGCTTTGAAATAACACAGCTGGGCTTCCCAGTCGACTAAGGCACAAAAACATGCAGGAGCTGATCATGCACTTTCAGTGCTCTTAACAACACAGGCTTAGAAAGAGTTACTGACCAATCCACAAGATAAATCCTGTTGACAGGCAGAGCTGGGCCAGACAGACTACTGTGTTCCTTGTCTCTTTCTCCATATGTCTTTGTGTCATAAACTCTTCTCGACCTAAGATCAGTGCAGACTTCACCGGATATATATCTCCGGTGCACATAAGATTATAATGGAGCTGAAAAATTCCTATCACCAAGTGATGTCATAGCGGTCCCACTCGTATTGAAGTACAGGATAGCACATACAATTATGAACAGTACATAATACTTCATAATGATAAACAACGACAGTGTGGTCGCACTAAATCAGCATTCAAACCGAACAAATGTTTGCACGTTAATTACCTTTGAATTAAAGGATTCCACGAATAAATTGTTGTTACAGTTAAAATACATCACACAATTGACACATGCTCGTTTCTTCATTTGTAAATTACAACATCAATGAAATGATTATGTATTTATTCACCTTTCTATAATCAATGGGAGAAGAGATTGTAAGCAGCCATCATGAACAGCACAAAGGTAAAGCTAACGAGTCTTCCATCTCTCTTGGATGTGTGTTTCAATTGCCATACAGGTTTGTGGAAGTACACTATGATGTTCACACACTGACAATGCCACTTCACAATGGGGATGTGTGTGTGTGTGTGTGTGTGTGTATATATATACACAAACAAACAAACAAACCAGTGGTCACAAGTCATAGTTTTTGACAAAGAGGTTGATTATAGTGCACATAAAAGCCTGGAAGCCGATTTTTCATTTTCAAAATGCCGTTGCAAAGCAACGGTGCTCAAAAACATAGCACTAGATCCTGGTATGAACCGACCAGTCAAGTTTCATCAAAATCAGTTGAATCCTCTCGCCTCCAGAGCTGTCAATTACATACAGACAGACAAAGTGAAAATAAGGGTACTCATGCAACCACCCAATATATATATATATATATATATATATATATATATATCTCTCAACATGTATGGCAGCCATTCCATTCCAGTGTCTGTTGAATTCCAACACAGGCACACCTCATTCTGCTTAGTGAGGTACTGAATCTTATTTCACAAGGAAAAGTATAAAATCCACCACTGTGGTCATCACTATACTCTTGCAATAGGACCAGATGGATGGCAAAAATAATTATTGACCATGACAAAAGAATTGAAAATAAAAGTTGAGTGAGGAAAAGAAGGGTTCAATTCTGGCTTTACTGGCAGAGGGATACAGGGAGCGTCACGTTGCTTCCACTCTTAAAATTTCAAAGATGGCAGTTCATAAGAACAAGATCAGGCAGAGGGTGAAAACGACTTTCCACTGACCAGGATGACCGCCAACTCATTCGAATGTCACTCAACAACCGGAGGATGACATCAAGTGACCCTCAAAAAGAATGGAAAACGGCAACTGGGGTGAAGTGCACGGTTCAAAACAGGCTCCTCGGGGCAGGGCTGAAGTCATGCAAAGCCAGAAAAAAGCCCTTCATCAATGAGAAGCAAAATTAGAGCCAGGCTGAGGTTTACAAAAGACCATAAGGATTGGACCGTAGAGGACTGGAGTAAGGTCATCTTCTCTGATGAGTCCAATTTTCAGCTTTGCCCAAAACCTGATCATCTAATGGTTAGACAGAGATCTGGAGAGGCCTAAAAGTCACAGTGTCTCACACCCACTGTGAAATTTGGTGGAGGATCAGTAATGATCTTGGGGTGCTTCAGCAAGGCTGGAATCAGAAAGATTTGTCTTTGTGAAGCACTCATGAATCAAGCCACGTACAAGGTTGTCCTGGAAAAACACTTGCTTCCTTCTGCTCTGAGGATTGGTTTTTCCAGCAGGTCAATCAAGGTGTGGATGGAGGACCATCAGATCAAGACCCTGTCATGGCCAGCCCAATCTCCAGACCTAAACCCCATTGAAAACCTCTGGAATGTGATCAAGACGAAGATGGATGGTCACAAGCCATCAAATAAAGCCGAGCTGCTTGAATTTTTGCACCAGGAATGGCATAAGGTCACCCAACAGCTTTGTGAGACTGGTGGAGAGCATGCCAAGACGCAGTAAAGCTGTGATTGATTGAAAATCAGGGTTATTCCACAAAATATTGATTGCTGAACTCTTCTTAAATTAAAACATTAGTATTGTGTTGTTATTTTGACCAGTTGTCATTTTCTGCAAATAAATGCTCGAAATAACAATATTTTTATTTGGGAGAAATGTTGTCAGTAGTTTATAGAATAAAACAAAAATGTTCATTTTACTCAAACACATTCCTATAAATAGTAAAACCAGAAAAAGTGATGATTTGGCAGTGGTCTCTTAATCGTTTCCAGAGCTGTATAGCCATACATACACACACACACACACACACACACACACAGTGGGGAGAACAAGTATTTGATACACTGCCGATTTTGCAGGTTTTCCCACTTACAAAGCACGTAGAGGTCTGTAATTTTTATCATAGGTACACTTCAACCGTGAAAGACAGAATCTAAAACAAAAATCCTGAAAATCACATTGTATGATTTTAAAATAAGTATTTGGTACAAAGATCAGACTTTTCATGTAGTTGTTAACCATATTTGCACAGATTGCAGCAGAGATTTTGGCCCACTCCTCCATACAGATCTTCTCCAAATCCTTCAGGTTTCTGGGCTGTTGCTGGGCAACACAGACTTTCAGCTCCCTCCAAAGATTTTCTATTGGGTTCAGGTCTGGAGACTGGCGAGGCCACTCCTAAGTTTCCCTGGCTGTGTGTTTCGGGTCGTTGTCATGCTGGAAGACCCAGCCATGCCCCATCTTCAATGCTCTTGTTGAGGGAAGGAGGTTGTTGGCCAAGATCTCACGATACATGGCCCCATCCATCCTACCCTCAATACGGTGCAGTCGTCCTGTCCCCTTTGCAGAAAAGCATCCCCAAAGAATGGTGTTCTTGGGGTTGCACTCATCCTTCTTCTTCCTCCTCCTCCAAACACGGCGAGTGGAGTTTAAACCAAAAAGCTCTATTTTGGTCTCATCAGACCACATGACCTTCTCCCGATCATCCAGATGGTCATTGGCAAACTTCAGACGGGCCTGGACATGCGCTGGCTTGAGCAGAGGGACGTTGCATGCGCTGCAGGATTTTAATCCATCACAGCATATAATAGTGTGTTCCTTATGGTTTTCTTCGATACTGTGGTCCCAACTCTCTTCAGGTCATTGACCAGGTCCTGCCGTCTAGTTCTGGGCTGATCCCTCACCTCTCATGATCATTGAGGATCCAAGAGGTGAGATCTTGAACTTCTTCCATTTTCTAATACTTGCCTATTGTCCTGTAGCCCATCCCAGCCATGTGCAAGTCTACAATTTTGTCCCTGATGTCCTTAGACAGCTCTCTGGTCTTGCCCATTGTGGAGAGATTGGAGTCTGATTGATTGAGTGTGGACAGGTGTCTTTTATGCAGATAAGTTCAAACAGGTGCAGTTAATACAGGTAATGAGGGGAGAATGGGAGGGCTTTTTAAAGACAAAACTAACAGGTCAGTGAGAGCCAGAATTCTTACTGGTTGGTCGGTGATCAAATACGTATTTCATGCAATAAAAATCATACAATGTGATTTTCAGGATTTTTCTTTTGGATTTCGTCTTTCACAGTTGAAGTGTACCTATGATAAAAATTACAGATCGCTACGTGCTTTATAAGTGGGAAAACCTGCAAAATCTGCAGTGTATCAAATACTTGTTCTCCCCACTGTATACATTTATACATATGTACACATATTTATGTTCATATAAATGTATACGAGGTGTGTTCAAAAAGTATCCGACCTTTGTTCATAAAAAATACTCGTATCCAGATACAACAAACTTACATTAATCTCCTTCAAAGTAGTTCCCTTGGGCTGCCACACATTTCTCCCAACGATTCTGCGACTGTCGGAAGCAGCACTGGAACGCCTCTTTTGGGATGGCGCGCAGCTGGTCCGTTGCATTCTGCATGATGTCTTCTCTGGACTGAAATCTGGTCCCTTTCAGGGGCATTTTCAGTTTGGGGGGGGGAAGCCAGAAGTCACACAGAGCCTGACGAAGCACAGGTGCGTTGTGTTTGGCCAGGAAACTCTGCATCAAATGTGAAGAATGGGCGGGTGCGTTATCGTGATGGAGCTGCCAATTGACCGCTGCCCACAGGTCCAGCCGTTTGCGTCACAAAGGCGACGCAGTACCGCTTGGTAGTACTCTTTGGTGATGGTTGTGCCGTGTGGTGCGTACTTGTGATGAACCACGCCACTGGAGTCAAAGAAGATGGACAGCATGACTGATATTGCTGCGGACCTTCCTTGCTTTTTTTGGCCTCGGGGATGTTGGATGCTTCCATTGTGATGACTGGAACTTGGTTTCTGGGTCGTACCCATAAACTCAGGTCTCATCGCCAGTGATCACTGTTTACAGTCTCCAGCATGTCCTGTGCGATCTCCAAACGGAGTTGCTTCTGTTCGACCGTTAGCAGCTTTGGCACAAACTTCGCTGATATTCTCCTTAAGCCCAAATCCTCAGTCACAATGGAATGAACGGATCCAATGCTGACGCCCGCCTCGTCTGCAGGTTCTCTGATTGTGATTCGACGATCCTACATCAGCAGAGTCCTCACTTGGTCAATGACGATCTCATTTCGGGATGTTGAGGGCCGACCAGAACGTGCTTCACTTTCCACTGATGTGCGACCATCTTTGAAGCGGTTGTACCACTCTTTTATCTGTGTGGTGACCATTGCTTCGTTCGCGAAGGCCTGTTGAATCTTGCGGATCGTTTCCACTTGGGAATCGCCAAGCTTTACACAAAATTTGATGCAGTAGCGTTGTTCAAGTTTTTCTGCAATTTTGTCAAAAACGAAAATCCGACAGCGCTCAATTACACTTCCTCACTCATTGGCGGTCTGTCGTCGACTGACAGCTTCTGCAGGTGGGAAAATATTCACGCATACGAATTTGGATCGCCCACATAGTGCAACAAACCACACCTCCCGAGCTTCATTTGTTTATGCACGAAAAATTAAGGTTGGATACTTTTTGAACATACCTCGTATATACATATGAAGAACACAAGGGGAAAAACCAGAGATCAGTCGAAGTCAATTTTGAAGAAACTGAAAAACAAAGTTTCAAGACTTTGCTGGACTGTTTAATAACTGTCATATAGATTTATTTTCCAGTAAAAGGAAGAGTGATCATTGGCCGATCAAATTAAGCATGTCACATTTGCCAAGCTTCTGTGTTATTTAATTTAAGAACAAAGAACGAATCAATGTTACAAACTGACATCACTGGTTATTCCCTTGTTTAATAATTGCCATGCAATTTTAACCCAGGATGTGAAGCAAATTCATGCTTGTTGGTTATTAGCATACATTACATGACTTTGGTGATCACAGATTTTTTTTTTTTTTCAACATTAAACGGTCATTGTTTTTTGTTTGATTGGTGTTCAACGCCAGACTCAAGGGCATTTCGCTTATATGACAACAGATTCTCCATTTCTTACTCCGTACTACTTAATATGATGGAAAACCGGGAGGAAACCAAGGATAAACCACCCCCACGATAGCCGAAGTCACCTCATATACCTAAGCAGGTTGATTGGGCGGTCGGTACATCAAATGAGGATGGGTACTCAGACGCGCTAACCATTAAGCCACGGCGTGGGTCCCATAAAACTCACAATAAAGGTTTGACCAGGCTTGAACCATGATATGCACCAACTACGGAGCCCATGATATAACCAAATAGGCTATTGTAGTGCTCAGAGTTTATGCTGTGAAAGTTTTACAACCTTTCATTTTTTAGTTTCTCAACTCTGAATATTATGGTGGAACAGTTAACAGGAATGAAAGAGAGATAACCAGGAGTAAAGTACTGACAACTCTGGGTTTCTACTTGTTCAGCTTTGACAACACTTGTTTTTTCATTGCACAGCAAAACTTTATACCATATAAATTATGTGACACCCCTGGATATTTGTTAAAGTAATATTGTGAGAGGAAACCTTATGTTGCCAACTATTGGCAGGTGCAATAACCCTGAAATTTATAAAAAGTGACATCTCTGGTTTTCCCCTTGTGGTCTTCATATACATACATATATACATATACTCTACTATATAAATGGCAGTCTGTCTGTTTGATTGTAACCGATCTTGAAACTTTACACACATATAGACATAACATTCAGCTCCAGGATGCAATAAGTGGCTTTCCATAAAAATGAAAAAAATACATATTAAAAAAAAAAGGCTTTTGAATCGTGCGCCGGCGTATTAATCGTAACAAAAGGCTTCATGGTTAAAAACGCTCGGGTTTTTTGAAATACAAAATGTTCGTATTCGTTGACTTTTTAAACATACACATTCTCCTCCTGTTATTTGAATTCTCGAACTGCTGATAGATCTGCTGCAGAGAGAGAGAGAGAGAGCGTCACACCGACAGGCGAAAGAAGCACAAAACTCACGTTCCAGCTTTCTTGGTCCGGGTTTTGGCAGGACATCAAGGACAGTTGCCACTGCTGCTAGAAACATTGAGTGGCTCAAGGCCGCCTTCAACTATGACCGATCTGAGGATTACGGCAGCATAAAGCCTTCCTTCCATAAATCTGAGGAATAAAAGAAGCCTTCCTAATTTTCTCCATACAACTACTGCCTCAGTCTAACTAGCGTGAGGAGAATAGGGCAAATTTCCGAGGTATTACCAGGTACTTCAGCTCGTACATATATATATATATATACATATACATATATATACATATACATATATATATATATTTGTTTAACATATACATACATATATACACTTATTATTTTCGGCAATTTTTCAATCACTGGAATTACAAACTATTAGAATATTTCGTCTCATTTACCAAATACCACTATTTTATCATCTCCACCTCTATTGCTGTCTCCACTCCCGCCTGAACTTATTTCTCGCCGGCCCAACATCGTGTTTTAGATTCAATGATTCACGAAAAAATGTTAGTTATTTATTTCGTTATTATTATATTAAATTAGGGTATGGTGAGATGCGAATCCATACACTTCTGAAGTTCCGAGGTGAAAATGGACTGCATTTTCAAACTCAGTGGGGCCGATTTACTCTAAGATATGTTTAGACGGACCACAAATTAATCATAGATTCGAAAGTATCGAAATGAGAAGGATTAGTTACTCAACTCCAGTAATTATAAATCTTGTTTTAGGTCATATTTTCGAAATGGTAGTGAATTCAATGTCGGTGCAGTCATTTCTTGGAGTAAATCAACCCCATAGAGTTTGAAAATGCACTCCATTTCCACGTCGGACATCCAGAAGTACCCATAATCGCACCTGACCATACCCTAATTTATTGAAGTCATGAGACAAAGTCGTCATATGGAGCGACCTCTAAATCACCTCCGATCAAGCTAAAAAAAAATTATGCACATTATTGGATCATATTAGAATAATTTTAAGCTTGTGGAGCAACATTCAATTTTTTTCGACTTTTTGGACCACCCTAATATATATATATATATATATGAGGCCCCGCGAGGAGGAGTGATGCAAGCAACATTTTTTAATGATATGATGATGATATGGTCAGGGTTAAAATAGTGCTATATGGCATTAACTCCAAAATGGCCGATGTGTCTCTTACATCACTCCTCCTCGCGGCACCTCATATATATATATATATATATATATATATATATATATATATATATATATATATATATATATATATATATATATATATATATATATACACATACTGAGCCTGGTGTTGCTCAGTGGTTAAGGCCCTGTCACACCTTGACGATTTAGCCAGCAAATGCCGATTTATGAAAAATTGGTCTAAAATGCTGGCGCACGTCGAATACATTATGGGTACGTTTTGTATACGTTAAGAGCACACTGAAAAACACTGCCATACGTCGTAGTACGCTGGCTTTAAACGTTGTGCTTTTGGGTTTTCCTGAAATTTTTTCATGCTTGAAATTTTACGACATGCCGGCGTACGACTCACACGTTCCGTGACACTGGCCATAAGTTGTAGGCACGTTATGCGATCGTTGACATGTCGAAACACGTCAAGGTGATGTTTAGCGTACCCGAAACTTATTTCTAACCTACGAGTTACGTTTTGTAAGCACGCTACACCAACGTTGTTCACACTTTGCAACACGTTACTGGAAAGTACTACTACTACCAACATCGACATCACTAAATTCTCTCGAACTACTACCACCACAACTACTAACATCGACATCACTAAATTCTCTCGAACGACTGCTACTGACATTGACATCTACTCAACATAGAGTCTGGAACACTGACGGGTTCCTCTTGTGAAGCCCATTTGTATATACCAATTCCCTTAAACGCTGCCAATACGCCATTATACGGTAGCTGTAAGTTAGAAACACGTTCAGTAAGTTCTGTGGTCGTCCGGTAGACGTCAATCAAATTCGTCTTCATTTGCCAATGTGCGTTTGAGATACGCTACACATAGGTTCAAAGCACGCTACTCGTAGGTTAAAAATTAAGTTTCGGGTATGCTAAACATTACCTCGACGTGTGTAAACGATCGCGGAGCGTGCCGAGAACTTATGCCAGCGTATGCGGAACTTGTGAGCCATACGTCGAGTACGTCGTAAAATTTTCAGCATGCTTGACGTATACACAACTAAGGTATACACATATATACACAACTCCTAACGTATACACAACTTACCCATACCACATTCGACGTGTCCCAGCGTTTAAGACAATTTTTCATAGGTCGGCATACGCTGGCTAAATTGTCAAGGTGTGACTGCGATGTTGACACTTCCAATTTTCAGGCGGTTACGATTTCAATCAGCGTGTGGCAGGTTTTTAACAGAGAACGCCACGAGTTTGTCGGCGATACGTGCAGCGCGCTATGACTAAGTTAAACTGTCGTTGGGCATTGGTTGTGAACGCCGACAACAGGCTAAGCATTCGTTGGTATAACTTATCTTTAACACAACGAAACGTTCTGTGCCTGTTACTAATACATTATGAATACGACCAAAACTTAAAAAAAATAAAACCTCAAAACTTCAGCATACGCCAACGTTTTACGTGCATTTTTATACGTTGCCATTCCTGGCTAAAACGTCAAGGTGTGACAGGGCCCTTAAGGCGGTGGCTTGGGGTCCTGAGTTCGAGTCCCGCTTGCCACCGAGTTAGCATCAGGGGGGTTGACTCAGACTATCATCCTTCCACAGGTTGGCAAAATGAGCACCAGTATACTGGTAATTATCCCTGCAGGGTCAAAGGCGACTAAAGGGTTGGCATCAGGAAGGGCATCCGGCCAAAAAAACATTGCCACAAGAAACGGTACCATGATTGGAGCCCACAAAAAGCGACCGATTTCTGTCAGTTGATTGTTTGTTTGGCATTTGTATTACAGTGTACAAGAAGGTAGAAATAAATGAATGACATGTTTATCTAACCATTTATTCAAGAAAAAATGTATTACATAACAGTACCAAGCTGTTTTACTGGCAATTTTCAAAGTGCCCTCCCTCGTGATTGACGCACAATTACAGCCGAGCAGGCACAGAGCGGCACACACGTCTGCAGAGTTCGATATCAATTTCCTCAAACTTTGCAGTGATTTGAGCCTTCAATTCCTGAATGGTACGAGGCTTTTCACGATAAACAAGGTCTTCATGAGCCCCCAAAGAAAGAAATCTGGAAGTGTAAGGTCTGGGGAGCATGCCGGCCACTCGATCGGACCGCGGTGGCCGATCCACTTTCTGGGAAAGTTTTCATCAAGCCACTGACGAACATAACGTCCATAATGAGATGGAGCTCCATCATCCTGGAAATAAGTCCTGATCTTGTACCCTGGGCCAAAAGAAGGTTTGCAGCATCTCCAGGTAAATTTCTGCAGTGACAGATCCCTCAAAGAACAAGAAGTGAATACTTTGATATCGCGCGACTGGGGACAGTAAAAGTCGAGGTTAAGAATGATGAAACAATTTTGCAGTTATAAAATTTAAATGTAGACACGGTGAATTAGCATGCATGATGGGAAGAGTTGTGACATTGGACAAATTCCTATTTATAGCCCTCAGATCAAAGGGACGTACACTGCCATAAGTGTGACAGAAGACACAGGACAGAATGGCCAATTATATAACAGCACGATGTCGCCACGCTGTAAAACCACTTCTGTCACCAAAAAAGAGGAAGAAATCACCTCCACAAGACGTTTTAAAAACACTTCTGATGAAAAACAACGAAGAACGAGAGTTACAACGCTGCGCGCCAGCAACGAACGGAACAGGAATATTATCACTTACTGATCAGAAAAACAACTTGCGGCATCACACAGAAAACGATTCAGCACAAAAAACGCCGCTCTTCCACATTAACCCCGCCCACAATACACCCGGCAATCTCCACCCACATCACACCCAACAATAAGTGTGACAGAAGACACAGGACAGAATAGCCAATTATATAACAGCGCGATGTCACCGCGCTGTGTAAAAAGGGTCCAATTATCCCTAATGGAGATATGGCTGCCCAAACTGTCACTCCAGGTAAATTTACCTCCTCAACTGTCACTCTTGGGTTATTCGCAGAACAGTGGACACAATTGTGTCTGTTAATTGTACCATTAAGCTCAATTTGGTGCAAATTCTGTAACTTTCCAAACTCGCAGCAATAACCTGCAAAACAAAATCAAAAATAAATAAATTACGAAAATTAATAATCTGCAAGACAATTATAAACAACATGACTTCCCAGAAAGAATCTGACAGCCGAAAAAACAGAAATCGGGCGTTACTTTTGACTCACCCTGTATATGTATATATACACACACACGGTGTCCCAAAAAAATATACAACTTTTAAAATGCTTCGTTTGATCCTAAAAAAGCAGTAATTTTGTTTAAGATGCTTCATTTCTTGTTGCAAAGACCCTGAAGTATATTTTGATACCAAGCAAGCGCCAGAAAAATGCCAAGACTGACCGTACAACAACGGATGAAAATTATTGAACTTTGGCACCAGACGAAAAGTGTCATACAGGTGCAACGTCTTTACTCGAGACATTTTGGTATCCACTTGCGCCACGCACCAAACTTTCGGACAATAAAGTGCACCATCGCAAAGTTTACCAATGTCGGAACCATCTGTGACCTTCACAAGGGTCACAGTGGTCGGAAGAGGACAGGTCGTAGTGAAGAAAATGTGGAAATGGTGAGACAGGCGGTCGTTCAGAGTCCAAAAAAAGTCGATTCGACGACTTTCTGCCGAGACAAACATTCATAAGAGCACCATTCAGAGGATCCTTCGCCAAGACATTCATGCCTTTCCATACAAAATTCAAACGGAAATGGTGCTTAATGATCAACAGAAACGCAAACGACTCGACTTTGCAAATTGGTTCTCAGGAAAGTTGGAGGAAGATGCAGACTTCCTCAAAAAAACTTCACATGACGGACGAATGCCATGCTCACTTGTCCAGGGAGGTAAACAAGCAAAACTTTCGGTACTGGGGAACTGAAAATCCTGGTAATGCATCAACTGAACCTGGTGCCTCGATCTGTTCTCAAAGTCACCATGTGGGTGGCGGTTGGTTGGTATGGGATAATTGGTCCATACTTCGATGAAGATGACCAGGGACGCACTTGCACGGTAAACCAGAGGAACTATCGCGAAATGATTCAGGAATTCTATCTGCCTGAGCTACGTACTCAGGCCCGTAGGAGAAACAACCTGATCCAGATGAGAACCCAGTGGTTCCAGCAGGATGGGGCACCGCCCCATGCAGCCAGGGAAACAAAGCGTTTTCTCAACCAACATTTTGAGGGCCGCTTTATCTCCCTCTACGAAGACGTTGAGTGGCCACCGTATTCCCCTGACCTTACTCCTCCAGGCTTCTTCTTGTGGGGGTATCAAGGACAGGATCTATGGAAACCCTAGGCCTCAGACTCTTGATCAGCTGAAGGAAAACATCCACCGAGAAATCCAGAACATTCCTCAGGTTTCTCAAAGTGATGGAGAACATGACAACGCGTTTGCAGGCAGTGATCGGACAACGTGGAGCCTACGTCGAACATGTGGTCTAAAATAAAACGACGATTCTATCCCAAAATTTAAATTTTGGTGGCAATTTTGACATTGGTACAATAATCTTCAACCTTTCAGCTTTCTATCCAGCCATATATCTTTTCTAATATATGTTATGACCATCCTCTTTGCAGATGTAAAGTTGTATATTTTTTTGGGACACCCTGTATAATATATATATATATATATATATATATATACATACACATATATATATATATATATATATATATATATATATATATATATATATATATATATATATATATATATATATATATATATTGTTGCGGATTCGCGCCCGCCGGCGTGCGGACGGCCACGTAACTCGAATCGCGGCACGTCGCCCACCGGACGGACAATCCAGTCGTGACCCTCTCGGACTAACGCCGGGAACTAGTCACGGGTGGACCTTTCGGTCTCACCACGATCGTGCCGATCGGCCCCCGCGTGGGATAGGGTTGCTCGCCAAATTCGACCTACCTAAGTACCCACACGGAGGGTAGACCGGGCGATCGCACCTCGCCGCAGGTCGACTTCGGACACGGGCCACTTTAAGCGACCCGTTCCGTACTAACGGGATAACCGAGCGGTGTTATTCGTCGGCCTCGACGGTTCGATTAATTATCGGGCGTTTTAGCCCACGACCAACCCTTTACGTGAAGCAAGATGGAGATTCAATGAAAGAAAAGACGAAGCGAAACGGGAAAACAGTTCAACATAATTCACATTTATTTCGCGATGAACGGGAAGCACACATATACAATTACACCAAAAGCACATGTAAAAGGAGAAGAAACACAATATTACACAAAAAGCAAATATAAAAGAGAAACACAATGCAGAGCTATCCGACTACCAAGCACACGGCAACACTTATACAATTTTACTTCACAGACGGCGCCGACAACACAGATACCCAAAGCAAAAGAAAAAGAACCACCCTCCAGGATGAGGGGGGTAGGCGGGCCTGGGGCCGAGACCGTGTCGGGCCTACCCGTCTGATGATGAGACGCAAAGTGGGGGTGGCGCCTCAACTCCGCGGGCCTCGCGGACAGTGTCTGGTAGGGGGTGGGAAAGGGGCCCCCTTGTCGCACTATCTCAGCGCGGGGGGGAAACAGGAGGGGGTTGTTGATGCTCGGGGGGGAGGAGGATATCACCCTGTCTCGGGTCCCGCGACGAGCGTCTCCACCTCGACCTCGGTCGCGCCGCCGGCCTCTCCCTCCGCAGCTCCCCGACTCAGACGCGAGCACCCCCTCGATCGCCTTCGCCGCCGCCACCACCTCTCCACAGCTCCGTCCTCTTCACTCTGACTACTACCACTTCTTCCCAGCTCCACCGACAACTCCCAACCGCGAACTCGAACTGCGAACTGCGAACTCTTGACTTCTCCCCTCCGAACTGAACTGTTTGGCGAGCGCGGCCGTTTATATACCCCGTGGCCTCGCTCCCCCACCTTTGACCCTTTACCTCCGACCCTTCACCTCTAACTGGCTCCCCATTGGACCGAGGAAAAGTGGGCGTGAATGCTTTTTGATCCATGAATTTGCATATAGCGACCTCACTCCAACGCCCTGGAGGCGGGGCCAAATCGCCCCACGCTCTCCGAGAGGACGGAACAGAAGTGGGCGTGAGTCGTTTTTGATCCGTTTTTCTCGGAAAGTCTGTGATGTTTCTGAACACGCTGCTCGGTGCGCGCCCTGCACGAGTCCAGTATCGGTGCCCACAAGTGGCGCAAGAATGGTGGTGATGCGATGGTGGCGAGTTATGACGGTAAAGGTCGTGGCTGTTGTGAAGCGGCGTTGCGGTTGGTGGTTGTTGTGTGATGGCTGTTGAGACGTGGTTGGTGGTGGTAGTAATGGCGGCTGGTCCAAAATAAAGATAGTAAAAGAAAAACGGCTATCTAGAAGGGTCGCAGCCCGCATGAATGACATTTATTCCCTCTAAACAACGGGTTTGGGCCTAACTACACATATACTTACAGAGATATCTCACCTAAGGGCCCTGAATGGTGGTTTGCGAATTTCGTCAACCACAACAATATATATATATATATATATATACATATATATATATATATATATATATATATATATATATATATATATACATATACATACATATATATATATATATATATATATATATATATATATATACATATATATATATATATATACATATATATATATATATATATATATATATATATATATATATATATATATATATATATATATATATACATATATATATATATATATATATATATATATATATATATATATATATATATATATATATATATATATATATATATATATATATATATATATATATATATATATATATATATATACATATATATATATATATATATATACATATATATATATATATATATATATATATATATATATATATATATATATATATATATATATATATATATATATATATATATATACATATATATACATATATATACATATATATATATATATATATATATATATATATATATATATATATATATATATATATATATATATATACATATATATATATATATATATATATATATATATATATATATATATCTATATATATGTGTATATATATATATATACATATATATATATATATATATATATATATATATTTATATCTATATATATATATATATATACATATATACACATATATATACATATATACATATATACATATATATATATATATATATATATATACATATATATATATATATATATATATATATATATATATATATATATATATATATACATATATACATATATATACATATGGTGAGTCAAAAGTAGCGCCCGATTTCTGTTTTTTTTTTTGTTTTTTTTTCGGCTGTCAGATTCTTTCTGGGAAGTCATGTTATTAATAATTGTCTTGCAGATTATTAATTTTCGTAATTTATTTATTTTTGATTTTGTTTTGCAGGTTTTTGCTGCGAGTTTGGCAAGTTACTGAATATGCACCAAATTGAACCATGAATTACCTTTCAATGAATCAACGCATTGCGGCCATGAAACATTACTACAAATGTAATGAACAACCAACGATGGAGGCACACCGTTTGGCACAGGAATTCGATATGAACCCACCTCAGGGAAGAAATATACAATTGATTGTGGAGAAATTTGAAGCAACAGGGTTGGTAGCCACTGCAAAGAAGTCCGGTCGTCCGGAAACGGCAAGGAATGTAGCTAAGGCTGAAGAAGCCATCACAAGACTGGAACAAAGTCCGCAAAAGTCAACTCGCCGTTTATCTGCAGATTTGGAAGTGAGCCAATCAAGTATTATCCGTATCCTTCACCAGAAAAAATGGAAACCTTACATTCCACGCTTATTGCATGCCCTTCATGATGGAGATGACGACCGCCGTCTTCAATTTTGCGAAGTTCTTAGCTAAACTTCACGAAGAGTACACAATGCTAGACAACATACGGTGGTCAGATGAGGCATGTTTTAAGCTTAATGGCACAATTAACAGACACAATTGTGTCTACTGGGCTGTTAATAACCCAACAGTGACAGTTGAGAAGGAGGTAAATTTACCTGGAGTGACAGTTTGGGCAGCCATATCTCCATTAGGGATAATTGGACCCTTTTTCTTTAAGGGATTTGTCACTGCAGAAATTTACCTGGATATGCTGCAAACCTTCTTTTGGCCCAGGGTACAAGATCAGGACTGTTATTTCTAGCATGATGGAGCTCCACCTCATTATGGACGTTATGTTAGTCAGTGGCTTGATGAAAAATTTCCCAGAAAGTGGATTGGCCACCGCGGTCCGATCGAGTGGCCGGCACGCTCCCCAGACCTTACACCTTCAGATTTATTTCTTTGGGGGTTCATGAAAGACCTTGTTTATCGTGAAAAGCCTCATACCATTCAGGAATTGAAGGCTCAAATCACTGCAAAGTTTGAGGAAATTGATGTCGAACTCTGCAGACGTATGTGCCGCTCTGTGCCTGCTCTGTGCCTGCTCGGCTGCAATTGTGCATCGATCACAAGGGAGGGCACTTTGAAAATTGCAAGTAAAACAGCTTGGTACAGTTCCGTAATACATTTTTTCTTGAATAAATGGTTAGATAAACGTCATTCATTTATTTATACCTTCTTGTACACTGTAATACAAATGGCAAACAATCAACTGACAGAAATCGGGCGCTACTTCTGACTCACCCTGTATTATATATATATATATATATATATATATATATATATATATATATATATATATATATATATATATATATACATATACATATACACACATAAAATATATTATATATATATATATATATATATATATATATATATATATATATATATATATATATGTGTACATATACATACATTCATGCGCCACTTAACGACGGGGATACGTTTTGAGAAATGCGTCGTTCAGCGATTTCGTCATTGTGCAAACATCATAAAGTGTACTTCCACAAATCTCAATGGTATAGCCTATTGCTCCAAAGCTACAAACCTGTACAGCATGTTACTGTACTGAATACTGTTGGCAAATGTTACACAATGGCAAGTATGTGTATCTCAACATAGAAAAGGTACAGTAAAAATAGAGTATAAAAGATTTTAAAAAATGGTACACCTGTATGGGGCACTTACCATGAATGGAGCTTGCAGGACTGGAAGTTGCTCTGGGTGAGTCAGTGATTTAGTGGTGAGTGAATGTGAAGGCCTCGGACATCGCTGTACACCACTGTAGATTTTATAAATACTGTTCACTTTGGCGACACTAAATTTATTTAAAAAACATTTTCTTTCTTCAACAATAAATTAAGCTTCGCTTACTGCAACTTTTTTACTTTATAAACTTTAAAAGATTTTAAAAACTTTTTGATGAATGCTTCGCGGCCATGATGAAAAAAACAACACGAGATTAAATCAAGCACACGGAAAAATGATGCAATCAAGAGACGCGGTAAACACGAGATGTATGAGGCTGCTGCATAACATGGCAAACTGTTTTACAGTAAAAAAAAAATTATAAGTGGAAAGAGTGCACTCGAAAATAACGATAAAAAGTACAGTATAGTAAATACATAAACCAGTAACATAGTTGTTTATTATCGTTATCAAGTATTATGTACTGCACATAATTGTCTGTGCTCTACCGGGCGTAGTGGCGTGCGCCTGTAATCCGGCAACTCGGAGGCTCGCTTGAGGACGGGCGCTCTGCGCTGGGCCGCGCTATGAGAGGGTGTAGGACATCCCAGAATCATGGCAAAACCCAATCCTTATCTCTGTGTCGTAAGAGGCGACCAGGGTTGCGTCAGGAAGGGCATCCGGCGTAAAACCTATGCCAAATCAGTATGCGGATCATAACGGATGATCCACTGTGGCAACCCCTAACAGGAACAGCCGAAAGACGAACAACAACAACATAATTGTATGTGCTATACTGGACTTTTATACGACAGGCAGCGCCACGACATCACGAGCCCATAAGAATTTTTCAGCTCATTATAATCTTATGGGACCACCGTCGTATATGCGGTCCGTCGTTGACCGAAACGTTGTAATGCAGTGCATGACTGTTCATATATTGTTGCAAACCCGGGGTCGGGGGTGAGAAGACCACGAAGGGGGGAGGGGGGAGGAAGAGGAAGCTTCCCACCAGACTCTCCGGAATCGCAGACCATCACACACGAATAAATCCGTGACGCGCCAGGTCGCGAATCGACCGTGAACGCCAATAACTAAACCACGTGACTTCGGGTCCTCAGTCTCATGAATACTGGTTACCTTATGGTCACATGATTGAATTACCTGGGAACAAGGTTTGAACACCTTGTTCAAACCGGATCACCTTACTGGATAAGATGCAGCCGAGCGTAACTGCCCAAGGACATACCGGCTGGAAAAACAGATCGTTGGGGTATAACGTCCCGGCTAGGCTAGGATACGGACCATGATGGACCAATGAAGGTAAAGACGAAAACGAGCTGGGAACATTTCTTCACAAGATGACGTCCCAGTACATCGCTTGAGCGATCCCGGCTAGGCTAGGATATGGACCCTGCTGGACCAATGATGGAAAAGACGAAAATGAGCTGGAAACATTTCTTCACAAGATGACGTCCCAGTACGCTCCGCTTGAGCGATCCCATCTCAAGAGTCGGCACTTTATCTCCTGCTTAATCACTTTTCCAGGGCTCGTGGAAATGTGTGCTCTGCACTGGACCCAGAAGAATGTCTGTCGCACACCAATCTCGAGTGTAGATGCAGCGACAGGCAGATAACGAGGAGCGGTGAAGAAAGGGCAAAGGAGGGCGAGGCAAACAGGCAAAGACGAAGGCGAGGCAGGCAGGCGAATAAGTGGGTGAGGCAGGAAAAGAACAGTGGGTGAGGCAGGAAAAGAACAGTGTGCGAGGCAATCTATTGAAGAAGAGAAAGGACAGCTTCACGATCCGCCTTTTATAAGCCCCGGGCGAAGGGTGGGGTGATGACCCGAAGCGCCGTGACCTGAATCATGCTCCTCTATTGGTCACGGCAGTCCCGGCCCCGCCCTGCCGGGCTTCTGTGGCCGGAAGCAGTCTCATTCGCACATTCTGATTTTTATTCCAACCCTTTCCTTTTAGCCGTGGTACAAATCAAGCAAGCAAGCAAACACACCACACAGCCTCCTGTGAGAGAATCAACATAAGAACAAACACTGTGCAGCACACGCATGATGCGCCATTATTTCATTCAAATCTGCGCACAAATTTCCAACGGCATCTCATC
>NC_140962.1:152665623-152710623 GCF_056783735.1 Eptatretus burgeri | reverse complement strand
ATCTCCTCGTTAGGTCTGATTAAACCTCTGAACTTCATTCCTACTCTTTTTCTTTTTTGATATTCCTGAGGTAAATCCAAGCAAGGGGTTATCGCGTGAGCCAGCAGGCGCTACGCTCGGATACCCATCAGATACCCAAATGCGTCCTCACAGAAGACCAAGGACAGCAGTGGAAGCCAACAATAAACACCAGCGCTGCATGGCACATGTGCCTCACAGCGACGACACCCCCACCGACTGTTCAGGCGATCAGAGGCAAAACCAAAACACCAAATGCTAACGACATACAGTATGTTCGCGGTGCACTCTTCTTCAATCCAAATCTCCATTAATAAATACTAGTACGTGCCCGTAAAAAAAAAAAAAAATCATTAATTAATTAATAAATATTCAAACCGCGAGCAAGAAACAACAACCACAGAGCCCATTTCTTCGCTCTCGCGTGCCCGTACGTGCGTGGCCCGGAAGTTCGCATATCGCAGTTACGATTATTCGTAATTTAGTTTTAATGGCCAATTATTCAATTAGCGCCAACGTATTTTGCCTTTTCGCAATGTCGTCGCAAGGAAAAACAAAAAGAGAAGAGAAGAGAGAGAAAAAAAAATTTACTTCCTGGTTCGGAGCATACCAGCTCACTCTGATGTTACCGAAATTTATGCACCGTCTAATATGAAAACGATCATAACTTGGGGCATTGTGTTTATCTATGAATGCGCATAAGAAATCGAGATATTATTAGAATACACGAAGTCATCACTATCCGGAAGTTCGTACGTTGTAACCTGTAATGGGGAACGCGGCTGAGGTTCCCTTCCCCCATCGGCCACGCCCACGCAACAACGTGTCTTGTCATTGGTTGGTAAATAAATGGCCATAACTTGGGAGGCACTTGTCCAATTAATATCAAACCTTGTAAAGGCACATCCTCAGGGCCCCAGCAATATATCTGGCAAGTTTCAATTAGATCGGACCAGTGGTTGTCGAGAAACGGCGGTCTCTCTCTCTCACACACACACACACACACACACACACACACACACACACACACACACACACACACACACACACACACACACACACACACACACACACACACACACACACACACACACACACACACACACACACACACACACACACACACACACACACACACACACACACACACACACACACACACACACACACACACACACACACACACACACACACACTGCTGGAATTATAGTTAGATATCTGTCCCCTTTTCAATCTGAATCTCCATCAAATAATGATATCCAATCCTTTCCCTCAATTCCCTGATACATCAGGGCTGGCACCGTGCATACGACACCACCTTTGATAAATGGCCACGTGCTTAATGGCGGACCCGCGTGCACTGTATGGGGCATGCTCAATGGCGGGCGGATCTGCGCGCTGACCATGTGTACAATAGCGGACTCGGGCGCAGCCCGTGATACTTTATCATCGTACAGAACGGGGCACGAATAACACACATCCTTGGTCGGGTCTGCGAATGGGGTTACAATAACATCTTACTGTTGGTCTTCGCTCACGACGGCCACAAATGTCTCCCGCAGACGGCAGACATCCTCCCGCACCTCAGCCTAGATGCGGCTGCTACCAGGCAGAGGCATGCTGTGCGGCGAGATCTCTCAGGCCGCATGGCGCACCATAGAGCACGCATATTAACCAGCGCCAACCGTGGGTCACCGGGTACGGCACAGGGTTCAGTGCAAGGCGATTCATATCACCGGGTTTGGTGCAGGGCGATTCATGTCACGGTGCTCGAAGCGAGACGATTCCGCAGCTTGGAACGATCTGGCCAGAAGTAAAGTGGAGCCGCTTCCAGTAATGGCGGCCGACCCGTGTGCTGGCCCGGTCCGGGGCCCAATCAGAATGCCCGATTCGGATGATGACACACCGCTTCAGGGAGTCACCTCCGCCCGCACCACGGGATCTATAAAAGGAAGGGTCGCAGAACCGCTAGCCGTGTCGTTCCTGCTCACCACTCCTGACTGCTAGTTTGTGTGTCGTTCCTGCCCATCGTTCCTGATTGTCGTTCCTGTTGGCTCGTTCTGTCAAGCTTGGGATCGACAGTCTGCCCATTCCCCTGCTGACTCCGCCTTCTTCACCGCCTCGTCGTCTCTCTTCACCCATTGGCTTCTGACTCCACCAAAGTCCCTCCCTTAACGCCCGACGGTCACGTCTCATTCTCTGGACCGATGCAAGCTGCACGAAGTGCCACAAAGCAAGAGATGACATGTCAGCTGTCAGGGAGGTATCGCCAAGCGGACCATCCCCCCAAAACGTATTGGTGGCATGGTCGGGCAATCGTGCAAGGTATTGTGAGACTGTTAGCCTCATCTCCTCTCCTTTTTATCTTCATTAACTCCTCTTCATCGGGGTGTGTGTGTGTGTGTGTGTGTGTGTGTGTGTGTGTGTGTGTGTGTGTGTGTGTGTCCTGGTGCCTGTCCTGGCTTAAGTTAAGATTGTACAAGAATGATGTTGGGATAACTCTGCGATGTGTCTGCTTTTGTAAGTTGCTTGCATATTGCCGCAGCTCTCACATTTCTTCCTAATCTAACTATAGACAACAATAAACAACACCCACTGGGCCACACATCTTTCCTCGCCTGCCTGTAATATATCCTTTGTTGAAATGTTCCCAGCTCGTTTTTGTCTTTTCTTTCATTGATCCAGCATGGTCTGTATCCTAACTAAACCGGGACTTTATTCCCAACGATCCGTTCCTTTGAGCTGGTACGTCCTTGGCAGTGTCGCTCGGCTGCATCTGATCCGGTAAAGTGATCCAATTCTGACCGAGGGCATATCCCATACAGAAAAGGGAACAGGATAATAAAACAAGCTCAAATGAGCTAAGATCCTCGTCCTCTTAATGATGATGTCATAAAAACGAATATGACGTCATTGTTATGTATCAGGTTTGCTAATGCCCGGCTAATAAATTATCTGTGCTCATGCCCGGCTTGATTCCCACAAACAAAATTCAAACAGCTTGCCTAGTTTCGGAGATAATGGTATAGGCGATTTCCATGAGCAGCGATATTATGATGTCAACTTTCTTTCGAGGAAGAATTTCCAAAATCGGAGATGGTTACTGCCTGCGCGTGGGATTTCTGCAAAAACATGGAAAGTTTCATGAAGATCCGATGAAAACTCTGGGTTGTGAAACAAAAAATGTCAAAAAATAGGAATGACGTCATAGTGATGCATCATATGTGCGGTAATTCATCTCTGCTAATGCCCTGTTCGATTCCCGCAAACAGAATTCAAAAAGCTTGCCTAGTTTCGGAGATAATTTTTTAGGCGATTTCCATTAGCGGAGATATTTTGACGTCATAACTTTTTTTCTCGGAGGAATTTTAAAAATCGGAGATGGTTAGTGTCTGCGCAGGGTATTTTTACATATGTATGCCAAGTTTCAGGAAGTTTCGATGAAAACTGTAGGCTGTGAAACAAAAAAGTCCACAACAAGAAGATGAAGAACAACAACATGAGTAAGACCTAGAGATCCTCCACGAGGATCTAATAAAAATCCCTCCTTTATCCCAGTACTTAGCTGTGTGCCAGCGATGGTCTTTATGGAACGTGGAATTGAGGCGCTTCGTCGTGCATGTGCAAATGTGCCCTCAAAAATGGTGCGCGGCCGCTCTATCACAGCGGGACGAACGTACGTCAGGCAATTCGTGGGCGGGATTCAACACCAAGGTTCAGAGACCCTGTGCAGCTTTCTCTTGCATCGATCATCCTCACCGACCTGCTACGTTTCAAAATGGCTGCCGTCCCCTTCGGTTACATACACAAGGAGAATAGGTGAGTTCAAAGGAGAAATAGTAAGTCCATTCCTCACAAACCAAACAAGAGCCAAAGGCCAGCGTCTTGCTTCACCACGAGAGCCAAAAATCGTCTCAGCACGGATACGATAATTGTGCCTTCTTCTTCATGCGTCGAAGGAAAGCCATTTTGTCGTGCCCTGATCCAACACCTCGCTACGTTCTCTTCTCTCGACCGTGTGCGTCCTTTACTCCGCGCTGAACACCTCTTCACACTGACCTCGTGCGTGTGCTCCCCATCTCTCACGATTACTGAACAACCAACCCTTCTTCTTCGATGTCACACCGAACCAAAATTGTGCCTTCTTCTTCATGCGTCGAAGGAAAGCCATTTTGTCGTGCCCTGATCCAACACCTCGCTACGTTCTCTTCTCTCGACTGTGTGCGTCCTTTACTCCGCGCTGAACACCTCTTCACACTGACCTCGTGCGTGTGCTCCCCATCTCTCACGATTACTGAACAACCAACCCTTCTTCTTCGATGTCACACCGAACCAAAACTCCTTCTTCGGGGCGTGGCCTGCTCACACGAAACCTGCGAAGATGGGGCCTCTGGCCCTCGGCACATTTTGCTTGTTTGTTGTCGTGGTTTTGGTGATAAAAACGCAACCCCTTCATGGTTGGCTTGGAAATGCAAAAACGTAGGAAGAGTTCATAGGGGGCAATCACATTCTGAGGGACATTGTCCTCAATCCCTGCCCAATTAACATGGCACCACACTAAATTTTCACCACAGAAGCGACTACTCATGTCGAATGTTTCAACGATAATTATGACATCATAGGTCATGTGGTGTGGTAGCCATGATGGGGGGGGGGGGCCGGGGAAAAGAAAAACTTTAGACCTCTGTATCTCTAAAACCACATCAAGGAAAAAATTGAAACTTGGCACACGGCAAGTACTCCTTATGGGGAACAAGTGATTTTTTTTTAATTATGTCATTGGTGCCTTCGTAATGACATCATAATCGTAAGCGTAAAACGCAACATCCGATCAGTAATATCATTTTTGAGGGTCATATAGGGATGAATTGGTCAACAGAAAAACTTATGACGTCATCGGTCACGTGGTTCGGCAGGCATATTATTGTTAAAAATAATAATAATAATAATAATAATAATAGAATAAAATAAACTTCAAAAATCTCTGAAACGACTCAACAGGTTGCAGCAAAACGTTAAAGGTATGACCGCCTATCCATGAGGAACAAACGTCCCCACCTCTGACATCATAGGTCACATGGTTTGGCAGCCAAATTGGATTTACCCAAAAACCTATAAAAATGTTCTCCAGAAAAGCTGGACAGATCGAGGGGAAACTTCACACACGTTCTGCAAGCGTTGGGGATACCAGGGTGTTCACAAATAATTGAAAGGTCACATGGTCTGACAGCCATATGGGATTGAGTGAAAACCTGAAAAAAAATTCTCTCTTGAACAGCTTCATCAATCGATGTGAAACTTCATTTTTATGATCGAGTACTGATGTGGAATATCTATCTATCTTTCTATATATTACTAAAACTGTCATCTTGTATGTATGTATGTATGTATGTATGTATGTATGTATGTTCCCGAAATACAGCCGAAACGGTACACGATAGCGCAAAAATTTTAGGGCAACCTGACTCACCATTCTCCTGCGGTGTGCAATATCAAGTTTCGTTCAAATCAGGCAACGAAAAAATTATTTAAACATAAATTCCCGGATTCAGTCAAGTACTCTTCGGGAGTATTTGACCAATGCAAACAACCTCAGCAGTATAGTTCGCTGGAGCTATCTTTTTTTTTTTTTTTTACGATTTTTTTTATCAACCGCTGTCAAAGCGGGAACTCAAGAGGTTCACGGGTTGTCTAGTATGTGTTAAATTTCAACCTGATCAGATGCAAGGTCTGGCAGCCAGAATTATTTAATTTTTTGATCTGGGTTATTTTTTATTATATTTATTTTTGAATAAGGCTCACTTGGCTGTGCCTGGATGGGTTTGAGGGTAGAGGAGGAGCAGCTGAAATGTGAATCCTATCCAGGTTCCTCCTGATGACTCCAGCACAGGACTGTTCCTATTCGGTCTTCCATTAGATTGGAATTGAATTTATTTTAATCCCATTCTGAATTTAATTGAATAATAATAATAATAATAACTAGAACTACGTTGTCGATGGCACACCATCGCATATTCCCGCGCGCACTGCTTTGTCCCATTAACGCGAGGTGAAATTTTATCTTGCAAAATGGATTGACTATGCTTTTCTATTTGACGTGCTTTATGACCAAAGACTTACTATGTTTACTAAATCAGAAGTCATCGCAAGCATGTCGACATTTCATGAAACATTAATTTAACACTGTCCAGCAATATAGAACTGTGCATCAATTTAATCATAGGAATGAACTGTATAATATTAATTATTCATAATCAATTAGATAAATACATTAAAACCTGTGACTGTTTGTCACTCATGGGGGCCACATAAGTAAGTTCTTTATAAAATAATTTACCATGTACAATGGTAAATGCACTTAAAAAAAAAAGTTGTTCAATGTACAACTCAAAAATGTTTGATTTAAAATTCTAAAAGACAATTTTTTTTTTTTTTTAATCAGCCCCATGACCCCCAACCCCCTCTGGCCTGGCCCCGAGGGGTCATATCAAAAATCCGACAGTGTTATGTACTTTCCCATACATATATCTACTATGTCCCAAAGTTTCAAGTTCCTATCGCAAACGGTGTAGGAGGAGCTATTTTGACCCCCGATCCGCGAAGCACCCCCGACCCCCCCAAGCACCCTCTGATCATCATGTGTTTAAAAAATATGTTGTTAAATGTATATATATATATATATATATATATAACTCATGAATATGTTTGATTTAAAAAGCTATAAGACAATTTTTTCTTTTAATCGACCCCCATGACCCCAACCACTCTGGCCCGGCCCCTAGGAAAGTGTTGTGCACTTCCCCATACATATATCTACTATGTCCCAAAGTTTTATTTCAAGTTCCTATTTCAAACGGTGTAAGAGGAGTTACAGGGTAAGACAGACGGACGTACGGACGTACGGCGGAGACAATCACAATATTCCCGCTTTTCTTCGAAAGCACAGGAATAATAATAATAATAATAAACGTCATGGGTCAGGGTCAGGGTCAGGGTCAGGCATCCAATCAAAGTGGGGTTGCATCAAAGAGGGAAATCTTGGTACCTGGTCATCACTGTCAGCAGTTATAAAGTCGCAGTTCTAATTATGTCTCTTATTAATTACTTAACACACCAGTACACAAACACCACACAAAATACACCGCACAAAACACACCACACAAAACAAATCCTGGTGAGGGTCTGCAATCTCTGATGGTCCACTTCAAAAAGGCAAGCCACCGTCACTGGTTACTTACTACCACTAGGCATGACCACAACGAGCCACTATCATTCACTCGGCCACTGCAACTGACTACTACTTCTACTCCTGGTCACAACAATCCACAACCATTCGCTCGACCACTGCCACTGGCTACGACTACTGGACAAGACAAACAAGTCACTACAATTGGTCAATATTACACTTGACCACCTTGGTCAATAGTAGACCTCCAAAAGCGAAACGTTAGGTCATTGACCATATATGGAAGAGGTTATTCCAACAACAGCACTTTAATAATTAGGTGAACTTTGTACCCCAATAAGCTTGCCTTGCACAGTTG
The DNA here is from genome assembly GCF_056783735.1 of Eptatretus burgeri. NCBI lineage: Eukaryota > Metazoa > Chordata > Myxini > Myxiniformes > Myxinidae > Eptatretus > Eptatretus burgeri. The sequence continues at coordinate 152,703,061 of NC_140962.1, read as the reverse complement.
ACCCCCTCAAGTAACATCAGATTTCGCCTCCAGACGTTAAGGCTTTAAACGACCTGGATGTTCATATACAGGGTCGAAATGGACTTGACCTGCAGTCCCTGCGACTCACCATCCTCAGGGTCTCCCCTTCCCTCCTTTTCAGCACCAACTGAGCTCTGCTCTTCATCCTTGATCTGCACGACTCCAGCAGGTCGTCCGGTCTCCTCATCATCCTTCTGACGTACCGGCACGACGGTCCGTTCCGATCTTCTCCCCGCACGGCACCACTCCATGTACTGACAGAGCTCTGCGTACATGGTGAAGGTGAACTTTCGTGCGGACAAAGAACACAGTCGATCCCTCACCGGAGCAGGCTCGGCTCGAGCGCAGAGAGCTCCGAAGATCTCGATCCCAAGACCCGTAATCGCGGCTCGGAGAGACTCCTCCGTCAAACCTTGGATCTCCAGCCATGTCGGGACAAGGCCGAAGCCACTCCAAACTCTCACGTCCATTCTCTGTCAGGAACACGTGACGAGATTCAAAATTAAATAAATAAATCAGACGTTTTACTCGTATCCTTTTGTTTTGTTTGCAACAAATTTATCACGAATGACAATACGGTGTGAGTAGTTACATCAATATAGGTAGCTTGCGGCCATGATAGGTTCTTCACACTGTTAATAATCTCAGATTGTTTTATCAAGAAAAATGTCATTTTAACACTTCCTTTTCCGACAGTGGGGCCATTGTGGTTGGCAATGGTCTCAGGTTTATATTTAATGTTTGATATTTCCCAATTTGACATCCGTTGAGACTTCTGCGGGAAGGAACGTATATTTAATACGTACGCACGGTCCTTCGGGTGTGGTCGTGCAGTGTCGACTGCTGGCGGGGGGAGGGGGGATGGGGGGGCGACTCGGAAGGTCTCGTGTAGAACGTGGACACCTAGATATGAAACAACTATGGCACAAATAAAGCTTCAAAACAAGAAAGAGCCATCAGAGATAGCGGACACCAGTCAGGACTTGTTTGTGTGTGCAGGACGATGCACTGATGACGTATTATTCTGCAGACAAACATACTTTGGTTTTATCGTGTGGTTTTTTTTTAGTACGTACTTTATAGACGTCCGTGATGTTCCCGATTCAAAGTATGGATTGTACCATTTTAAAAAAAGGGGGTGCTTATTGTCTTAAGGAAAGACTTGCCTCATGCATATTTATGCTTCACCCACGTCTTGCCTCATGTATATTTATGCTTCGCCCATGTGTCACATCATCTCTGCTGCAAGCGGGTGAGAATGCTTCTTCCCCTGTCTGGTGGGACGTGTGCATGTATCGGGAAGAGGAACGGTTTTTACTGATGCATTTGTCGTATTTTAAATGAAAGAAAATGCCATTTAAAAACACAAATGTTGGTGAAACTGCCTCGAGCATTCTTATTCAAGAAATCGGGACACGTAGGCCGTTTCAGGACATTGAAAACTCGACTTCACGCATGTCTCGCAGCCAGGAGGAAGGACAGCCGCCATATCAAGTTCACTTCATACGCGGTCTGTCGCTGGCTCCAGTAGTTCGGTGAGAGCCGCCATGTCGAGCTCGCTTCACACACAGTCTGTCGCTGGTTCGTCCAACTCTTTGAGGTCTTCACTCTTGTTGAAGGCCAAAACAGAAGCAGCCGAAGCCTCCATCAAAGCTGCCATGGGATGTAAATCGGACAAAGCTCGATTGCTATTCAAACAGCAATAGATGCAGCAACGATTGATGGCTGCACAGTAACAGGTACAGCAAAAAGATGCATTTTAAACTGCTCTTCTGTGCCTTTTGCCAGTAAATAATGTGCTTTTCAGCATTGCTTACCTGTGTGTGTAAGTAAGTAGATTGTTGGTTGTTCTTTCAAATTTGTGTCATTTGTTCTTTCCTCCATTGATCCAGTGTAGTCTATGTATTGCAAGCAGCGAAGTTGTACCCCACCGATTGGCTCTGCACATCAGCCAGTGTGCACTTGGCAGCTCCGCTCAGGTAATATAAAACAAGTGAAGACCACAAGGGGAAAACCAGAGATGTCAGGATAAGTCAATTTTGAAGAAGCTGAAAAACAAAGTTTCAAGACTTTGGTGGACTGTTTAATAACTGTCATATAGATTTCTTTTCCAGTAAAAGGAAGAGTGATCATTGGCCGATCAAATTAAGCATGTCACATTTGCCAAGCTTCTGTTTTATTTAATTTAAGAACAAAGAACGAATCAATGTTGCAAACTGACATCACTGGTTATTCCCTTGTTTAATAATTGCCATGCAATTTTAACCCAGGATGTGTCGCAAATTCATGCTTGTTGGTTATTAGCATACATTACATGACTTTGGTGATCACAGATTATTTTTTTCAACATTAAACGGTCATTGTTTTTTTGTTTGATTGGTGTTCAACGCCATACTCAAGGGTATTTCGCTTATATGACGACAGATTCTCCATTTCTTACTCCGTACTACTTAACATGATGGAAAACCGGGAGAAAACCAAGGATAAACCACCCCCGCGATAGCCGGTCACCTCATGTGACTCCCTCATATACCTAAGCAGGTTGATTGGGCGGTGGGTACATCGAATGAGGATGGGTACTCAGACGCGCTAACCATTAAGCCACGGCGTGGGTCCCATAAAAGTCACAATAAAGGTTTGAACCATGATATGCACCAACTACGGAGCCCATGATATAACCAAATAGGCTATTGTAGTGCTCAGAGTTTATGCTGTGAAAGTTTTACAACCTTTCATTTTTTAGTTTCTCAACTCTGAATATTATGATGGAACAGTTAACATGAATGACGCAGAAAGCCAATCTTATCTGAGTGAAAACTTTAATTTTAATACTTTGCAGAACACAAAACCTGTGATCAAAAATAATAGATCCATGATATAACCAAATAGGCGAATGTCGTGCTCAGAGTTTATGCTGTGAAAGTTTTACAACCTTTCATTTTTTAGTTTCTCAACTCTGAATATTATGGTGGAATAGTTAACATGAATGAAAGGGAGATAACCAGGAATAAAGTACTGACAACTCTGGGTTTCTACTTGTTCAGCTTTGACAACACTTGTTTTTTCATTGCACGGCTAAACTTTATACCATATAAATTATGACACCACTGGATATTTGTTAAAGTAATATTGTGAGAGGAAACCTTATGTTGCCAACTATTGGCAGGTGCAATAACCCTGAAATTTATAAAAAGTGACATCACCGGTTTTCCCCTTGTGGTCTTCAAGTATGTATAAAGGGCATGAACCAATCGGCGATAATACTTGATGAGCACCATGCCGGATCAGAGTTAACCTCAGCTGGTGGCTTAAGGACCACACGTTTGTGAGGAACCCAAACACTTCCCCTTGTGGCGGACCTTGAACCCCGGGCCGTAACAATATATACGAGCCAAACCCGTGCTCCGCGCGAAGTTTCTAAAGTGGAGGTTCGTTAGGACGTCAATATATCCAGTGTTCACAATGTAATTCTTGAATTTCTTTATATACAATGTTTGTTACATTTTTTGTGTCAAATGCACCTTCTGAGGTGGTGAGCACGTACAGAAGAGGGTTTTACATTGCAGACGCTGTTTTCTCGGAGTGGCATTACGCCTCTCGGCGGTGACGGTCTGTCGACGACAGACGTAATGACGTCAGCGAATGACCGATGATGTCATGACGTCATTACGCCTCTCAGCGGTAATGTCACACGTCGCCGTGCAAACGAATGTAAAAATTAGAAAATCACCAAAAATCCCCAAACCTGTCCGTCTGGTACGATCTCACAAAGCCTATGCTGTACATTATACCGCAGAGCACCCGCATGCAGAAAGTGGCAAAATCCGTCTGGCAGTTTCGGAGGAGATACGTCCGCAAAATATGGCTTCGCGTATTAATATAATAATGTATAATGCAACTATAAACTGCTTCGGCAGCACCAATTGGGCATCCCCCGTCGTGCAAAGTCCTTCCTTGGCACACTTAAGCTCCTATCCACCGACAAAGCTTTCATCCACAGCTTGATGGAATACTACTCCCCCCTCTGGGGTGGCTCCGCTGCCTTATATCTTGCTCAGCTTGATTCTGTGGAAACAAAGGCCTTCAATATCATTGGGATCTCTCGCAATGAAGCCAAGTCCATGGGCCCATCACTTCGCCATCGTCGACAGGCCGATGGTCTCTGTCTTCTTCCACCTCATTTCTGGTCATGCACCTTCTGTCCTCTGTGCATTGTCCCTGCCCCCCTCCTCCCCCTTCCCGGTATCTGTAGGATGGATATGGTCCACCAGCAACCCCCTACTGGTGAAACTACCTAAATACAAGGTCACTGCTCACTTTCCTCTTTTTTTCCCCCCCTAACTGTGGAATCACTTTCCAACCTCTCTTCAATCTCATTCTCACCGCCAGTTCTTCAAGACAGCTGGTCACCACCATCTCTTATCTCCACCCATCCAAAATCATGATATTTCCTGCTTCCATTAACCCCCCCCCCCCACCCAAAAAAATTTTGCTTATGTATCCATCTTGTTCTCCCCTAATCCTCATCGTTACCTGCATCCCTTGTTTGTCTGTCTCCATCTACTTTCTCCTTCCGCCCTGCTGTTCCCGTTATGTTGCGTCCCGATTTGTTCTGCGTCATAGCTCTTCCATGAGCCTTGACCACGTAAGTTTTTTTTAAGTCTGTGGAAAGAGTGTTCATGGAATACAGTCGTCAAAACTGCACAAACAATAATCCTTTACTTCAGCAATTTACATTTCAGTTTTATTTTAAAGCATTTATTCACACAGATGTTGGTGATATAAAAAAAAAAAAAAACTTACATTCAAAATCATACAATTTAAAGGAAATGAACATACAAAATAAAATATACAAAAGCACACTTCCCACAATAACATGGACATTCATAACGGGGTCTACAGCTGCAAAAAAGGGAAATGCGACCTCCGGCAGCCCCCTTGACCCGTGCCTGAGTGTTCCGTACTTTGCTTTCCTCAAACCTCGTCACCCTGGTGCGAAGGGGGAGGGCGGAGGGGGGGGGGGTTCAGGCTTCAAGTAGGAGCAATGAAGCTCATCATCCGGAGAGCGATATGATATCGCAGCTGAAACGAAAGTTCAAGGAGACTCCTGTCGGGAGTGAGAAGTACTCCGCATAGACTGTGCTGCCCAAATATAGGTCGTTGAGAACAATCCAGGAAGAATTTGGTGCTTTCAACTACATTATACGAACAGCCAAAGTTTTGGCCAAACCAAAGGAATCTTGGCAAGCTTTAGTTTGCTTGGCCTGTGCCCACGTGCCCTTCGCCTCTGCCCACGTGCCCTTCGCCTCTGCCTGAGGAGCTGCAGGATGCAAGTCACCACTGGATCAGGATGCGTGCCAGGCCTCATCACTCCCTCAAATCCCAATCTTTATGATATCTGCCCTAACTCGTATTCTATTCATATTCCCACCATTCTAACAAACACCGATTGATTGTTCGAACATTCTTACAAACCCGTCATGTGATGTACCATCCATGCTATGATGGCGATTCTCTATACACCTCTATATCCTCCAACATGGATCAACTCGTAATCACTCATCCCAACTCTGTTTCTAATCTGCTGCAATTTCAACTCTCACTGTGCTAACTGCCTGGGTGTTGGTTCAGCAACAATCAACCATGGTATCTCAACAAAGGTCTTCCAAGACTCCGGAGGTTTGACCCAATCTGTAAACTTCCCAACCCCGATTTCTGGTACCCCCTCCCTCCCGGACCGAGTAATGACTAACTTTCCGTCCAATCTCTCTTATCCAATCTCTCTGCCCCTTCTGATCATGTTCTTGTCAAGGCCCATATCTCTCGAGCTATTGTAATGGAGTTACCTCAATGACCCAAAATATTGTTGTTCCCACATGCCAAATGGCAGGGACTTCAATCTGACTTCTCATAACAGAAATGGACCACCATCTCCACCTGGGAATACTTTTGTCATCTCGACTCCGATACACTGAATCCTGCACGGGGAGGCAGTTGCAGTCAAGCAGCTTGCTTTCTCTGCTTGGATAGTTCATCCGACTCACTTTCTTTATTCTTCTTTCTTTAATTCCACAAGATTCGCATCAAGTGTGCATCTCTCATCTATAAATCTTCAACCACCCAAATCCTACATCTGACTTTGCATTCGAATGGAATATATTTCCTCCTCAAATCTTCAAACGACTTGGATATTTATATATTGAAATGGACTTGGCCTGCAGTTCCTACAACTCATCATCCTCCGGGTCTCTTTCCTCAATTTCAGAACCAACTGAGCTGTGGTATTCAACCTTGATTTGCAGGACTCGGAGTCCTCCCGTTTCCTCAGTGTCGCTTCCATATACCGGCACGACGGTCCGTTCCAATCCTAGCCCCGAACAGCACAACTCCATGTACTGACAGAGCTCGGCGTACATGATGTACGTGAACTTTTGTGCGGCCAAGGAACAGAGTTGAACCCTCACCCAAGCGGGGTCGGCTCGGGCACAGAGAGCTCCGAGGATCTCGATCCCTAGACCCGTAACCGCGGCTCGAAGAGACCTCTCCGTTAAACTCCGGATCTCCAGCCAGCCAGGGATGGGACCGAGGATACCCCGAGCTCTTGCGCCCATTATCTGTCAAGAACATGTGACGAGATTCAAAGTAAATAAATAAATCACCTTTTTATGCATATCTTTTGCTTTGTTTGCAACAAATTTATCATGTCACAATGAGTTGTTCGATCAATATAGGTAGCTTGCGGCCGTGATACGTTCTTCACACTGAATAACCTGATTGTTTTATCAAGAAGAATGTCATTTTAACACTTCCTTTTCCGGCAGTGGGCCATTGTGGTTGGCAATGTTCTCAGGTTCATATTTAATGTTTGATATTTCCCAATTTGACATCCGTTGAGACTTCTGCGGGAAGGAACGTATATTTAATACATACGCACGGTCCTTCGGGTGTCGTACAGTGTAGATTTCTGGCGGGGGGGGTGGTGGGGGGCGACTCGGAAGGTCTCGTGACATACAGTGCCTTCAGAAAGTATTCAAACCCCTCCACTTTTGTTGTTCCAGCCTGAATTTAAAACGGATTAAATTTAAATATTTTTTCTCACCGATCGACACAAAATACCTGAGAAAGACAAAGTGAAAACATGTTTTTAGAATTTTTTACAAATTAATTGAAAATGAAAAGCTGAAATGTGCCGAGTCAATAAGTATTCCGCCCCTTTGCTATGAGGCTCCAAATTGAGATCAGGTGCATCCAATTTCCTTTGATCATCCTTGAGATGTCTCTCTCTACAACTTGATTGGAGTCCACTCGTGGCCAATTCAATTGATTGGACATGATTTCGAAAGAAACACGCCTTTCTATACAAGGTCCCACAGTTGATGGTGTATGTCAGAGCAGAAACTCGACCATGAAGTCCAAGGAACTGTCCATAGAGCTCCGAGATAGAATTGTGAGGAGGAATGGATCTGGGGAAGGGTATAAACAATCTCTAGAGTGTTGAAAGTTCCCAAGAGCACAGTGAGCTCCATCATTTGGAAATGGAAAGAATATCAAGTACCCAGATTCTTCCGAGAGCTGGCCGTCCGACCAAACTGAACAACTGAGGAAGAAGGACCTTGGTTACGGTGTGACCAAGAACCCAATGACCACTTTGACAGAACTACAGAGTTCCTTGGCTGAGATTGGAGAACCTGCTTGAAGGACAACAATCTCTGCAGCACTTCACAAATCTAGGCTTTATGGGAGAGTGGCCAGATGGAAGCCACTCCTGAGAAAAAGGCACGTGAAAGACTGAGAGCATGAGGCAAAAGATTCTGTGGTCTGATGAGACGAAAATTGAACTCAGCCTGAATGCAAAGCGCTACGTCCGGGGGGAAACAGAGCACGGCTCATCATCCATCGAATACCATCCCTACCGTGAAGCAAGGTGGTGGCAGCATCATGCTATGGGGATGCTTTTCAGCGGCAGGGACTGAGACTTGTAAGAATAGAGGGGACAATGAATGGAGCCAAATACTGGGAAATCCTTGAGGAGAACCTGCTGCGGAGTGCAAAAGAGTTTAGACTGTGACAACGATTTACATTCCAACAGGACAATGACCACAAGCATACAGCCAAAGCAACACTGGAATGGCATCAGAACATGAACATGAAAGTCCATGAGTGGCCCAGTCGAAGTCCAGACTTGAATCCCGTTGAGAATCTGTGGAAAGACTTGAAGATTGCTGTTCACCGACACTCCCCATCCAAGTTGACAGAGCTTGAGCAAGTCTGCAAGGAAGAACGGGAGAAAAATCCCCAAATCCAAGTGTGCAAAGCTGATACAGACATAACCAAGAAGACTCGAAGCTGTAATCACTGCCAAAGTCACTTTTACAAAGTATTGACTCAGGGAGTTGAATACTTATTGACGCAAGATATTTCAGCATTTTCATTTATTATTAATTTGTAAAATATTCTAAAAAAAAAAAATGTTTTCACTTTGTCATTATGGGATATTTTGTGTATATCGGTGACAAAAAAAAAAATCTAAATTTAATCCATTTTAAATTCAGGCTGTAACAATAAAATGTGGAAAACGTCGAGGGGTGTGAATACTTTCTGAGGGCACTGTATGTACATGGGCCTGTGCGGAGAACGTGGAGACCTAGACATGAAACTCTGGTACAAATAAAACTCCAAAACAAGAAAGAGCAATCAGAGATTGCAGACCCCCCCCCCCCCATGTGGACTTGTTTGTGTGTGTAGACGATGTATTGATGACGAAGGTCGATGTTCATGTAATGGACAAACAGACCTCTGGTTTTATTGTGGAGATTCATGCTCTAATCATGTGTATTTTCTGGAGACACGTATTTTTTAGAGTATGGACTTGCATTCAAATTGTACATACTTTAGAGACAAAGTCACATTGTAATTGCACATACTGCACTTTATAAATGTACGGTACTCGGTTGGAAAAAAAAAAAAAGATAACGAGTAATAATGGCTCCCACAAGGTGGCGTTTAAAGCCGATGTGAGCACATTAAGTGTGGTTAGACAGACAGACAGATAAAATGGACAGAAATGGCATGCCCTCTGGCGTGGGTAAAAAGGGCCGAGTTACATTTAACATAAAACTGCACATTCGGTACATGGGGACATGTCCACAAATAAAATCAAACGGTGGCCGATTAAACATTCCGTTTGAAACAACAACTACTTACGATGAACCTGGTCCTGCATCCCAATACATTAATTGGAGTCATGCTGATCCTCTGTTGCAAGTCTGAATGCAATTGGCACAGAACTGTAGGATGAGTAACGCGACAAACAAACAAACACTGGTCCGTGAATTATATAATAAGGATGCCTCCACTGACCAAGTCACCAGAGACATTATGTTTGAGGGTTGACTGTCCGTACTTATGTCCGTACGTCCGTGCTAATTCTCTCCGTTTTCTCTGCAACAACCGCTTATCTAATGGATACAAAATTTTCAAAGGTGTGACACTGTGACTATGCAATGTAGAATGTTTTAGTGATAATTATGACGTCAGTCACGTGGTGTGGCAGCCATGTTGGAAAAAAGGAAAAGCTTTGGACCTCTGTATTTCTGAAACCGCTCGGTGGAAAAAAATGAAACTTGGCACACGTCAAGTACTCCCCATGGGAAACAAGTGTGATTTGTTTGATGATGTCAATGGTGGCTTCGTTATGATATCAACATTGCATTGTCGAACACTTTATCTGATCACTATGAAAAATTTTGAGGGTCATCTCTGTCTAAATTGTATGGGGGGAGGGGGCGGGTGGAATTGATGACATAAAAACCTTTAAAAATCCTCTTCTCCAAGATGGCTGAACAGATCGAGGCACAACTTTACAGGTTATGATTGCCTATCCATGAGGAGCAAAAAGTTCTCCACCGATGATGTCATCGGTCACGTGGCTTGACAGCTATGATTTTTGTGAAGAATAAACATTGTAAAATATTCTTCTCTCGAACAGCTCGACAGATCGAGGGGAAACTTCACCCACATGTTCCCCAAGCCTTGGGGATACCAGTGTGTTCATTAATAATTAATAGGTCACATAGTCTGGCAGCCATATTGGATTGAACAAAAATTTTAAAGAAATTCTTTCTGTTGAACCGCTTCATCAATCGACGTGAAACGTGACAATTATGATCGAGTGGTCATGGGGAATGTATGTTTTAAATTTCAACCTGATCGGACGCATGCTCTGGCAGCCACAATTATTTAATAATTTGAATCTGGATTCAGGGATTTCAATAAAAATTGGTACAAGTATGTATAATGATGTAATAATGTGGGCGGAGGTATACCTGGCGCCGTTACGATGTCGAAGAGTGCCCTTCTAGTTCTCCATATTCTCATAATACAGGTTTGTTGAAAATTTGACAAAAGCTCAAATGGTATTTTAAAAAAAAAAACACAAAAAAAGTTTACGCACGCACGCACACACACAATGTCCAAAGAAACAAGGAAGGTGACAAATCTACTTTGCATGGATGATTTAAAACTCTTTGCACCAAACGACGAAAAATTGACAGAACAACTCAAATTAGTGAAATGGTACTCTGACAACATTCAACTGGAATTTGGCCGAGATAAGTTTGCCGAGTGCACCTTCATACAAGGTAGACCAACAAAAACAGACAACATAAGAATTGACACAAATACAACAGTCCAGGAACGAGACAATGAAGCATCATACAAATAACTCAGAGAAGAAGGAGGCCACCAAATGTCACAAACAAATGCACAAAAAATTTACAAAAGAATACCTGCGTAGAACGAAGCTGATCCTGAAAACACCTTATTCCAAGGAACAAAATCAAAACTATAAACCAACTCGTAATACCAGTGTTCCAGTACAGCTGCGGAATCTTAAACTGGCCACAATCAGAAATCAATAAAGTAGATGTCAAAACAAGGAAACTCCTAACTATCTACCAAATGTTTCACAAAAAATCAATGCATTCCGAAAACGTACCTACCGAGACGAGGAGGTCGCGGCCTGATTGAGCTCAACCAAGTGCACAGAATGACAACTGTAGGATTGGCTGAATACGTGAAAAATCCAACAGACTACCGAATCCAACTTGTATGCAAACACGAAGACAGCAAGCCGGAGAAGGTATCCCTAACCCACCTTGCAAAAAAATTTCCAGACAAGTGCGAATTGGAAGATGTCACACAAGAAACCGAAACGATGAAGACAGCCCCAACAATTGCAAAAAAAGACAAAAGAAAACTATAAAACGAAATATCAACAAATATACACCGACAACTAGGAATATGACGAAAGATCAGGAGGTTATAAAAAATTAGTAGTGGGACAGATTGGGAATAGACAAAGGCGGCTCTTTGGAATGGCTTAGAGGTCAGCTCAACTGGGATGGAGAACAAATCATTATGAATGCCCAAGACCAAGGAACTATACCAACGGCTTTAAGAAGATGGAAGGACTGAGTCAATCGGGCAAGTGTAGGTTCTACAAGAACTTAATGAAACGGAAGTGGATACTTCGACACCTGGGAGGACTCCGTTCCACCTTCTGAAACCCGCATATGAAGATAACAACCAGCGACACACACACAGCGACAGACCAGGTAGAAACAAAGTATGAACCACCTCCTATTGGGATGTAAAAAAAAAAAACTCATGTCAGAACAGCTGTACACACAGACACAACAAGTATGTGGAGTAATCCACTTGCACATCTGCAGAAATTCCAATATTCCAGTTTCAGAAAACTCATGGAAACATGAACCAACAGCAATCACTGAAGACAAGGAAGTAATGCTCAAGTATGACTTGGTGATCACATGGAGCGTGAACATAGAAAACAAAGCATTGCGACCGAATATAGTACTGAAATACAAAAAAGGAAAATAAGGCATTGTTAATTTAGGTGTCATTACTGAGCGATTTTGGCCTAAACAATGCAGAAATCAAGAAAATGACCGAATACCAAGATCTCAAAAATTAGGTGAAAAGACCTTGGAACCTGTAGAGTGCCGAAATCATACCAGTGATCATTGGAGCAATGGGAATGAAAAGAAGAACCTCACAAAGATCTTACAAACCATCCCTGAGAATATTACTACAGACAAACTGCAGTTGGAAGCTGTCTGGGGCTCCGTGCGATCCTCAAAAGAGCCCTCGGAACAAAACTTCACACCTTGGTCCACGATTCGTGACCACCCTTCACTGAAATGGAGGTGGATACTTCGACACATGGGAGGACTCTGATCCACCTTCTGAAACCCACATATGAGAATAACAACCAGTGACACAAACACAGACAGACAGACAGACAGAGACAGACAGACACTTCCACGCTCTGGGTGGGAGTGCCCTTCTTGGCAGGCCATCATGGGCAATGTGCTGCAGCACAAATATTCCACATAAGACCGATGAGAAACCTGAAATTTTTTTTATTAAAAATTAAATTTTTCTGAACTGTATACTAGTCAAAGCTTGTGGAAGAGCTTGTACACTGGATGGATCAAGATGCAACAGGCCAAAATAAACAGTAGAAAGAGGAGACAAACACCAACAACAGAGTTGAAAGACAACATAGAGGGAGACTTGGACAAACAATGGGTGTGGGGAGGAATAGGGTGGGGGGGGGAGGCAGAAGAGGATGCAGGGTGGGCAATATGGATACAGAAGGAAATTCTCAGGAGGGAAAACTAGAAATTTGGAAGGGGGAGAGGTTTTTTGCGGGGGGGGGGTGGGGGTTTAACGAGGGCAGAAAATATCATGGTTTTAGATTGGGGATGATCTGAGATGGTGGGGAACAGCTCTCATGAAGACCTGGAGGAAAGGATGAGATTGAAGAGAATGTGGAAGTTGATTACACAGATGGGGGAAAAAAAGGAAACTAACGAGTCGCGATGAGCAGTGATCCTGGATTGAGGTAGTTTCACCAGAAGGGGGTTAATGGTGAGCAGACAATGTGAGCCCTGCAAAAACCTGGTGTGGGGGGGGGGAGGTTTGGGACGGGTGGACAAAGCACCGAAAGAGCAGAGGTTGCAACACCAAAAGGAGGGGGTAGAAGACAGAGAGACCACTGACCTGTCTGTGATGGGAAAGTGACAGGCCCATAGACTCAGTTTCGACACAGGATATTCCAATGATCTTGAAGACCATGGTTTCCATGGCATCGAGCTAAGCAAGATGTGAGGCAGGGAAGCCGGCCCAGAGGAGAGAGCAGTGCTCCATCAAGCTGCAGATGAAAGCCTTAGGGGTGGATAGGAGTTCAGGTGTGCCAAGGAAAAACCTTTTCTGACGTGTTTCACCAGCTTGTGATTTTCTTCAAGGTCTAAAAAGAGGGAAAGAGGGAAGAGGCTGCAGCCTGCCTGAAGGATGAGGGATGTCATGGCAGAGGGTGGAGTCATCAGCAAATAGATAAAGACTGGCTGCCATTTGAGTGGAACATAAATATGGGCTAGCCCTCTCGCTCCATCCAGCAAAATTACGAAAACAATTGGGGCTATGACATTTTATGTTTTTTTTTCCCTTGTCTTTTTAGTCTACCTGTTTGGCAGTGAAATAAAAGTGAAAATAATTCCAGAGGAACCCTACTGTTTTTTGCGACTCCATAAAGGACACAAACAATATGCACGAACTCATGTAACTTGTTAAATAAGGTGGTGTAAAAGATCAATGGTGGTAAACTTTGCAAAAAAATATATATATTTTTTAGATCCTCATGGAGGATCTCTAAGTCTTACTCACGTTGTTGTTCTTTGTCTTCTTCTTGTGGACTTTTTTTGTTTCACAGCCTACAGTTTTCATCGAAACTTCCTAAAACTTGGCGTATATATGTAAAAAAACACCCTGCACAGGCAGTAACCATCTCCGATTTTGAAAATTCCTCCTAGAAAAAAAAGTTGTGACGTCAAAATATCACTGCTAATGGAAACCGCCTAAAAAAATTCTCCGAAACTAGGCAAGCTTTTTGAATTCTGTTTGCGGCAATCGAACGGGGCATGAGCAGAGATGAATTAGCGCACATATGATACATCACTATGACGTCATATCAATTTTTATGACGTCATTCCTATTTTTTGACTTTTTTTTGTTTCACAACCCAGAGTTTTCATCGGATCTTCGTGAAACTTGCCATGAATATGCAGAAAGCCCCACGCGCAGGCAGTAACCACCTCCGATTTTGAAAATTATTCCGAGAAAAAAAAGTTGACGTCATAATATCGCCGATAATGGAAATCGCCTATGGCGAAGCACATGTAAGTGGTTACCACTCTGTTTCAAAAAATATCAAAAAATGAAGTTTGTTACATTGCCTTCTCACTACATTTTCCTGAAAGTGTAAGTCTGAGTTCATAACAAAAAAAACCGTATAGCTTAATTACATATATATATACCGAAATATGATACTTTGAAGAAGGGGTAACTATTCTGATGGTTTTGCGAGTTTTCAATGAAATTACCTTATTTTTCTTTTTTGACAAAATAAATGAGTCATAGTATGTAACTTATTCTAGCAACTAATCTAATAATCAAAATACCAATTTCTGGGATTATTAAGAAATAATACATACCTATTTTTTTATTACTGCTCCAGTCAGTGACCCCCCGGTGTGTACCCCGGTCAGAATAGGTACACCGTATCCCTGCGTGTCGTAAAAGGCGACAAAAAGGGTTGGCGTCAGGAAGGGCATCCGGCCATAAAAAACATCGCCTCAAAAGGAAACCATGATGAGTACAACTGATGGGCAGGGTACAGCCCGAAGTACCCCGTGGGGGTCCTCACCCCCTCTCGTTAAAACTCAAGGTGGGGAACCCGATCGAAGCAAGGGAGGAAATTTTTCCATTTATGATGACCAATCGTCTGATGCCCCACGTGGAGATCGGTTTCTGAGGTTTGGTATATGGAATGTAGGGACAATGACAGGGAGATCTGGAGAAGTGGTTTAAACATTGGTCAGAAGAAGAGTGGTCATATGTTGTGTGCAGGAGACACGGTGGAAGGGAAGTGGTGTGAGAATGGTGAAGGGAAGGCAGGGGCAGAAGTACAAGTTTATGTGGCAAGGGTGCCCGGAAGGCGTGCATGGTGTTGGTGTCATGTTTTCTGAGGAGTTTGTAGACAGTGTAGTGAGTGAAAGGTTGATGATGGTGAGAATTGTGATCGGAAATCTCTTGGTGAACGTCATCGCGGGATATGCCCGCAGGTCGGTCGAAGCGATGAAGAGAAGAACATGTTCTGGTGTGCGATGGAGAAGTTGATGGAAAATGTGAAAGATGAGGAAGTTGTTGTGGTTGGAGGAGACTTGAATGGACATGTGGGAAGGAGTCCAGACGGTTTTGAGGGAGTCCATGGGGGTTATGGATATGGTGTGAGAAATGGAGAAGGTGAAAGGATCTTGGAGTTTGCTGATGGAGCTGATTTGTTGATCTGTAATACTCAATTCCAGAAAGCGGATAATAAGCTTATAACATACACGTCAGGTGGGTTGACGACAACCATTGACTACCTGATGGTGCGTCAGCGAGATAGGGGAAACCTCCGGGACACAAAGGTGATCCCACGGGAGGAGACTGTTTCGCAGCACCACCTAGTTGTCTGCGATATAAGGGTGAAAGGTGCGCGGAGAATTCGGCGGGTGAAGTACCAACCGAGGATGAAGGTGTGGAGGTTGAAAGAGGTGACAGTGAAGGAAGCATTAAGAGAGAGGCTGAGTATGGTTGAAGATTATGTGGTTGAGCTTGAAAGTGGTTGGATGTCAATGAAAGATAGTCTATTGGGAGCCGTTGGTGAGGTATGTGGATGGACAAAAGGACCACAGAAGCACTCGGAAACATGGTGGTGGGGTGATGAAGTTGGAAAGACGATTGAAGAGAAGAGGAAGAAGTTCAAGGAATGGCAAAAGGCAAAGGATACGGTGGAAGAAGAGGCAGCACATGAAAGTTATGTGGAAGCCAAGAAGGCTGCAAAGAAAGAGGTTGCAAAGGCGCAGGAGGCCCAGAGGAAAATGTTCGGAGAACGCTTGGATTCGGAGGAGGGTAAGAGAGCGGTATTCAGGATTGCAAAGCAGATAGCGAGAGAGAGATTTGATGTGACGGGGATGAGTTGCTTGAAGGATGAAGTGGGACAAATCGTTGTGGACTCAGATGGAATTAAAGGAAGATGGAAGAGATATATGGAAAGGCTGCTGAATGTAGAAAATGAATGGGATAGAAACATCGAGAGTAACCCAGTTTTAGGACCAGCAGAGAAGATAACTGAGAAGGAAGTTGAGGAAGCTACAAGAGCAATGAAGAGTAGAAAAGCAGGAGGGCCGACGGGAGTTGTGGGAGATATGTTGAAGGCAGCGGGAAGTTGGGGTGTGAAGAGAATGACAGATCTGTAATCTGGTGGTGAAAGAAGGCCGCATTCCAGTGGATTGGGAACTGAGTACCCTCGTCCCTCTGTACAAGGGGAAAGGTGACCCTCTGGACTGTGGCTCCTACAGAGCAATAAAGTTATTGGAGCATGGAATGAAGGTATTGGAAAGGGTGTTGGAGAAGAGGATAAGGAAGAAGGTAAAGATTGACGAAATGCAGTTTGGATTTATGCCAGGAAGAGGAACGACAGATGAAATTTTTATTGTAAGGCAGTTGCAGGAGAAGTATATGGAGAAGAGGAAGAAGAGGAAGAAGTTGTTTTTTGGGTTTGTTGATCTGGAGAAAGCATTTGATAGGGTCCCACGCGAAGTAATGGCATGGGCATTGAGAAAGTTAGGAGTGGAGGAATGGTTGATCAGAGTAGTGATGGCCATGTACGGGAGAGCACGCACAGCTGTAAGGACGAAGGATGGGAACAGTGGTGAGTTTGAGGTGAGGGTAGGAGTGCACCAGGGGTCGGTACCAAGTCCACTTCTATTTGTAGTTGTGATGGAGGTGCTAGCTCGGAGGGTAAAGGAGGGTTTACCGTGGGAGCTGCTGTATGCAGATGATCTGGTGTTGATTGCAGAGAGTATGGATGGACTGAAGGAGAAGATGAACAAGTGGAAGGAATGTATGGAGACAAAAGGTTTGAAGGTGAATATCGGAAAGACGAAGGTGATGGCAAGTGGTAAAGCATGTGGTGAGGTGGAAAGGACTGGGAAGTGGCCGTGTGCTGTGTGCAGGAAGGGTGTCGGAGTGAACTCCATTCAGTGTACAATGTGTGCTGAATGGGTTCATCGAAAATGTAGTGGGGTGAGAGGGTCATTAACCAGTGTGGCAGCTACATTCAAGTGTAAGGTGTGCATCGAGGGAGCAGCAGATGAAGGAATTGTTGAGTTGGATCTTGGAGATGGTGTGAAGCTGGAAGGGGTGAAAACATTTTGCTATCTCAGAAACATGCTGAATGGAGAAGGTGGATCAGACTCTTCGACGGTTGCTAGAGTGAGATGTGCATGGAAGAAGTTTCGGGAACTGAGTGGCGTGCTGACAAAGAGGGGAGTGTCGTTGAAGCTGAAGGGAAAGGTGTATGCTTCATGTGTGAGGAGTACGATGATTTATGGGAGCGAGACATGGGTACTGAACATGGAGCAGCAACAAAGGCTGGAAAGGGTGGAAATGCGAATGGTTCGGTGGATGTGTGGAGTATCGTTGAGAGAGAGAAAGACAAATGATGACTTGCGGAAGATGATGGGAATAGAGTCTGTGATGGAGGTTGTGAAGAGAAACAGGTTGAGATGGTTGGGTCATGTGTTGAGGAAGGATGAAAGTGACTGGGTGAGAGGAGTGTTGGAAATGAGTGTAGTTGGAAGTAGAGGACGGGGAAGACTGAGAAAAACTTGGCTAAATGTGGTGGAAGAGGAAATGTGGGCAAGGGGATTAAGAAGGGGAGATGCAGAAAACAGGGTAAAGTGGAGAAGATTGTCATGGGGCCCGCAAGGCTAACCCCTGCTTTAGCGGGGAAAATGGCCTGGATATGTTTGTGTGTGTGTGTGTGTGTGTGTGTGTGTGTGTGTGTGTGTGTGTGTGTGTGTGTGTGTGTGTGTGTGTGTGTGTGTGTGTGTGTGTGTGTGTGTGTGTGTGTGTGTGTGTGTGTGTGTGTGTGTGTGTGTGTGTGTGTGTGTGTGTGTATATTCAGTGACCGTCAGATGCTGAAAAAGCACTAAAAGAGAGATTTATCGAACAAATTCTTGGACGTAAATTTTCAATTCAATCAATTCTGGGAGTAACAAAAAGCTTTCTAAATTCTCCAAAACTGTTTTAACTGCCTTCTAAATTTATTTTTAAAAATTTTAAATACCTGGAAAAAAATGTAAATTTTTTTTTAAGAAAATTCATTTTTTAATCAAATTCGAAAAAGTGTGACGTGCAGTCGGACAAAAATGCAAAATTACTCTAAACCAAAGCCATGAATGTTTTAATATTTTTTATACTATTATATCTATATCACTGTGCCCCATTTGTAAATAAATTTTAGTGAAAATAACCTGATACACAGAAGAATAAAAGCATTTTTTTAAACGTGACGTGCAGTCGGACATTTGAGTTGGAAAGTTCGGTCAAGCCGCTGTTATTAAGTATCCACCCGGATCATCTCAATTTTTTTTTTACATTGATTATTGGAAATAAGTTGAATAATATAAGACACGTAAATATCAGTTATTGATAAACTATTCATTTTGTTCGGGAATTTCATAGTCCCAGGCTCTAAAAGGGCAATAAAACAAGAAAAAATAAAAAATATGCCAGAATGTGCATATATCATGCGAATCCACCACTGACCGACATAAATGCTGATTTTCTCAGACGGTGGGTGACAACCTTTTGATTAGATGAGAAATTTCATATCGAATGTTTTATAGCAAACGAAGTGAGCTTAATACTTAACGTGTGCACGTGAGAGAATAGGAAACAACAACAACACAATAGCCCTGGCTATTTGGAATCGTGTCGTTAGCTATGACTTTTTGCTTCCGGTTGTTGTTAAACGCTGTGCGGTGTATACACACGATTGGGTTTTATTTCTATCTTGTGAATATTACTTAACGCGTGCACATGAGAGAATAGGAAACAACAAAAACAACACAATACCCTGCCAATTGTAAATCCGTGTCGTTGGCTATGACAATTTTGCTTCCATTTTTGTTTTGTTTACGGTTTTTCTCATGGGGAATGATGCATGCCGGGAGATCATGACCGGAAGTGTTTATTTATTTATTCAATAATTTTTTTCCCAAAGTTAATTTTATTCTTCTGAAAGTGATTTTTTTCATCACAGGAAGTGTTTATTTATTTTGCATTTAACATTACCGGGAGTGATTTTGAAACTCTTTCCGGAACTTATATTTTCTTTTATTCTTGACCAGAAGTGATTGTTTATTTATTCAATTATTTTTTTCCCAAAGTTAATTTTAATAAAGATATCTCCCACATCAACAAAAAATAATTTTTAATCGTGATTTACATTATTTGATCGCTGATCCCGAATCCAGGCCGAAGTAACCGGAAATTGCGTCAAAATCATCAGCTGTGCGGTGCTTACACGTACCACGGTATAGTTGGCAAGTATACAGTTGTGAACACGTTATAGGTAAAGTCATAAGCGAATGCAAGAAGAATTCTATGTTCATTTCTAGGCTTTGCCTATTCCATATTATGTTGTATTCTTGCATGGTTTAATATATGTGTCATACTAGTAAAGGTGCCCGTCTTGGACGGGCGTCACTGGCAACATATGGTAAAAGACATAGCATGAATGTATTTTAAACAATATATTATATCATTTTTATCCATTGATTATCATTCAGGTTTTCCCCTTCGACTGTCCCGCAGTAGCTCCACTTCGATGACATTACCACGTAGTTTAGTGACTACACAACGTGTACCATTCGTGAGTTCCGGAGGATCCATAGAGCGCATTAAAATTACAGAGCACCCTACTTTAAAGTGATCCAAAAGGCCGGATCAGTTTCGTCTACATATTCATATCTTGTAGATTTTAGCCGATTCTGAAACTGTTAACAGCAAGTTGATCGGATGGTTCTGTGATTTTCTACGGTAGTAAACAGAAGTACGACTTAAGCCTGTACCCCACTATGCGGAGAACCGAGGACCTAATATTTCACAATAAACTGAAAACTCACAAAATTTGAAGATATTTTAAATAAACAATTTATTATAATATCAAATAAATATCATTTTTATCCATCGATAATATGAATTGTTCTGTACAGCTATAGTTGTTCTCCTGGGATCTGCGCATCCATCCACGATCTATGTTCTAATGAAGAGCAGAAAGAATAATAAAAACAGCACCGTGCGGGAGTGTAGGTAATCTCTCCAAAGCTCTCGGAAAGCCTTAAAATGCATCACGATCGGTTTGATTGTGAACAGATATACGGACGGACGGACATAGAGACCGGTTTTATTAGGTCATCATGAAGGTACCGCTTGATATTACGCATTGAAATAGAGATATGAATACTCAAGTGAGTTTATTATATGTCTATGATTGGTAGCTTATTGACAGCTCAATAACATGAGCAATTTACTATGGCATATAGTGATTAATAATAACATACTCGACAAAAGGTTTTACGAACTCATCTTAGTGGTCCTCTAAAAAAATGGGAAACATTTTTATTTCTTTTTCGTGCAATATTTCCTCCCATTTTGCAAATGGAGAACATGCACTGTTTAACTACCATAATCATCAAAACGAATTTTGAGGGGCCTCTTAAGGAAGACAATATCATCATCGATATTAATATTTTGGCACGGCCTCTTTTTTTGTTCCACCATCAGATTTTCCACCATATGTCAAAGCTTGTTTCATTTCATGCAGTAATAAAAATCTGATGGTGGAACAAAGAAAGGAGTGTGCCAAAATATTAACATAAATTTTAAGGTGAAACAAGAAAAAAGGCCAACACTGGGCATGTATATTCAATAAAAATCCTGTAGATTCAGTAATATACATCATCGACCCATGAACCTATATATTTTAAGGTCCTATGGAACACTGTCTGTGCAATGAACCAAATTTCATGACCAGTAGTAGTCTTTGTGACTTTCAAAAATGCCACTCAAGTCAGGGTATGCACTAAAATAAAAAAACTAAAAAAAACCACTTGCATGCGCTTAGCCCCATACCATTACCTCCGAAACTAGGCAAGCCATTTGAATTTTGTTTGCGGGAATCAAGCCGGACGTTAGCACAGATATAATTTATCGCAAACCTGATGCATCACAATGACGTCACATTCGTTTTTATGACGTCATCATTAAGACGAGGAGGATCTTAGCTCATTTGAGCTTGTTTCTGCAGCTTTTAAAATCTTATTTGCCGCTCGCAAATACCCTCCCTACATGTCTGCGTGTGGTTAAGGTGTTCTCTGAACTCTCGAACTGAGAAAAAGAATGCCGCCGCGCACCGCAAATCGACGACGCTCGAGTCCAAACGGTCGTGTTATCTCGTCGGGGTTTTCTGAGATATCCCATGTGATGTTGGTTGTACTCACTTCCCGGGCAAAGGCAGTTTCAGCAGCTCCACAAATGCAGCACGTTTACCTCGTCATTGTCACGAAATACAACTGAAGGTTACATATTTTGGCCTCGTTTCGATTGCCAACCAAAATGGCGCCCGAGCGATGCATCACGGGTACTGAAAGCCCCTCCAATGGGAGGTGCACAACATGAATCCTGTGGGAATAAAATGTTACGGAGTGACGATGACGTCATCACCATCACGGCTGCTGGTTGCACTATGTTTTCTCGACGCACATTTACCTTCCGAAGTCGTTGTTGCGCAGCATCGTGCGCGAGTCGACGTTGACGTTCACCGGGCGTTTCGTTCTCGCGTTTCATTCTTTTTCTCGCCGCTTCCCGCGCGAGGAGGTGTTGACGTTCGTCGGCCGTCTCGTTCTCCCGCCGGAATCGTTGTTGCGCCGCATCCTGCGCCAGTCGGTGTTGACGTTCCTCGGCCGTCTCGTTCTCCCGCCTCGTTCTTTTCCTCGCTGCGTCCCGTGCGAGTCTCCGTTGACGTTCCTCGGCAGTTTCGTTCAGTTTACTCATTCTTTTTCTTGCCGCATCCTGTGAAAGTGTATATTGGCGGTGGACAGCTGCTTCGTTCTGTTCCCTCATTGTATTTTTTTTTTCCACTTTCATTCACTTTGGAAATTGCAGATTCGAACGGCACGCGAAAGTCAAAGTGTCCACGCGTGAGCTAAGCTCCGCCCCTCTCACCACCCATTGGACAGACGACCATTATTTGTTTTATTTTATTGTGACGACCGTCGATATAATGTCAATTTTTTTTAAAGAATACAAGTTGAAAAATAAAACTCCCTGGAAAAAGAGAAAACTCCCTGGAAAAAAAAAGAAGTTGTGGGCGGTGTATAAACAGTACACCCTTCTGCATTGTCACTTATCAGCATTGCAAACACCTGCGAAAACCGGGGTGTTCAGTTACCAAGCAGCTTGCTAAGCTCGTCGTTCCTTATCAACGGTTTCAAATGGAGTACTTTCTTGTGCTTAAGCCACTTGGCAAGCGCTCGACAAGCTGCTTGGTAGCTCAACACCTCTGATATTACATACAAAAGCCTTCCATTGATTTCCCCGTTGTGTAGCATAATGGATGGGAGGAAGGAAAGGATGCATGGAGTGGACAAAGTGGATACACAGAAGGAAACTCTCAGGAAGGAAAAAGAATGACTGCACTGCATTCACAACCTGCAACACATAATATTATATTCACCTCCTCTGTCCACTCAACTCCCTCATCCTTGCTGCTGAATGGCTCAGCTTACATTCTTTAATCTGTCTCATTCACCTTGAGCAGTGTCTGTCCTGTGTTCCCATGTGAATGAATAAAATAACATAGAGCAGTGTCTGTCCTGTGTTCCCATGTGAATGAATAAGATAACATAGAGCAGTGTCTGTCCTGTGTTCCCATGTGAATGAATAAGATAACATAGAGCAGTGTCTGTCCTGTGTTCCCATGTGAATGAATAAGATAACAGAGCAGTGTCTGTCCTGTGTTCTCATGTGAATGAATAAGATAAGATAGAGCAGTGTCTGTCATGTGTTCCCATATGAATGAATAAGATAAGATAGAGCAGTGTCTGTCCTGTGTTCCCATGTGAATGAATAAGATAACATAGAGCAGTGTCTGTCCTGTGTTCCCATGTGAATGAATAAGATAACATAGAGCAGTGTCTGTCCTGTGTTCCCATGTGAATGAATAAGATAACATAGAGCAGTGTCTGTCCCATGTGAATGAATAAGATAATATAGAGCAGTGTCTGTCCCATGTGAATGAATAAGATAACATAGAGCAGTGTCTGTCCTGTGTTCTCATGTGAATGAATAAGATAATATAGAGCAGTGTCTGTCCTGTGTTCCCATGTGAATGAATAAGATAACATAGAGCAGTGTCTGTCCTGTGTTCCCATGTGAATGAATAAGATAACATAGAGCAGTGTCTGTCCCATGTGAATGAATAAGATAACATAGAGCAGTGTCTGTCCTGTGTTCTCATGTGAATGAATAAGATAACATAGAGCAGTGTCTGTCCTGTGTTCCCATGTGAATGAATAAGATAACATAGAGCAGTGTCTGTCCTGTGTTCCCATGTGAATGAATAAGATAACATAGAGCAGTGTCTGTCCTGTGTTCCCATGTGAATGAATAAGATAACATAGAGCAGTGTCTGTCCTGTGTTCCCATGTGAATGAATAAGATAACATAGAGCAGTGTCTGTCCTGTGTTCCCATGTGAATGAATAAGATAAGATAGAGCAGTGTCTGTCCTGTGTTCCCATGTGAATGAATAAGATAAGATAGAGCAGTGTCTGTCCTGTGTTCTCATGTGAATGAATAAGATAACATAGAGCAGTGTCTGTCCTGTGTTCCCATGTGAATGAATAAGATAACATAGAGCAGTGTCTGTCCTGTGTTCCCATGTGAATGAATAAGATAACATAGAGCAGTGTCTGTCCTGTGTTCCCATGTGAATGAATAAGATAACATAGAGCAGTGTCTGTCCTGTGTTCACATGTGAATGAATAAGATAACATAGAGCAGTGTCTGTCCTGTGTTCCCATGTGAATGAATAAGATAACATAGAGCAGTGTCTGTCCTGTGTTCCCATGTGAATGAATAAGATAACATAGAGCAGTGTCTGTCCTGTGTTCTCATGTGAATGAATAAGATAACATAGAGCAGTGTCTGTCCTGTGTTCTCATGTGAATGAATAAGATAACATAGAGCAGTGTCTGTCCTGTGTTCCCATGTGAATGAATAAGATAACATAGAGCAGTGTCTGTCCTGTGTTCCCATGTGAATGAATAAGATAATATAGAGCAGTGTCTGTCCTGTGTTCCCATGTGAATGAATAAGATAACATAGAGCAGTGTCTGTCCTGTGTTCCCATGTGAATGAATAAGATAAGATAGAGCAGTGTCTGTCCTGTGTTCCCATGTGAATGAATAAGATAACATAGAGCAGTGTCTGTCCTGTGTTCCCATGTGAATGAATAAGATAAGATAGAGCAGTGTCTGTCCTGTGTTCTCATGTGAATGAATAAGATAACATAGAGCAGTGTCTGTCCTGTGTTCCCATGTGAATGAATAAGATAACATAGAGCAGTGTCTGTCCTGTGTTCCCATGTGAATGAATAAGATAAGATAGAGCAGTGTCTGTCCTGTGTTCCCATGTGAATGAATAAGATAACATAGAGCAGTGTCTGTCCTGTGTTCCCATGTGAATGAATAAGATAACATAGAGCAGTGTCTGTCCTGTGTTCCCATGTGAATGAATAAGATAACATAGAGCAGTGTCTGTCCTGTGTTCCCATGTGAATGAATAAGATAACAAAGAGCAGTGTCTGTCCTGTGTTCCCATGTGAATGAATAAGGTAACATAGAGCAGTGTCTGTCCCATGTGAATGAATAAGATAATATAGAGCAGTGTCTGTCCCATGTGAATGAATAAGATAACATAGAGCAGTGTCTGTCCTGTGTTCTCATGTGAATGAATAAGATAATATAGAGCAGTGTCTGTCCTGTGTTCCCATGTGAATGAATAAGATAACATAGAGCAGTGTCTGTCCTGTGTTCCCATGTGAATGAATAAGATAACATAGAGCAGTGTCTGTCCCATGTGAATGAATAAGATAACATAGAGCAGTGTCTGTCCCATGTGAATGAATAAGATAATATAGAGCAGTGTCTGTCCCATGTGAATGAATAAGATAACATAGAGCAGTGTCCGTCGCACGTTCCCATCGGGTGCTGCCTTTTTGGCTGCTGGTTGCATCATCGGTTAGGGGCACAGCGATGCCGCTGATGCAGTGCCCCGATCACCAGTATACTGGTGCTCATTTTGCTGACCTCGGAAGGATGACAGGCTGAGTCAACTCCCTGGTGTTAATTCAGTGGCCAATGAGGCTCCAACTCAGGACCCGAGGATCCCAAGCCACAATCTTAACCGCTAAGCCAACACCAGGCTGCACGTTCCCATGTGAATGAATAAGATTAGATAGATAACATTCATTGTGATTCTGAACAGGGGATTTACCTCCATCTATGTTACCTCAATTTTGTCGTGTGTGTGTGTGTGTGTGTGTGTGTGTGTGTGTGTGTGTGTGTGTGTGTGTGTGTGTGTGTGTGTGTGTGTGTGTGTGTGTGTGTGTGTGTGTGTGTGTGTGTGTGTGTCCTCTCTACCCTTCTAACCAAGAAAGCTGCACAAATGTAAGCCCTTTGATGTTAATTTTTATTTTACTTTAAAATAATTTTCTTGATACACATACAATAGCTTGGCTTGTGGAATAGCTCGTAACTGAATGCATCAGGAAGCAACAGGATAAAAGGAACAGCAAAGAGGGGGAAGCACCAACAGCATTGTTGAAGGTCAAGGTGGAGGCAGACTTTGACAAAGATGTGGGGAGGAATTGGGGGGGGAGTTGGGCAGGAGAGGATGCACAGGGGGGACAAGATGGATACAGGAGGAAACTCTCAGGAGGGAAAACTGGAAATTTGGAAGGAGGGATTTGGGTGGGGGCTGATGAGGGCAGAAAAGATGATGGTTTTAGATTGGGGACTAACTGAAATGGTGTCTTGAAGACCTGAAGGGAAGAATGAGATTGAAGAGGATGTGGAAGTTGGTTCAACAGGTGAGGGGGGGGGGATGAGGAATCATTTTGGAGTTTGCTTTGACATAAACTTATTTGTGAAGTGGGGATCAAAAACTCACACCCGGTTCATTGATATCAGCAACGTTTCCAGAGCAGTTGGGCACGATGTGCATGATGTACTGCTGGGAATGCAGGCCTATACTAGCTGTGATACCGTTGGTGCTTTCGGTGGTCATGGAAATCTCAGTGCTCTGAAGCTTCCTCTTAGCAACGTTAAATTCCAGAAAGCATTTGCCCAGCGAGAACAGGATTGGTTACTACCATCTGAGCTATTTAAGTGCCTGGAAGCATTTACGTGCCGGGTTTGTCCTCGCAACTGTTTGTCCAGTAGCGACCGATGTCATATGTGTCGAAAGGCTTTATAAGGACATCGATAATTAAGGTTTCCAACCATTGCTTGGGCCGTTGATGTGGCGTGTTAATTGGTCGGGGATAATTATTAATATTGTATGAATCACGATTGCTTGTTTTGTACATACGTGCCTTTACTTTACACAATACACTTGTTAAACCTGAACTTGGTCTTTGGCTCATCCTGCTTGCTTGCGACGGTTTCATCTGGTGGATCTAATCTAGTCCTGTTAAACGCAGATTAATTCATTGATTGGACAATATCGCATCACATGATTTGGTAAACTCAGCCAAAGGTGAGATCTATCACGTGATTGCCTCAGCACGCCACTGGCTTTGCTTACGGGAATACTAAGAGAGGGGACAGAGATGGGGGAGGGAGAGAGAGAGAGGGAATGGGGGAGGGGGGGGAGAGGAGTAGGCATGAGGAAAGAGAAAGAGAGAGACAGGTGGGAGAGAGCAAATGACCAACCCTTACCTTGTCGTGTTTAATCCGCCAGGGATCTTTGACTGATCGAGGGTTAAATATGACCATCACTGCTACAACTCAACACAGAGCGCCATTTCCTGTGTGTTTTGTATTTTACGGCGATGGCCCTGCTTCACACAGGGGCAGCAAAGGTTTCATAGGCTGGAACTGTGTCCTTCTGAACCACATAGTACAGACGACCGACTGAAGTACAACACAATGACTCGGACACCGCAGGTACAGGAGGGCAGAATGCAGTCATTGTTGCTGTTTGCTTCCAATCTTGCTTTTTTGCTGTTGAGAAGTTTCAGTTGCTTTGGAAGTAGTCATTGCTGCTGCGTTCACTTCTTGTCTTGCTTATTGATGTTGGAGTTATTCCTCGTTTTTTGTCTTTTTTGTGTACTTCTATCTTCCTGTTGTCCTGCCTTTTTTTGTATGCATTGTCAAGGCTCGTATGAGAGCTAACACACAACGCACAGCAAGGGGGGCATGAGACAAGTGGGGCAGGAGAGGGAAGGACAAAACAGTGCGGAACAGAGACATTGGGAGATCTGTGGAAGGGAGAGGGATGGGGCGGGGAACATGGGGTTTTCAAGATGGACATTACAGGGACTTTCAGGAAGGAAAGCAGGGCATATGAAGGAGGTGGGTTTGGGGTGGATCAATGGGGGTAGAAAAGATCATGGTTTTGGATGGGGGAAGATAAGAGATGGTGATGAACAGCTGTTTTGAAGGCCTGGAAGGAGTGGGATTGAAGAGAGTGTGGGAGTTTGTTCAAAAGGTGGGGAAAAAAAATGAATGAAAGAATGAAGGTGAGCAGTGATTCTGATTTTGGTCGTTTTACCAGAAGGGGCTTGCTGGCGGAAATCGAACGAACAGAAATCATGTGCTACTTTTGACTCACCCTGCATGTATATATATATATATATATATATATATATATATATATATATATATATATATATATATATATATATATATATATATATATATATATATATATATATATACATATATATATATATATATATATATATATACAGTATATATATATATATACAGTATATATGTATATATATATATATATATACACATTATATATATACAGTATATATATATACATTATATATATATGCAGTATATATATACAGTATATATATACATTATATATATATATATATATATATGCAGTATATATATATATGTATGTATATCTATATATGTATATATGTACATAAATGTATATATATATATATATGTATATGTATATATGTACATATATATAAATATATATATATATATATATATATATATATATATATATAAATAAATATATATATATATATATTGTTGTGGTTGACGAAATTCACAAACCACCATTCAGGTCCCTTTGGTGAGATATCTCTGTAAGTATATGTGTAGTTAGGCCCAAACCCGTTGTCGAGAGGGAATAAATGTCATTCAGTCGGGCTGCGACTCTTCAGGATAGCCGTTTTTCTTTTACTATCTTTATTTTGGACTAGCCGCCATTACTACCACCACCAACCACGTCTCAACAGCCATCACACAACAACCACCAACCACAACGCCGCTTCACAACAACCACCAACCACAACGCCGCTTCGCAACAACAACCACCAACCACAACGCCGCTTCACAACAACCACCAACCACAATGCCGCTTCACAACAACCACCAACCACAACGCCGCTTCACAACAACAACCACCAACCACAACGCCGCTTCACAACAACAGCCACCGTCACAACTCGCCACCGTCGCATCGCCACCATTCTCGCGCCACTTGTGGGCACCGCTACTGGACTCGTGTAGGGCGCGCACCGAGCAGCGTGTTCAGAGACATCACAGACTTTCCGAAGAAAAACGGATCAAAAACGACTCACGCCCACTTTTGTTCCGTCCAATCGGTGAGCGAGGGGCGATTTGGCCCCGCCTCCAGGGCGTTGGAGGGCGGTCGCTATATGCAAATACATGGATCAAAAAGCATTCACGCCCACTTTTCCTCGGTCCAATGGGGAGCCAGTTAGAGGTGAAGGGTCGGAGGCAGAGGGTCAAGGGTGAAAGAGCGAAGCCACAGGGCTTATATAAACGGCTGCGTTCGTCAGTCAAGTTAGTTCAGTGGGGAGTTGTGCGGAGTTCAAGAGAGTCGTCGGTGGAGCTGGAAAGAAGTGGGAGAAATCAAGAATGAAGAGTTGGGGCGAGCCAAGAGAGGAGACGGAGAGGGCGAGTAGACGGAGCTGTGGAGAGGTGACGGCGGCGAAGGAGGACGAGGGGGTGCTCGCGTCGGTGCCGGGAGCTGCACAGGGAGAGGCCAGTAACGCGACCGAGGTCGAGGAGGAGACGCTCGCCACGGGACCCGAGACAGGGTGATATCCTCCTTCCCCCGAGCATCAGCAACCCCCTCCTGTTTCCCCCCGCGCTGAGATAGTGCGACAAAGGGGGCCCCTTTCCCACCCCCCTACCAGACACTGTCCGCGAGGCCCGCGGAGTTGAGCCACCACCGCCACTTCGCGTCTCATCATCAGACGGGTAGGCCCGACCCGGTCTCGGCCCCAGGCCCGCCTCATCCTGGAGGGTGGTTCCCTTTTCTTTTGCTTTGGGAATATGTGTTGTCGGCGCCGTCTATGAAGTAAAATTGTATAAGTGTTGCCGTGTGCCCGGTAGTCGGTTAGATCTGCATTGTTGCATTTGCTTTTTGTGTAATATTGCATTGTCTTCTTCTTTTACATGTGCTTTTGGTGTAATTGTATATGTGTGCTTTCCGTTCATCGCGAAATAAATGTGCTTATTGTTGAACTGTTTTCCCGCTTCGCTTCGTCTTTTCTTTCATTGAATCTCCATCTTGCTTCACGTAAAGGGTTGGTCGTGGGCTAAAAACGCCCGATAATTAATCGAACCGTCGAGGCCGACGAATAACACCGCTTGGTTATCCCGATAGTACGGAACGGGTCGCTTAAAGTGGCCCGTGTCCGAAGTCGACCTGCGGCGCGGTGCGATCGCCCGGTCTACCCTCCGTGTGGGTACTTTGGTAGGTCGAATTTGGCGAGCAACCCTATCCCACGCGGGGGCCGATTGGCACGATCGTGGTGAGACCGAAAGGTCCACCCGTGACTGGTTCCCGGCGTTAGTCCGAGAGGGTCACGACTGGATTGTCCGTCCGGTGGGCGACGTGCCGCGATTCGAGTTACGTGGCCGTTCGCACGCCGGCGGGCGCGAATCTGCAACAATATATATATATATATATATATATATATATATATATATATATATATATATATATATATATATATATATATATATATATATATATATATATGTCGAGATCATGTTCCACCGCTGATTGAAATCTAGCAATGTCCACACTGATCATGGTAGAGTAGAGCCTTTTAATTCACATCAAAAGAGTACATGACAAAGTGAGACAGAGACTACCTACAGTATCCCAGCTCAGTCAAACTCTCTCTGGCCCGCAAGCAGTTTGGTTTGCTTTATATATACTTTTTCCTGCTCATCTGTTTTCATGATTTCCCCAACTTCCATCAGGTTTCTTTGAAAGTAACAACACCTCAGCACTGGTTCTCTCCTGACCTGACAAAGCATTGATCTTTTCACTAGCAAGAAGATCTGTTATTGGTCAGGCAGATCTTTATCACAATATATATTATCTTCTCATTCTACTGCAAGATATTCCCTTTTGAACTATACCAAAACAGTGCTGATTTATGATCGGGCTTCTCCGAGCTCAAGGCTCAAAGAATGTTGTTACAAGGGCCAACAAGAAAGCCAGATGTTCAGCTGCATGACAAAGAGAGAGCGAGAGAGAGATAGCCTACTTGCTTTGACTACCAACAGTCAAAAACTGTAGCTTACTGAGAGCATTTTAAATGCTTTGGCTTCCTCAATTAAGAAAAGGTAATCTGACTAAAAATGTCTGCTCTCATCTTGAGAGCTGTTCAACAGCTCCACATTTGCCCCTCTGTTACTTAGAAACATAGTGGAAAAGGAACACCACAATCATAATAATTTTTAGAGATGGAATCTCGATGGAGCGGTAAGGTGGTAGACGGGAGTCTTTTCTATAGGTGGCACACCCTTATGAGTAGCTCCAAGTGGGCCATAACGTCACGAAAGCTCCGCCCGCACTTTCTAGCCTCATAGAAAAGCCCCCCCTCTACCATCCTGACCAGCCCACCAATACCCCACCCCTCTGTAGTATAGTGGATACATTTCAACAATTATGACTTGAATATAGGTCATGAGGAAGCAAAATTACTTTTCAAAAACAACACTCACAGAAAGAATTATTTCACACACAAAAAAAAATACATGTATTTTTTAACTAACTATGGTTCTTTATGAACATCAAATAAGAATATAATTTTTATAAACAACAAGTAAGAATATATAATTTTTTTTGCTATTTATTGTGTTCTTTATGAACAAAAAAACAAGAATATAATTTATAGAAACAACAAGTAAGAATATATAAATATCGTGTTCTTTATGAACAAAAAAAAAACAAGAATATAATTTTTATAAACTGCAAGCCAGAGTAAAAGAAAATTTTAAAGAAAATCCCAATATTTTCCAACAAGGCAATGTTTAGATAATATTTCTTTCCATCCGCTTCATTGGTACAAGCAATTCGAGACACTCATCCAATGTGAGTTTGAGCAGAGTGTTTACTCCCGAAAGCACTAGTGTCTGTACTTTCATATTTCCCAAAAAAATAATACCACCATCACGGTGTCTCGACTAAATTTTAAACTAGGTTCTTCATTTTCTGGGTTTTCTGGGTTTTCAGAGATGGTTGGTCCAGGGGAACTTCATGCACCACCATTGTGTCACTGTGGTAAATTTTCACACACACACACACACACACACACACACACACACACACACACACACACACACACACACACACACACACCATTACTTTTATGCCACGATGACAATAACACTGAATATCATAAGGGCAACGATCAATATGTGGAATATCCATGTTCCCCCTTCACCAAACACTTCTATTACCCATGATCTGAACCCTTCTTCCTTAAAATAGTCATGGTACTCTGCAGTTACCTTCCTTAGGTGTTCCGCTAGGTCACAGAAATATACCATTTAATGATTTCTGGGATTCTGCAAGATTATTTATTCGTATCCTTATCTCTATCCTTGTCCCAGTTAACCCTTCATGTAACAATATGCCTCGTTTCAGGCGTACAGTGCCTATGTCCCCTTCATCCCATGTCACACGAGGTGCATAAAAGTGTTTTCCCATCCACACCTTTCTCATGCAATTGGTCCCAATGTTTACCTTTTTCCCCTACTGTCGACCTACAAAAACATTCTGCTCTCACTATCTGTTTTTGTCCATATTATCACGATTATGCACATGCTAATCAAAAGCACTGCTGCATCTGTCATGAACCTCCAGTAACATTCTCTCCACTTGCAGATTTCCTTTCTTTCTCTTTACAGCTTCCTGCATCCTCTTTTGTCGTGAGATGCGTGAGTCCATGATTAGCTTACCTTCTCACTTGACAGCTACGTGAGTAACCAGTAATACCTGGTCATTTCAAAGTTCATCGATACAGGGGAATGGATGGAGATGGTCGCAAAACACAAATGAGCATGATGGATGCACGGGCTGCCTGCAGGGCAGTCCTTGCAAAACTGGATGTTCCTGGCGCACATGGTGATGGATGGACACAGGGGCAAACGCAAACAAGGGCTAGCAGGCATGGGGTCATGGCAGAGGCAGGCAAACTGGGTATGGCAAGGCAAGCCCATGCAGAACAGGCCGCTGCAGCACAACAGGCCGGCAGGTGAAGCTGGCCAGCCTCTGGTGTGGTTCCAACAGGTCTGGAGGGAGTGCGGTGGTGCCGGTTGCTCTGAAGGCAGGCTCGGACCTAGCCTACTGTCTCCCCCCACTCTATCACCTTTGCCTGTCTCTGTCCATACCCACTCCCTTAATTTGCCACACAGCACAACAAAATTTAGCCCCTCTTTATTTTTATTATTTTTACTTCCCTTTTATAATTGTCTCCCTAACCCCCTTTATCGTCTTTGTCTGGCTAACCTATCCTGTCAACCTAGCCTACTCCCAACCGCTACGTTCCCTCTCTGGAGGGGAATAGGGAGAGACTAGCGTCCTGTCTTGAGGCCCAACGAAGCCTCAGAATGGCCTCCTCAGAGTTCAGCAATCTACCAAGGTAGGTCCAGTGGCCTACAACGAGCGAAGGGATGGATTGTGCGAAGGGGTACATCTCCTATCTTCCCTAACATTCATTTACCTGAAACTACCCCGGAGCTTTCAAAAATGCCTCACACTTTTAAACTATCGGTTCTAAAAACCATGATTCCCGTCGCCTGTGTTGGTGTCCGTCTTAAATTTGGGCCTCGCCCTCAAATTTTCATTCGTGCCCTCGCACAATTTCCTGGCTGGGCAGCATGGCTCAACTGGTAGGAACTCCCCCTCTGCCGAACTCTAAGCATGGCACCCCCAGGCCCACAGGCTGCCCCGAGCCTAGCTGCTCCCTATAAACGCGGGGGGTTGCCCTCTCTGAGATTGCCCCCCTCCAATGCCCACGTGGCGTGTTGATGCCCCGGGTCCCTTTCCGAGGGTCGCCCGTGCCCACTACGCTGCCCCCGTGGCATTCTGGCGCTACGGGTCCCGTTTCCGACGGGTCGCCCGTGCCCACTACATTAACCCGGCCCCTCTTGGGCCCTTGGCCTACTCTGGCCGACTAGTCCGGTGCCCGGGGTGCCCACTAAACAAAACTCAACTTTCCACAGCCACGCTCCCAGCCAGTCCATGAGCTCCTGCACCCCTCCAAACGGGTTTCGTGCCTTCTCTCGACACCAACAACAAAACGACTTCCTTTCACGAAATTTTACTACCCACTAACTAACATTAAACTGACCTCGGGGTATCTTGGGTGGGAATCACTCCTCCCCCCAATCAGTCATCGCACCATGCATAGCACATTCGCTCCACTCACACACTTGGGCCTGCTATCCCACACTCATTCCTCACACACTTTCCATTTCACAACTCACACCAACACTCTATACTGCCATCCTTCCTAATTAAATCCCCTGACAAACTCGTGCTCCTTCGTCATCCCTTACATCAATGCACATTCCATTTACTCTACGTAGCTAAGCTACGTCTCCACTACACATTTCCCGTCTGTCCGTGTCTCCGAAAATCAAAAAATTCCCATTTCCTAAATCTGAACTGAAATCCCTCTAACTAATCCATTCCACGGGCTCCATGAGGTCTTGTCCCTGCCCTATGAAGCCGGTCTAACTATGACTAACCCTTCCCCATAACTAGTAGTTCCTGTGCCCCCAAGCAAGGGGGTCTTCCACCCCCACCCTGGGGCTCTTGTCCACTCTAAGTGGCGAGGCTCGCTTTACTTCTTTTTTTCTTCTTCTTGCGCACACCAGCACGGCAACTCACAGCCTGCGCTCTTTCCCCGTAACATCACAGCAGCTGTTCTCGTTTCTCGTCCCCTTGGACGGTAACATCCGGCAGGGATTCCCTTCTCCTGGATTTCAACCATGCAGCCATGACGTCACTGCGCATCCCAAAGCAAGCCCCGCGTTCGAGGGGTTCTCCATGCGAGCACATGTGCTCTGCCCGTCCGTAACCTGCGCCGCGGAATCCCCGATGACGTCACTCGCACCCCGAACCTGCACGATTTCTCGCACAAGCCGGGGTACGCATAACGCATCAGGGGAGCCGCTTCGCACGCTCTACGAACAGAACGTGCAGTGCAGGCCACATGGAGCTTTACACACACGCTCGCTTGGAGAACCCGTCCGATCTGAATTCACATTTCCAGCCTAACTTCTGTCCGTCCCGCGGGATCGGCTTGTATCCACCGCAGACGTTTCCGGACCGGATTTCACTCGTGCAGACACGCAAGTGGCGGCCTCGTGCGTAGTACAGCACGGACCCCGTGCTCGCTGCTGTGCCAATCCGGCACGGTCCTCAAAACAGCTACGGCCGCTACCCGGCTTTTGTCCCTCATCTGTCGCAGTTGTCGTCGCCATTCAACGCGCACACTTCTGTGTGCCACGACGCTCACACACCTCACCATTACACTAGGACATGCGGTTGCGGTCTCCCGCATGCTAACCGCCATCTCCCTCTCATACCGCCACCTCACACACGCGGTCTCTCTCACACACCATACTACTCACACACGCGGTTCCTGTCACACGCGGTGTTTCATCCACACTCGGTGTTTCATCCACACGCGGTGCTTCATCCACACGCGGTGTTTCATCCACACACGGTGTTTCATCCAAACGCAGTGTTTCATCCACACGCAGTGTTTCATACACACACGGTGCCTCATCCACAAACGGTGTTTCATCCACACGCGGTGCTTGGTCCACACGCGGTGCTTGATCCACACGGGGTGTTTCATCCACACGCGGTGTTTCATCCACACACGGTGCTTCATCCACACACGGTGCTTCATCCACACACGGTGCTTCATCCACACACGGTGCTTCATCCACACACGGTGCTTCATCCACACATGGTGCTTCATCCACTGGCTGTGTTTCATCCACACGCGCTGTTTCACCCACACGCGGTGTTTCACCCACACGCGGTGCTTCATCCACACACGGTGTTTCATCCACTCCTGGTGCCTCATCCACACGCGGTGTTTCATCCACACGCGGTGTTTCATCCACACGCAGTGCTTCATACACACACGGTGCTTCATACACACACGGTGCTTCATACACACACGGTGCTTCATACACACACGGTTCCACGAACCACGAACCACGAAGAAGACGAAGAAGAAGAAGCCACCATTCACAGCTTGAGCCGAGTAACCAGCTCAACTTCCTTCGAAAACAAAGCAGCTCAAAGCAAAAAGTTCTCCCAAGCCAAGCAGAAGCCGAAGCTCACTGAACCACCAAAGCAAAAAGCCTCCAAAAAGCCTCCTCCCAAGCCAGGCCTCAGCTGAAGCTCACTGAGCCAGCCGAAGCAAAAAGCTTCCGAAGGCCTCAACTCTAACCCAAGCCAAACAGGACCCGAAGGTCTGCTGAGCAACTACCCTCAACTGAAGCAAAAAGCTTACTACTCAACTTCAAAGAAAGGATCTCGTCCTTATCCTTCTCCGCACCCCCTCCCTCTCGCCCGACGTGACTCATGCCCTCGTGCTCCATCCCCCGCTCAATCACGGGTGGGAGGGAGTTGTTGACATCATGAATCACGGGACGGCAGGATTCTTCTTCCTCTTCGCAGAAGAGAGGGAGGGATGTCTCCATTGTTTCGTTCCCGAACTATTAAATTGATCCGCAGCGCATCTAGCCGATTTCTGAACATTTAAACAATGGAAGGTGAGCTATCTAGGGAACAAGCACTTATCGACATAGTTGACGAAAGGAACCTGAATGTTGTGTGCAATCGAATTCCCAAATTATTAACAATATATATATATATATATATATATATATATATATATATATATATATATATATATATATATATATATATATATATATATATATATATATATATATATGTATATATATATATATATATATATATATATATATATATATATATATATATATATATATATATATATATATGTATATATATATATATATATATATATATATATATATATATCTATATATATGTATATGTATATATATGTATATATATATATATATATATATGTATATATATATATGTATATATATATATATATTGTTGTGGTTGACGAAATTCACAAACCACCATTCAGGTCCCTTAGGTGAGATATCTCGGTAAGTATATGTGTAGTTAGGCCCAAACCCGTTGTCTAGAGGGAATAAATGTCAATCAGTCGGGCTGCGACTCTTCAGGATAGCCGTTTTTCTTTTACTATCTTTATTTTGGACCAGCCGCCATTACTACCACCACCAACCACGTCC
Organism: Eptatretus burgeri; assembly: GCF_056783735.1. Classification (NCBI taxonomy): domain Eukaryota; kingdom Metazoa; phylum Chordata; class Myxini; order Myxiniformes; family Myxinidae; genus Eptatretus; species Eptatretus burgeri. The sequence goes on along the minus strand of NC_140962.1, from coordinate 152,666,091 downwards.
CACAACGCCGCTTCACAACAACCACCAACCACAACGCCGCTTCGCAACAACAACCACCAACCACAACGCCGCTTTTTTCCACAACCGCCACGACCTTTACCGTCACAACTCGCCACCATCGCATCCATACCATCTCGCGCCACTCGTGGGCGCCGATGCTGGACTCGTGCGGGGCGCGCACCGAGCAGCGTGTTCAGAGACATCACAGACTTTCCGAAGAAAAACGGATCAAAAACGACTCACGCCCACTTTTGTTCCGTCCAATCGGTGAGCGAGGGGCGATTTGGCCCCGCCTCCAGGGCGTTGGAGGGCGGTCGCTATATGCAAATACATGGATCAAAAAGCATTCACGCCCACTTTTCCTCGGGCCAATGGGGAGCCAGTTAGAGAGGTGAAGGGTCGGAGGCAGAGGGTCAAGGGTGAAAGAGCGAAGCCACGGGGCTTATATAAACGGCTGCGTTCATCAGT
>NC_140962.1:152648123-152660623 GCF_056783735.1 Eptatretus burgeri | reverse complement strand
AGTGTCACAGTAAGATTGGCATGTCCCTCTCCTGGTGTGTCGGGTCACCAATCTTACAAAGAAATTCACACTCTATGCACACGACTTAACATTCTAATTATGGATTTGAACGAGAGGGCATTCAATTTTACTTTTAACACCAATATTTGCATAGGAGCAGAACATTCAAAGGTTCAAAGTTCTTTCACGTGTTCGCTCCTTCATGCCCCTTCCCGGCAGTATTGTCCATTCACCCCTGAGGGTTTCCTCACTTTGTGGCCTTATTGGCCTCTCACCAGGTGAGTTCAGTTGGCCCAGTGGCCTAATCTCACAAAGAGTTCTTCGGCCCACTGAGCCCACAAAATGGCATGCATCTTCGGCCACAACGGCCCACAAAAGCACTTTGGCCTCAATGGCCCACAAAAATGCTTTGGCCCATATGGCCTACTCACAAGCAGCAGCAGGCAACAAGCCCTGCGTTGGACAGCAGGTGACACAGCAATGGCGGCACGGTGATATCGATGGTAAGCAAATGCAGTTTGGAGGTGTTCTTGAGGACGCAAATGGGTGTGATGACCTCAGACCAGGTGAGATGGAGTGTACCCTTAACCTTCCTTGCCTGACTTGCTATGGCAGGACTTGTTTTGGTTAAGTTCTCTTTTTTTTTTCCTTTTACAGACAGAATGGTGTGTTTCTTACTCAACTGTTATCTTCGTCGATGTGTGCTCATGACATACTGGTGGCATATCTGGCACTTGGAGAGGGTGACCTAGCCTGGCCCTTGTTAAAAAATTCTCCCATCAACACTACTCCTACCAGGTGTCACACATGAATGGTGCGGAGGAGAGTCCATCGAACCTAACCATTCACTTTTAGCTCTCGACAATGCAACCAAACCCTGCTATGGCTAGAATGATCCTAATGACCCATTTTTCCCGACCTGGCACACTGCTCCATTCTATTAAACCTGGGCAAAGCCCTTATTTGTCTTTTTCCATTTGGTGGCGCCAGGCATAACTCGCTGGCTGTGGAGTGTGACTGCTACTAGGCCTCTTTGCCTGCTTCCAATTGGGGGTGGAAGACACCCAGCGACCTCAGGGTTCACCTGAGCATACTTCTGGCGCTCCTAAGGGGTGGCTCTCTCTAGCCCCCATACTGTGCACTACTAGCACCCACACTGTGCTCTCATAGCACCCACACTGTCCTCTCCTGGCACTAAAACCTACCTTGCTCTCCTGGCACTGAACTCTACCATGCTCTCCTGGCACTGAACCTACCGTGCTCTCCTGGCACCTCTGACAGCCTTCACCTGCCAGGAACCCCCAAAGCCCTGGTTCCCTATTTCCCGACTCAAACTCTTCCAATACCATGTCACACTACCAGTCAGTATCCCCATACCTTGGCCTGCACCTACCCCTCGCAGTCTGCCTGCACAATGGAACAGCAGCCAAAATCCATGTCAAATCCTCTAAGTCCCCCTAACCTACACTGACTTGGTTAAGAGACTCCTACCGTCAGTGTACGTTGTTCGCACTCACTCTCCTCATCTGCACAATTACGCCATTCACCCCAAACACTTTAGTCCTTCACTCCACAGTGCCGCACACCCAGTCCACAACACCATCCAACACCTTTCACGTTTTTGTGAAAACAAAAACACACCAGTCCCTCGAATCCCACTTGGTCATCAAAATCAAATCAAATTTGCGAGCGTCGTTTTTTTCTTTCTCGCGCCTCTCGTAACCAATGTCCGGGGTGCGAAATGAACCATAGGTCCAAATATCCCGCTCCTGACTACCAAATGTTACGCTTTCAGATGGTGTCGTTCGACGGGTGTCAGCTTCAATCTGTAGCCATTTTTTATTTCTTTTAAACGAATCGGGCGAATTTATTCATCTGGGGCAGATCGGGGAAATAAAACACAAGCAAAACATTCACAATGTTTTAATTAATCTATAACCCGTTCTAAACTAGGGAACTACGGATTACGGGTTTCGAGGGGGGTCCCTACCGAGATATACCTTAAACAACATGCGGACAAGACATAGACAGCATGCAGACAAGACAGAGTACTTGGTGATGTTTCATGGACGAGAGGAAAGTGTCAAAAGCACAAATGTCGCTCGTAACAAGCGGATGTCCACGGATTCACGCCCCAAGCTCGAGCACGCCGCGTGGAAAAATGGAGCATTGTACTCTTGCTCCCAGCAGCACCCGCGCACGCAGCCTCAGCGCATTCAGACCCCGCGTAATGTCGACTGCACCAGACCGTCAGGTCGATGGTGGTATGCTCCAGCTGGCTTTTCACAAGGTCCAGCATTCAAGTCCAGGCCTGGCCTGTTCACCAGCCAAGGCCAAATCGAGGTGCCGGGCTCCAGCAGGCTGGGTCCATGGGATTCCAAAACGTCGTCGAGCCGTGAGGTGAGCCGGGACAGTCAGAGGCTCCGTCGTCAGACGCAGGTTGAACCTGTCGATCACCTCCTCTCGATGGAGACTCCAGACTCATCACCGACTCATACTCTCCCTCAGAATCACCACTGTCTTTTCTTCTTTCTGCTTTCCTCGAAGCCCGACTGCTCAACTCCGTCCTCTCAGTTCTTACCACCTTGTCTTTTCCGGGGTGCGCCCCTTTTCGAAGCCGACAAACTCCTCCCCTTAGTTTCACTTCCACTTTTTGGCCACTCCCCCCTCTCAGCACTGGGCGGAGTCTCGCCCAGAGAGAGGAAGGAAGAAGAAGCAGGATCTCTCGATGCACCACCACTGCACAAACAAATAACAGCCTGTGACACCTCCTGTCACACATGTAACGTCAAATTACTGAACAACCTGGCTAAACATGCATTTAATGGGGGATCTGGGCTCATCCTATATTTAGTAGCATACGAAGGGCCATTTCCGTAACAGCCAGAGAGAAGTCACCAGCCAGCGGCATCACGGTCCAGACGACGCTGAGGAGTGAGCGGGCTCTTAAGAGAGCATCAACTTCAAAAGAGCAAGACCCGTTCGCTCTTCTGAGGCGTCGTCGGCTAGGCCCGATCGACCAGGCCACGCAGCTAGGCCTGGACCAACCGAGCTGCCAATACACCAGCTGCCGTGTTGACGACGAGATATCGAGGGTCGCCCAGCGAGTCACCACGAGGGTGGCAGGTAACCTGCGCGGTCTCACAGAGCTCCTGCGGTCTCCACAGCTCCGCAGAACATTAAAGGCCTACTGGAGTACAGGTGCTGTTCTCCCTCTCTCTTTCTTTTCTTTCTGGGTTTTTGCATGGAAGTCTGTGGCACCTTGTCTACAAGTAGAATTGTTATAAGTGTACATAATAAATAGACAACGGCTGTGGGTTTTTCTTGCTCGTGTCCTGTCCCTTACCCCCCCCCCCCATTCATTGCATACGTGCCTGCATTGAATAAATGTCATTGTTTGAATATACACCTGCTCGTTGCGTCCCTTCCTCCATTGGGCTGCCGTAATTGCGTTCGGAATAATAGCTGGCTTTTAATAGCCAATAAGATAATCGGGTCCGACGGGGCTTGGCGATAATAAACCGCTCGGCAATCGCAAACGGCGCGAACTGCTTAAAGTGGCTCGTGTCCGTACGGGTCCCGTGGAGGTGTAAATCCCTGGCATTTCTGTCTGCGCGAATACTTAGATAAATCGACAAATTCGGCGATCAACCCTGTCGCGCATGGACAGAAGCGTTGGCTGATTTACGGTGTGGTTATAAACACACCCGTAGCTGGATTTCAGCGTTGATCCGAAAGCTGCGACTAGGATTGCCATGGTCGGTGGGCGCGTGCGGCCGCGAATTAGCTAAAAGCGGTCGCCCGTACGCCGGCGCGGTGAGAAGCACAACACTGGTGTCAGGAGTGGGATTCAAATCCATCCCACCTCCAAACCAAATTAACAGAACCGGATCAAGGGTGTGCGAGGCGACCCTCCGGTTCCATCAAATTCCGAGCATGGAAAATTTTTATTACCGGTACGCAAAATGGCAGCTCAAGGCGAGCAGGCGCAGGGTGGTTTAGGAATATGTTTTGATGTAGAATCTCTGGCTCAGGCTGAGATCACCATGCAGGACTCCGTTATGCAGGTTGACTATACCCAACAAATAAACGCAGAGCTCGAAATGGGCGCGGGGGCGGAGGCGGCTTTTGACACCCCCCCCTGTCAAATTCTCTCACCGGTCCCCAGCGAAACCATGACCGATAATGGTGGATCGGTCCTGCTAGAGCCATCGGGCATCGCACAGATGGTGGAGATGATCAGACAAGCGATGAGTGGGGATATGCAACAAATGAATAACAAAATGGATACAAATGCGCAGCAAATGAAGAACGAGATGAAAAACGAAATGAAAGAAATGAGGGAGGAGATGCAGCGCGTGGGGCGAGGCCTGCAGGCGGGCATAATGGCGATTGCGTGCGACGAAACGCGAACGGCGGAGCACAAATGGCGGCGCCACGTGTTGGAGCGAACGAGCTGGGGGGGAGTGTGAATTGTGTCGGCCCCGCAATGAAGATGGGGGAGGTCATAATAATTCGGGAGACGTGTTGGACGAGACTCGTAACGGCAGAGAGTGACGGTGACAGAGAGGGAAGAATTAAATGGGGTGACTGAGACGTGTACAAGACGCGTAGAGACGAGGGAGATAATAAAGCAAGAAACGGAGGTAATGAACGAGGTGACGGAATTAACAGAGACACCAAGGGAGACGAGGAAGGAAATAGAAGTATTGCCAGAGACGCGGGAGATAGACCGAGTCGAGAATGGATTAAATAAAACGAAGGAGGAAACAGAGACGAAGATCCAGGAAGAAACTAATAGACACGGAGACAACAGAAATAAAATGTATAGAAACGCAGGAGGTAGAGGAAATAATAATGGAGACGAAGGAAGCAAAAGAGGTGACAGAAACGCAAATAGTCACGGAAACAGACACGGGAGATAGAGGATGAATTGGACGGGGTGAAAGACGAGCACACACAGGTATAGGTAGTGAGGGACAATGGGGAGGAGCTTGGGGAATGTCCCATGACCCAGTGCGAGCAGCAGGATAACCTCCATCAGGAACGAGGGGAGGGAATATGCCCCCTTGAAGCGGATCGCGATGAGGTGGGTCCGGTTGAGCATTGCGAGTTAGAGGGGGCGAATGCTGTGGAAAGGTACACGCGGAGCTTGGGGGGTATGGAGGCCCCGGGATCCCTGGTGGAAGCGAGAATCACCAGTGCGGTTGTCCCGGTGTGTGTGTTTACGAGTGTGGCGAAATGCGTGTTGAAACGCGCGCATCGTGTGGGTGAAAGGCTGTGTGTAAGAGAAACCGCGTGTGTGAGGGAAACAGGTGTGTGAGGGAAACACCGTGTGTGAGGGAAACACCGTGTGTGAGGGAAACAGCATGTGTGAGGGAAATACCATGTGTGAGGGAAACAGCGTGTGTGAGGGAAACACCGTGTGTGAGGGAAACACCGTGTGTGAGGGAAACACCGTGTGTGAGGGAAACACCGTGTGTGAGGGAAACAGCGTGTGTGAGAGAAACAGCGTGTGTGAGGGAAACACCGTGTGTGAGGGAAACACCGTGTGTGAGGGAAACACCGTGTGTGAGGGAAACACCGTGTGTGAGGGAAACACCGTGTGTGAGGGAAACACCGTGTGTGAGGGAAACACCGTGTGTGAGAGATACCGTATGTGTGAGTGAAATGGCAAGCGTGGGTGAAAGGCCGTGTGTGAGATAAACCACATGTGTGAGAGAAACCGTGTGTGTGAGTGAAATGGCAAGCGTGGGTGAAAGGCTGTGTGTAAGAGAAACTGCGTGTGTGAGGGAAACAGCGTGTGTGAGGGAAATACAATGTGTGAAAGAAACCGCGTGTGTGAGGGAAACCGTGTGTGAGGGAAACACCGAGTGTGAAAGAAACTGCATGTGTGAGGGAAACACCGTGTGTGAGGGAAACACCGTGTGTGAAAGAAACCGCGTGTGAGGGAAACAGCGTGTGTGAGAGATACCGTATGTGTGAGTGAAATGGCAAGCGTGGGTGAAAGGCCGTGTGTGAGATAAATCACGTGTGTGAGAGAAACCGTGTGTGTGAGTGAAATGGCAAGCGTGGGTGAAAGGCTGTGTGTAAGAGAAACTGCGTGTGTGAGGGAAACAGCATGTGTGAGGGAAATACCATGTGTGAAAGAAACCGCGTGTGTGAGGGAAACCGTGTGTGAGGGAAACCGTGTGTGAGGGAAACCGTGTGTGAGGGAAACACCGAGTGTGAAAGAAACTGCATGTGTGAGGGAAACAGCGTGTGTGAGGGAAACACCGAGTATGAAAGAAACCGCGTGTGTGAGGGAAACAGCATGTGTGAGGGAAACACCGTGTGTGAGTGAAACAGCGTGTATGAAGGAAACACCATGTGTGAAAGAAACCGCGTGTGTGAGGGAAACAGCATGTGTGAGGGAAACACCGTGTGTGAGTGAAACAGCGTGTATGATGGAAACACCATGTGTGAAAGAAACCGCGTGTGTGAGGGAAACAGCATGTGTGAGGGAAACACCGTGTGTGAGTGAAACAGCGTGTATGAAGGAAACACCATGTGTGAAAGAAACCGCGTGTGTGAGGGAAACAGCGTGTGTGAGGGAAACCGCGTGTGTGAGAGAAACCGTGAGTGAGTGAAATGGCATGCATGGGTGAAAGGCCGTGTGTGAGAGGAACCGCGTGTGTGAGGTCGCGGAATGAAACAGAAATGGCGGTTGGTATGCGAGAACACGCAACCGCATGTCCGAGTGTCATGGCAAGGTGTGTGAGCGTCATGGCACGAGGGAGTGCGTGTGTTGAATGGCGCCGAAGACGGCACCAGACGAGGGACACAGGCCGTGTAGCGGCCGTAGCTGTTTTGGTCAACGTGCCGGATTCGCACGGCAGCGCGCGCGGGTCCGTGCTGTGCTTCGCACGAGGCCGCCGCGTGCGCGCCTGCGCGAGTGAAATCCGGTCCGGAAACGCACGCGGTGGGTGTTAGCTGATCCCACGGACGGACAGAAGCTAGGCTGGATAGATGAATTTGGAACGGATGGGTTCTCCAGGCGAGCGTGTATGTGGAGCAGAGCACATGTGCTCGCGTGGGGAACCCCTCGGAACGCGAGGCTTGCTTGGGATGCGCAGGGTGCCATCGTGGCTGCACAGAGGTTGGAATCCAGCAGGAGGGGAATCCCTGCCGGATGTTACCGTCTGAGAAGGGACGAGGTGTGCGAAGCACAAACAGCTGCCATGACGTCACGGGGAAAGAGCGCAGGTTGCGAGTTGCCGCGCTGGTGCACGCTTTGAAATAAAAGAAAGAAAAGCAAGCCTCACCGTTTCGGGTGAACAGGATTCCTAGGCAGGGGGTGGAAGACCCCCTTGCTTGGGCACAGGAACACCACTAGCTAGCGGGAAGGGTTAGTGTTAGTTAGGCCGGCTTCATGGGGCAGGGACAAGTCCTCATGGGGCCCATGGAATGGATTAGTTAGAGGGATTTTAGTTTAGATTTAGAGTATGGAAAATGGGATTTTTGGACACAAGGACAGACCTTGAATGTGTAGTGGGGACGTAGCTTAGCAACGTGGATTAATAGGATGTGCAGTAGTTTAAGGGATGACGAGGGAGCACGAGATAGTTAGGGGATGCAGTCAGTGGAATGGCAGTGTTCAGCGATGTGAGTTGAGAAATGGAATGGAAACATGTTGAGTGAGTGAGGGCCGGCGGGCCTGAGTGTATGGAGTGAATGTGGTATGCATGGTGCGATGAGTGATTGGGGGGAGGAGTGATTCCCACCCAAGGGACCCCGGGGTCAGAGTAAAATCAGATAGTGGGTGAGTCAAATCGACAAAATGGAGGTCATTTTGCTGTTGGTGCGAATGTTGGCTCGAAACCCGTTTGGAGGGGTGCAGGAGTCCTGTTGACGGGCTGGGAGCATGACTGCGAACGGTGAGTATCGCTTAGTGGGCACCCCGGGCACCGGGCTAGTCAGCCGCGGTAGGCCAAGGGCACAAGAGGGGCCGGGATAGGGTAGTGGGCACGGGTGGGCCCGCATGATGCGGGGCCCATGGCGCCAATAGCCACGTGGGCAGTGTCGTGGGCATGGGAACCCAGGGAAAGGGGCCCGTGGCGCCAGCCTGCCACGTGATCATCGAGGGGGAGTATCCAGGGAGGGCACTCCCCAGGTTTTAGGGAGCTGGTTGGCTCGGAGACAGTCGCAGGGCCCGGGGGTGCCATAGTTGGAGAATCGGCAGAGGGTAGTTCCTGCCAAGGGAGCCACGCGTCCCAGCCACGAAACCGTGCGAGGGCATGGAGGAAAATTGGAGGGAAAGGCCCAAATTTGAGAGGACACCAACACAGGTGACGGGAATCTTGGTTGGTAGAACCAATAGATTAAGTGAGAGGCGGTTTTTGAAAGCCCCAGGGTAGTTTAAGGTGTAATAAATGCTAGGGTAGACAGAGAAGTGTATACCTCCTCACCATCCATCCCTTCGCTTGTTGTGGGCCGCTGGACTCACTGTGGTAAAGAAGATTGCTGAGATCTGAGGAGGCCATTCTGAGGCTTAATTGGGCCTTAAGACAGGACGCTAGCTCTCCTTTATTCCCCTCCAGGAAGGGAACATAGGAGTTGGGAGTAGGCTAGGTGACACGATAGGTTAGCTGGACAGAGACAATAATGTGGGTTAGGGAGACAAATTATAAAAGGAAATAATAAAATAAAACAAACAAAAAATAAGATGGGGATAAATTTGGGTTTTTACAAACTAAGGGGAGTGGGTATGGACAGAGACAGGCAAAGGCGATTGGTTGGGAGGGAGACAGTAGGGTAGATCCGAGCCCGCCTTCAGACCGGCTGGTACCACCGCACTCCCTCCACAAACCTCCAGAACGAGACAAGAGGCCGGCCAGCTTTGTATGCCGGCTTGTTTTTGCTACAGCGGCCTGTTCCGGCCTTGCCTTGCCATGCCTTGTCTGCCTGCCTCTGCCTTGACCCCATGTCTGCGAGCCCTTGCGTTTGCATTTGCCCATGTGTCCATCCATTACCATGTGTGCCAGGATCATCACACAAGTTGCGGGGACTGCCCTGCAGGCAGCCGCACTCGGAGACTGCATTGAGCAGCCGGTGCACCATGTTTTCCATCCATCCATCCATCCGCTCACTTTTGTGTTTGCTTGCGTCAGTACCATCCACTGTTTTGCAAAGACTGCCCTGCAGGCAGCCGCACACGGAGACTGCATTGAGCAGCCCGTGCACCGTGTTTTGCATCCATTCATCCATCCATCTGCACACGGGGACTGCATTGATGCAGCCCGTGCAACATTCATTTCTGTGTTTGCTTGCGGCGGTGCCCATTCAGTGTTCTGCAGGGACTGCCCTGCAGGAAGCTGCACACGGGAACTGCATTGGTGCAGCCCGTGCACCGTTTGTGTTCATACCTGCATTTGTTTCACTAGTACGTGCCCGTAAAAAAAAAAATTAAATTAAAAATAGTAATAATAATAAATAAATAAATCACACAGGCCGTTTCTTCGCTCTCGCGTGCCCGTACGTGCGTGACCCGGAAGCTCGATATTATTCGCAGTTACCATTATTCGCAATTTAGTTTTAATACCCAATTATTCAATTAGCGCCAACGTATTTTACCTTTTCGCAATGTCGTGGCAAGGAAAAACAAAAAGAGAAGAGAAGAGAGAGAGAAAAAAATTTACCTCCTGGTTCGGAGCATACCAGCACTCTGATGTTCCCGAAATTTATACACCGTCTAATATGAAAACGATCATAAGTTGGGCCATTGTGTTTATCTATAAATGCGCATAAGAAATCGAGAAATTATTAGAATACACGGTCATCTCTCTGCGGAAGTCCGTACGTTGTAACCTGTAATGGGGAACATAGCTGTGCTTCCCTTCCCCATCGGCCACGCCCACGCAACAACGTGTCTTCCCATTGGCTTGGTAAATAAATGGCCATAACTTGGGAAGCACTTGTCCGATTAATATCAAACCTTGAAAAGGCACATCCTCAGGTCCCCAGCAATATACCTGGCAAGTTTCAATTAGATCGGACCAGAGGTTGTCGAGAAACAGCGGTCACACACACACACACAGACACAGACATTGCTGGAATTATAGATAGATGAGCCAAAGACTGCATTTGAGCAGCCTGGCTCCCTGCTTCAAAAATGGCCTGTGGGATGGCATATGGCATGCCGGGTTGGGGTGAGTTGCCTCCAGCAGCAAAAGACATGAAAAGGTTCTGTGACAGACAACGAGGCCTTTTGAACAGGCCCCGAAGACATCCGACATTCAGCTGCGGGGGTGCTCACCCTCAAACTATGACTAACTTTGCCATGCCCTTTTTACCACAGAGTCCATCAGTCCTGGGCCATGGTTTCGTGAAAAATGTTTAAGGTTATGGTTAAGGTAAAATTTAAATGAGTTTTGCTCCCCCTGCATGTTTGTCGTAGCGCCGGCAATTATAGTTAAGTCGTCTGAACGAGTGAGTTTGTTTAGTTAGTTACTCAGCCCGTAGGTTATTTACTTTTGGGACACGGATACACCAAATGTCGCACTCAGGGATCCAAAGGTAAATCGTACTTGAGGAAACTTACACATGAAGGCACACGAAAATTTGACGACTCGGGACGAGTCTGTAAAAAGGGGAGGAGAGTAGTGTTACGGTTGTGGAAATTCACAGAACACCATTCAGGTTCCCCGAAGATCAGTTATGTCGATAAGTATGTGTCCAGATAGATTTCACAACTGATGTCTAACAGGAATTTATTCGTGAGCCGGGCTGTGCAATCTTGAGGTAGTATTATTCTTTTCTATCTTTATTTTAAACATCTCCTCACCACCTTAACCAACAACCACCAACATCTTCTCACCATCTTAACCAACAACCGCCAATATCTCCTCACCACCTTCGCGACAACCGCCAACATCCCCTCACAACATCAACAAACAAACAACATCTCCTCACCTTCATCTCCACAGACGCCGCCATCTTTTCGCGAGCAACGGCATTCCACGGACGAGCGGCATCTCCGCCGAGAGATGCGGGGACTCCCTCGTCGGGGCGAGGGCCGGTGATTTCTACCACGAACGCTTTCTCCGCATTTGACGGCAAGATCGAATCAAAATGACAAAAGGGGCGGAGACAGCAGGGGGTGAAGGGTCAGAGGTGAAAGACCAAACACCCCCCCCAAACCCCATAAAAGGTGGGGCTGAGGCCCCGGGAGTCAGTTAGGTACGAGTCTGGGTTCGTGCTCCAGTCTGGGTTTGGAGTGGAGCTCGGAGTGGAAGTCGGGGTTGAGGTCGGAGTGGAGCCTGAAGTCCAGCCAAGCCTGCAGATCCATGCAGAAGTGTGGGTCGGTGGAGGCAGCCGGAGAGAGGTCGCCAGCCAGCGGCATAACGGTCCGGACGACGCTGAGGAGTGAGCAGGCTCTTAAGAGAGCATCAACTCCAAAAGAGCAAGGCCCGTACGCTCCTCTGAGGCATGGTCGGCTAGGCCCGATCGACCAGGCCGCACGGCTAGGCCTGGACCAACCGAGCTGCCAATACACCAGCTGCCGTGTTGATGACGAGACATTGAGGGTCGCCCAGCGAGTCACCACGAGGGTGGCAGGTAACCTGCACGGTCTCGCGGAGCTCCTGCGGTCTGCACAGCTCCGTGGAACATTAAAGGCCTACGGGCCCTGTTCTCCCTCTCTCTTTCTTTTCTTTCTGGGTTTTTGCATGGAAGTCTGTGGCGCCTTGTCTATAAGTAGAATTGTTATAAGTGTACATAATAAATAGGCAACGGCTGTAGGTTTTTCTTGCTCGTGTCCTGTCCCTTACCCCCCCCCCCCCCACCATTCATTGCATACGTGCCTGCATTGAATAAATGTCATTGTTTGAATATACACCTGCTCGTTGCGTCCCTTCCTCCATTGGGCTGCCCTAATTGCGTTCAGAATAATAGCTGGCTTTTAATAGCTGATAAGATAATCGAGTCCGACGGGGCTTGGCGATAATAAACCGCTCGGCAATCGCAAACGTTGTGAGCTGCTTAAAGTGGCTCGTGTCCGTACGGGTCCCGTCGAGATGTAAATCCCTGGCATTTCTGTCTCCGCGAATACTTAGATAAATCGACAAATTCGGCGATCAACCCTGTCACGCGTGGACAGAAGAGTTGGCTGATTTACGGTGTGGTTAAAAACACACCCTAGCTGGATTTTGGCGTTGATCCGAAAGCTGCGACTAGGATTGCCACGGTCAGTGGGCACGTAAGGCCGCGAATTAGCTAAAAGCGGTCGCCCGCACGGTGAGAATCACAACAATGTATATATATATATATATATATATATATATATATATATATATATATATATATATATATATATATATATATATATATATATATATATATATATATTGTTGTGGTTACCAAATTTGCAAACCACCATTCAGGTCCCTTAGGTGAGGTATCTCGGTAAGTACATGTGTAGTTAGGTCCAAACCCGTTGTCTAGTGGGAATACATGTCATTTAT
>NC_140962.1:152574623-152642623 GCF_056783735.1 Eptatretus burgeri | reverse complement strand
CCGGCTGTGTTTGCCTGCAACGGCCTTCTTCTGCGGGCTGTGTTTGCCTGCTGCCTTTGCCATGCCATGCCCACTGCCCCTGTTCACCAGCCCCGTTCAATTTTGCTTTGCCCCCCCCCCCTGTTCATTTCCATGAGCGCCAGGATCCGCAAGGCAACAGTTTGCAAGCTGCGAGAACTGCCCTGTTGGCAGCTACAACACCTGCAGTGGCGGCCCGTGCACCGTGTTTGCGTCCAACCATTCATCCATCCATTTGTCGTGTTCATTGCGTGTGCCACTTGAGCTGGCACGGAGACTGCATTTGTGCAGCCCATGCACCGTTGTGGTTCACTGCGTTCAGTTCAAAAGGGAAGGCCTTGGACTGCGTGTGAGCAGCCGGCCACGTTCCCTGTCACCTGCATTGTTTGAGCCAGAGACTGCATGCGAGCAGCCTGGCTCCCTGCTAACTGCTTTCTTTTTGCAGAGTTCATTGATCCTGGGCCATGGTTTAGTGTAAAATTTGTAAGTTAAGGTAAAATGTACTGTACATATGAGTGCGCCCCCGGCATGTTTGTCTTAGCGCCGGCAATTTTATTTAAGTCGTCCGTGTGAGTGAGTTTGTTTAGGTAGGTACTCAGCCCTTAGATTATTTATTTTGGGGACACGAATACCATGAATGTCACACTCAGGGATCCGTAGGTAAAATGTACTAGGGGAAAACTACACATGATGGCACATGAAAATTTGACGACTCGGGACGAGTCTGTAAAAAGGGGAGGGGGTAGTGTTGTGGTTGACGAAATTCACAAACCACCATTCAGGTCCCTTAGGTGAGATATCTCGGTAAGTATATGTGTAGTTAGGCCCAAACCCGTTGTCTAGAGGGAATAAATGTCATTCACTCGGGCTGCGACTCTTCAGGATAGCCGTTTTTCTTTTACTATCTTTATTTTGGACCAGCCGCCATTACTACCACCACCAACCACGTCTCAACAGCCATCACACAACAACCACCAACCACAACGCCGCTTCACAACAACAACCACCAACCACAACGCCGCTTCACAACAACAACAACCACCAACCACAACGCCGCTTCACAACAACAACCACCAACCACAACGCCGCTTCACAACAACAGCCACGACCTTTACCGTCACAACTCGCCACCATTGCATCACCACCATTCTTGCGCCACTTGTGGGCACCGATACTGGACTCGTGCAGGGCGCGCACCGAGCAGCGTGTTCAGAAACATCACAGACTTTCCGAGAAAAACGGATCAAAAACGACTCACGCCCACTTCTGTTCCGTCCTATCGGAGAGCGTGGGGCGATTTGGCCCCGCCTCCAGGGCGTTGGAGTGAGGACGCTATATGCAAATTCATGGATCAAAAGCATTCACGCCCACTTTTCCTCGGTCCAATGGGGAGCCAGTTAGAGAGGTGAAGGGTCGGAGGCAGAGGGTCAAAGGTGAAGGAGCGAAGCCACGGGGGATATAAACGGCCGCGCTCGCCAAGCAGTTGTGAGTTCGGAGGGGAGAAGCCAGCAGTTCGCAGTTCGAGTTCGCGGTTGGGCAGTTTTGTGAGTTCGGAGGGGAGAAGTCAAGAGTGAAGAGTTGCGACGAGCCAAGAGAGGAGACGGAGAGGGCGATTAGACGGAGCTGTGGAGAGGTGGCGGCGGCGAAGGCGGACGAGGGGGTGCTCGCGTCGGTGCCGGGAGCTGCAGAGGGAGAGGCCAGCAACGCGACCGAGGTCGAGGAGGAGACGCTCGTCGCGGGACCCGAGACAGGGTGATATCCTCCTCTCCCCCGAGCATCAACAACCCTCTCCTGTTCCCCCCCGCGCTGAGATAGTGCGACAAGGGGGGCCCCTTTCCCACCCCCTACCAGACACTGTCCGCGAGGCCCGCGGAGTTGAGGCGCCACCGCCGCTCTGCGTCTCATCATCAGACGGTAGGCCCGACACGGTCTCGGCCCCAGGCCCGCCTCATCCTGGAGGGTGGTTCTTTTCTTTTGCTTTGGGTATACGTGTTGTCGGCACCGTCTGTGAAGTAAAATTGTATAAGTGTTGCCGTGTGCTCGGTAGTCGGATAGCTCTGCATTGTGTTTCTCTTTTATATTTGCTTTTTGTGTAATATTGTGTTTCTTCCCCTTTTACATGTGCTTTTGGTGTAATTGTATATGTGTGCTTTCCGTTCATCGCGAAATAAATGTGAGTTATGTTGAACTGTTTTCCCGCTTCGCTTCGTCTTTTCTTTCATTGAATCTCCATCTTGCTTCACGTAAAGGGTTAGGATATATATATATATATATATATATATATATATATATATATATATATATATATATATATATATATATATATATGCATATACATGCATACATCTTCTTCTTCTTCTTTCGGCTGCTCCCGTTAGGGGTCGCCACAGCGATATACGATATACGCCACAGCGATATACATGCATACATATACGTATGTGTATATATCTGCATATATATGTGCATAGATATATGCATATATATGCATCTTCTTCTTAGAGCCTGGTGTTGGCGCAGTGGTTAGGGCAGCGGCTTGAGATCCAAAAGGTCCTGAGTTCAAGCCCCGTTGGGCCACTGAATTAATATACCAGGGGGTTGACTCAGCCTGTCATCCTTCCGAGGTCGGCGAAGTGAGTACCAGTGTACTGGGCCGGTGTATACCCCGGTTAAAATAGGTGTACCCGATCCCTGTGTTGTAAGAGGCGACCAGGGTTGCGTCAGGAAGGGCATCCGGCGTAAAACATGTGCCAAATCACTATGCGGATCATAACGGATGATCCGCTGTGGCGACCCCTAACGGGAGCAGCCGAAAGAAGAAGAAATATATATATATATAAATATATATATATATATATATATATATATATATATATATATATATATATGTTCATTGTTCATAAATATATATGTATATAAATAAATAAATAAATATATACTGTATATATATGTATATATTTATTTATATTAATATATATTTGCTGCGGCCCGGAGTTCAGGGCTTGCCACGAGTTGGAAGCACTCGAGTTTCTCCCAAACATTTAGTCCTGAAGCAGCCAACCACAGATAACTCTCAGGTCCAATGAGCTGCAGTTCTTCCACACGCATCACCGTTTGACTTCGACTACTAGCCGAGCAGGGTTATGCTTCAATGTTTCTGCGATACCTTTCTATTTGCACGGCAACCTTACTGGTGGGCATGCCCTCAGCGCCCCTCCTGGTGATCTGCCAAGTGGAACAGATAAGTGCAGCACCGGCTAACAGAGCAAATCCGGTGGGGTACAACTTCCCATCTTACTATATTTGTACACTGTGTCGGACCAATAAAAGAAAGGACAACCGAGACAGATTAGAAATGACAAATAATTATTTATTACACCCACACAATCAATCATTTAAAAGCAAGTATTTTCAGGGAAGAAAAAGGCACAAAAGAACAGATTTACCGAACACGCATTCTTTCTTCCACAATCTTATTTGCACAAGAAACTTGGCCATCAATAAAACAGGGAAGAAGAAGACAAGAAGATGAACTTGAAAGAAAAGTAAAGTACAGAGAAAA
This sequence comes from Eptatretus burgeri, assembly GCF_056783735.1. Lineage (NCBI taxonomy): Eukaryota > Metazoa > Chordata > Myxini > Myxiniformes > Myxinidae > Eptatretus > Eptatretus burgeri. Next base: position 152,639,046 of record NC_140962.1, on the reverse strand, counting down.
GAAAAGAAAAGTAGGGTCTATTCTTATCTCCCTCCCTCACACACCCAATGGGACTACGCCATAGTCCAAATAAGCTGGAGAATGCGGGGGAAAGGATGGAGAAGATGGGCAGTGGCAATGCGGCATGGTGGGACATGCAGCCACGTTCCTGAGGTGTCCAGACCCAGCAGGCAAGTTCACTCCGACATGCAACATATGCGACTCGCCCTCCTCTGCCTCAGCTTCTTCCTTTTTTTTTGTATACAATGTCGTATAAGAGCTAACACACAGAACATATAACAAGGGGAGCAGGAGACAAGAGAGGTGGGAGCAGGAAGATCAAAACAGTGGGAAACAGAGACCTGAGGAGATCTGTTGAGGGGAGAGCAATGGGGCAGGATACACAGGGTAAACAAGATGGACACTACAGGGACTCTCAAGAAAGAAAACAGGAAATTTGAAGGAGGTGGGTTTGGGGTGGATTAACGGGGATCGAAAAGATCATGGTTTTAAATGGGGGAGGATAAGAGATGGTGGTGAACAGCTGTTTTGAAGACCTGGAGGGAAGAGTGGGATTGAAGAGAGTGTGGGAGTTGGTTCCAAAAGCCGGCAAAAAGAGGAATGAAGGAGTGAAGGTGAGCAGTGATTCTTGATTTTGGTAGTTTCACCAGAAGGGGGTTTTTGGCGGACCTTGAGCGTCCTGCAGAAATATGGGGGGACAGAAGCCTGGTGTTGGCTTAGTGGTTAGGGTGGCGGCTTGGGATCCCAGGGTCCTGAGTTCAAGCCCCGTTGGCTGCTGAATTAATACCAGGGGGTTGACTCAGCCTGTCATCCTTCCGAGGTCGGCGAAATGAGTGCCAGTGTACTGGTCCCGGTGTATGCCCCGGTTAGAATAGGTGTACCATATCCCTGTGTTTCGTAAGAGGCGACCAGGGTTGGCGTCAGGAAGGGCATCCAGCTATAAAACATTGCCTCAAGAAAAAGCCAAACCACAGCAGGGAAAAATGGCTGTAAAAACGGTCATATATATATATATATATATATATATATATATATATATATATATATATATATATATATATATATATATCACAGACAGAGCAGGGGGGTACAAAGCTGGAGAGGAGATGGTAGAAGACAGAAAGACTACCGACCTGCCTGTGGTGAGAGAGTGAGAGACCTAAAGACAGCTTCATCACGGGAAATACCAATCATCCTGAAAGCCTTGATTTCCACAGCGTGAAGCTGAGAAAGATGTGAGGCGGGAGCACCAGCCAGAGGGGAGAGCAGTACTCAAGGCTGCAGATGAAAGCTTTGTAAATGGTTTGAAGCTCAAGTGTGCCAAAGAAGGACTTTGCATGACATAAGATGTCCAGTCGGTGACTGGCTTTGGAGGCCAGCTTCGAGATGTGGCTTTCCCAGGAAAGATCATGGCAGAGAGGGAGGCCAAAAATCTTGAATGAAAGGACTTCTTCAAGGAGATTGTTGAGAAAGTAGATGGGGGTGGGGGGGGGGGAATTCCAGACAGTCCTTTCAGAGAGACAAAGTGGGAGTGTGAGATTTGTCAGGATTGAAAGACATGTTTTACGTGTTGGACCAGCTTGTGAATTTATTTTTATTTCATTCGTCTTTGTGGAGATCAGGATGTCACTTTTTTTGTCTCTGAGCTTTCTGCTCCTTTCTGCTCATATGACATGGCTTTATCCCACAAGGACGAGTACCAGTTCCGAGCACCTTTCTCCTTGCAGGACATCGCTTTCGTCTCGTCCCTTGTATTCATCTTCCTCTTCTTCATATCGCTTTCTCTGTCTCGGCTCGTGCGAGCCTCCTCCTCATTGGTCCCCATCTGATGTGGGTGGGTCCATGATGCAGCTTGTGGGAAACGCCGCGTCATTTTCAATGCAGCCCCCACCCTCCCTTCGTGCAACCAAGGCCATTATGAAAGCCCCCGCTCCCTCCCTCGTGCACAAACATGGTGGTTCATGGTGCAGTCCCCACTGTAACCTGCCTGTGAGATGTGTCGTACCCTCCCATGCACGAGAAAAGCACTGCACCTCAAACATGCATGTGAGAATGGACACAGTCTCACGCGGTGAAAGTAATCCCATCAGCCCGAAGGATTATGACCAAAGACAGATCGAATGTGCCCAACCAAACAATGTGTGAATGGAGTGAAGATGGAGAGGGACGCCACTGGACGGGGCTGAAGGTAAGACCGATGGGGTGAAGGAGGGATTGTTGAAAGGAGCAGGGGGTAGGGGGAGAGACATCATGCTGGGAAAACATGAACTAACCAATGCATGCCACCCTTAAACAAAGAGCAGACTATTTACACAAATAATAATGAAATAACTAATCCTCATGTTTCCTACTTGTCCATGTATGCTCTTCCCATAAGTTTCCAAAACCGTAACAGTACATATATATATATATATATATATATATATATATATATATATATATATATATATATATATATATATATATATATATATATATATATATATATATATATATATATATATATATATATATGCAGCAGAAGGGAAGCTGGGTGTCGTGGGGTGCCTGGACACTCAGTCATTTCAAATTGATGCAAAAGTTTCAGTTTTACTGATAAATTGAAGGTAAGGGTCTATAGAACGATTTTGGTTCGAGTGTGAAGCACCGCGATAATTTGGGGGGTGGAGGGGGTGGAGGGAGTAGTGGGGGGGGGGGGCATTTTTCAATAAAACTGGATTTAAAATAAGACTAAAAAACCTCATGTTGTATTTGAACGCTGACAGACGTTTAGCATTGGCTCTATAATAAGATATAAATGACAAAATGCTTAAAAACATATTTTCCCCGAAATTAGTTTAAAAAGTGGGGAGGGTAAGGGGGGGGTAATAACTCACAGCTCACACCACTCCAGTCCGAAAAAATCGATTGTATTTTTCTTGCTGTTTTTTCCAGAATATTTTCTGAGATGGCAGGGACAACGAGTTGGCATTTGTGCATGTTCTGCCAAAAGCAAACAGAGGAAGAGCTTGTTTGCCCTCTTGCGAATCCCATGGCTAGTCATAGAGAGGGAGCCTACACAGAAATCACCAGCCTTGTAAGTCAATTCAGAGCAATTGGTGCTGCTCCACACCCAGACGTAGAAATTCCAGATGCAGAGTCCATGCACAAGAATCGTGCATCCTGGCACAAATCCTGTCGTCAGCTTTGCAGGACATCTGCACTTGACCATGCAAAAAAGCATCATTATGAAGGACTGCCTCCAGCAAGAAAAAGATCCCTACGGACCAGCACAGCGGTAAATCATACTGTGTCTCTTCTGTGGTGATGAAACAAATGCAACAGACCATTCTTTCCAGAAGGTCAAACTCACCCCACAGATACACAACAAGGCAGTTGCACTGGGAGAAGACCGTGTTATGGCACTCATGGCAGAAGGTGATCTGGTAGCCTTCGAAGCAAAGTATCACAGGAATTGCTACACATAGTTCAAACGCCATTACGTTGCACTTCGTAAACAAGACACTGTTAGTGAAAACCTTGAAGCCACAACAGAAAATCAATTGCTCCAATTCATAAAGGAAGAAGTCTCTGGAGGTCGCAGATTCTTTGCATTGCAAGATCTGACAGATATGATGACAGAGAGATTGGAACTACATGGAATCCAGAAAGCTGTGAACCGGACACGCCTTAAAGAAACAGTTCTTGAACAGTTCCCGAATTTGACGGAAGAGAAGGGTGTACGAAATCGAGTTTTCCTTGTTTGTTTGAAAACGGCCAGAAAGATCATTTGAGATGCAACTCAAACACCAGATGAGAAAGCACGTACACTACTAATGGCAGCATCGATTCTCCGTAAAGCTGTTTGGGATCATGACACACCATTCAAGTTTGAAGGTTCGTTTCCCAATGGTTACGAACAATCATCTGTTCCACAGCGTATGAAGTATTTCTTCCGCCAACTCCTCGAAGGACCCAAATCATCATCCGAACAAGATAATTCCAGGAAGATCCTCTCTGTGAGTGAAGTTGCTATGCTAAATATGACTTCTCTTTCTGCTTGCTTGAGTTTCGAGCCTCCCCTTGCAGTATTCCTGGCCCTCAAATTGAATTCCCAAACAAGAAGTAAGAAGCTTGTAGAACTACTACACAAATATGCTCTGAGCGTGTCATATAAGAAAGTCCTCACCATTGAAGTGAGCTTTGCACAGGCTGTTGCAGATCAAACGAGGAATAACGGTGATATAATCTGTCCTACAAACTTGTGTCAGCACATTTTCACAGTTGCAGCCCTGGATAACTTGGATCAAAATCCTACATCACGTACTTCCAGCTCTTCCTTCCATGGAACTGGGATTTCAATTTTTCAGTTCCCTTTATCACAGCAGCCTGGGTTAGATCAAGCATGTCTACGAATTACCTCTTACAAAACAGCAACAGGCAGCAGTGGACCCATCCTGCCTCGTTCATATACGTTTTTACCACCTGTAGGTAGGAATCTTGTCACCCAACCTCCGGTAAAGAATGTGCATCCAGGAGCAACGAGTACATTTTATGAGGAGAAACAGCACGAACAGGCATGGATGACTGCAGTATATGACATCCTATATGAGGATCGTGATGCAGAAAAGGACACCAACAATGTGGTCTTCATTCCATGTTGCTCGATCAGATGCTATTGGACAACCCGAAGAAGGCATTGAAGCCCTCCTGCCACTATTCCATGAGAAAGCAGCCACTCCAGAAATGATTCGACATGGAATGGAGCTGGTGAAAAAAACAATTGACCACCTCAACCCACACCAAATACCTGTATTGGTTGTGGACCAACCACTCTATGATCTTGCAAAAAATGCAGTGGACCTTCCAGGACATCTTTGGGGAAGACAAGTTTGTGGTCATGCGAGGTGGACTCCACATTGAAATGGCTTTGTGGAACACCATGGGAGACCTTCTGTGTGAGTCTGGATGGCCTGAAGCCCTCAAAGAAGCTGGGCCTGGTAAGACAGAAGCAGCAGCCACATCGTTTCTGAAAGCGTCCAATGCAATGAGAACAAGATATGCTCATCAAGTTACTGTTGTGGTACTCGACACCATTCTGAAACGAGCCTACAAGGACAGTGGAACAGAAATGGCCCTTGAGGAATGGGTCGTGCTAACTTCTCAAGAGAGCCCAACATTCCAATTCTGGCTACTCGGACACAAGTACCAACAGATCATTCTCATGTTCATCCGTGCACATCGGGAACGGAATTTCAAACTCATGGTCACGACCCTGCGGAAGCTTGTCCCTCTGTTTGCTCTCGATCACCAGAATTATACCAGATGGGTTCCAATCTTTATCCGAGACTTGGAAGATCTCCCAGACAGTGTTCAGGTTGAGTTTGAAATGGGACCCTGGACAATAACTAGAAGCAATCGGCGTTTCTCATCCTTACCGATTGATCAAACACATGAGCAAGCGAACAAAAGTGTAAAAGGAGTAGGTGGCATTATTGGTCTCACAGAGAACCCCGAGATGCTGGAACGCTGGATAGTGACAGGTCCGGAAATCAGCCGTGTCGTTGAGGACTTTACTGGTGTAAAAGACAACGATGATGATGAACAACTCCCTCATCATGAGGAAGGATATGCTTCTCAGCACCGATTTCAATGCCATGTCAAAGATCTGATAGAGGTGTTGCTGAGCAAGGGGAGTTCTTTTGAGGAGCACAGCGAAGACCTGGTTACATTAGACAACAAGGTATGTGGGTCTGTGACTGCAGCTGTATCTGTCCGGAATTTCGAGTCTATGGGACAAGAGCAGTACGACAACTTTAGGAAGAATGTGCTGGACTCAAATGACACACTTCTGACAGCACCTATCAAACAAAACAAGTTACTGTTGTTTCATGAGAAGAAAACACAGAAGACGACTGCAGGTAAACTTAGAATGCAGCACTTCAAACGTCATGCGGAGCTCTATGGACAAGCTTTTGCAGCACTGGACAACCGCGGGGGTGATTTGGAGTTTTTTCGTCATGAATCTTCACCATACCCACCTGCATTATCGTCAGAGGGGTCCCTCAACTCTGTACTAAGTCATATTTGATTGTATACATCATGGAAACCAGTAAAAGCAGTATTATTTCTGCTGATGAGGAGCTAACTGCACCAGATGTTTTCGACTTTGTTGTTGTTGACAGTGGAGTACTGATACACTCCCTTCCTGGTACAAATGTCCAAGGCAAGACCTTTGATTCATATTTCGACAAGGTATTCTGCCCAAGAGTTCGCCATGACTTGAAACGATCGACACGAGTAGACATTGTATGGGACGACTATTGTGCACTCACAATCAAAGGAGGTACAAGGGAAAAACGAGGAACAGGCACCAGACAGCGTGTATGTGGCACTGCCAAAATCCCTGGAAGCTGGCAGAAGTTTCTGGTGAACGTTGATAACAAGAAGGAACTGTTCGCATTCCTATCAAAAAATATAACACAAGAACAGTTCCCAGATGACAAGGATGTCTACATCACTGTAAGTGATCAAGTACACCATGCTGGAAATGATCCACCGATGGATCAATGTAACCATGAGGAAGCTGACACTCGTGTTGTAGTACATCTTCTCCATGCCCTCCAAACATCATCACTTGGGATGGTCCATACTGGAGACACAGATGTTGTGGTAATCCTTCTGAGAAATTTCCATCACATCAAGGCTCTGAATCCTGCCGCAGAAATCTGGATCTCCTTCAAAGCCGGAAAGACAACAAGAATGATCTCCCTGAACACTATTGCCAGAAACCTGGGTACGACAACGTGCAAAGCCATGGCCCTCTTTCACGCATTCACTGGATCAGACAGCACGTCTTCCTTTAAGTTCAAGGGTAAGAGATACTGCTCCAAGGTGATGCAGGAAGTACCGTCCCTCATGGATGATTTCGCAACTATTGTCGACACTCCATTCCAAACATCGCCAAGACTGAAAGAAGTAGCAACGAACTTTGTCTGTAGGCTCTACTCCAATGATCCAAACGAGGGCAACGAGGTTGACCTCCTCCGAATGAGGTTGTTCTCACAGAAGACTAGGGATGTGGAGAGAATTCCCCCAACAAGTGATGCTTTGGGTCAACATATTGAAAGAAGTGTCTTCCAAGCTAGCATCTGGACAACAGCGCACATGTCAATGATGGCTGTCAACAACCCCACTAACCATGAATGGAGGGAAGAGGACGGCAAGCAACTTCCCATTTTAGTATAGTAGATAGTAGAAAAATCGTGCAAATTATGATACAAGCATCAAATTTGGCATTTCTGTTCTGCAGGGCTTTCTGATCAAATCTGCCCAATTTGCCATTTGAAAATCCAAATTTTGAAAAATTTGGATTTTCAAATGGCCAATCAGGCAGATTTGATTAGAATCCCCTGGAGAACAAATGTGCCAAATTTGATGCTTGTATCATCATTTGCACGATTCCTCTCAAAAATTGCTGTTATCTGCCCCACTATTTGGATCTCGCTGCCCCTCACCAAAGATGTATTTCATCTGGATGTGAAGTGCACTTGTACAAGTGCCTGCTCTCGGTGCAAGTGCACGAGGGCAAAGTTGACGTGCACACGTCTTTGCAAGTGTCAATGCGAGAAGTATTTGGCCAACAATTGGCCGACTGGTGTGCCTATATAACTGATTTATTTGCAACTTTCATATTACTTTGTTCAGGGAGTTATTCAAGCAATTGTCAGAACAGTTATGTGTACCCACAACCACATTGTAGAAGTCATAAGATGTTTACAAATTTCACTTTACCATTGAGTCGAAGAAGAATTGTCATGTTATTAAAACAGATTTTACCTTAGCAATCATGCTCTATTTTTGTGGATATGCGTCAACACCGGCAAAATGACTGCGTCTATGGGCAATCTGCTTGAAATATAAGTTGTTTCTCTTGATTCTGAGTCCATAAGTACCCCATATGTTCATATCGACTCTGAATCAAAAGTTAAAGCAATTATTATATTTTGCATAGGCTGCGGAGGGGGGTTGGGTTTTGACCCCCAGCCCCAAATACCCATTTTTCATGTGACAGCTTGACACTCGAACTAAAATTGTTCTATAGCACCTTATCGTCAAATTGGTACCAAAAACAAAACTTTTGCATGAATTTGAAATGAAAAGAAATAATTACCCATGCACAGCCCCCCACTAGTGTGGTTTGGAAGAGCAAAGGGTGGAAATGTAAGATGAATGCCCTGGAAGTGTATACTACTGGTCAAATGTTTTAGAACACCCCCATTTTTCCAGTTTTTACCAAAATTTAAGCAGTTCAAGTCCAGTGAATAACCTGAAATGGTACAAAACTAAGCGGTAAACTGCCAGAGGTTTTAAAAAAAAGTTTACGTCACCAAAAACTGAAAAATAATGTAAATTTCAGAGTTGTTAAAAAAGGCCCTTTTCAGGGAACAAGTAATAGATTAGCAACTGCAGCTGTTCTGCAGCAATGGAAGTAAATTAAGCCTTGAAAGTTGATGCAAACAATTCTACAGGAGTCCCAACTTTTGTTGATTAGTTACAAACCCTTCGTCTGTTTAAAAGCAGTGTTGGAACAGACTGTGTTGCTACACCTCAGAAGCATTATTTGGACAATATTGCACTGCAGGTAGTAGTATATTGCTCTTATAATAGCAAGAAAAAGACAATTAACAAAGGAAGACACAGACCATTATAACCCTTAAAAGTGTAGGTCTTTCCTTTAGAGAAATTGCAAAACAAGTCAAGGTGTCGGTGAGTGCAGTTTCCTACACCATCAAAAGGCACTTGGAAACAGGAGGAAACTCTGACAGGAAGAGATCTGGCAGACCCACAGCCACAACATTCAGAAGACAAGTTTCTGAGAGTCAACAGGTTGCACGATAGGCAGCTCACAGGACAGCAGCTTCAAGCACAGCTTAACACTGGTCGAAGTAAGGAAGTCTCAGTTTCAACTGTGAAGAGAAGACTTCGAGCTGCAGGTTTGACAGGTCGAGTGGCAGTAAGAAAGCCATTGCTGAGATGGAAAAATAATAAAAAGAGGCTTTCCTGGGCCATGAAGCACCACCAGTGATCTACTGAAAACTGGAAGAAGGTCTTATGGACCGATGAATCAAAATTTGAAATCTTCGGTTCATCACGCAGGGTTTTTGTATGCTGTCGAGTAGGCAAAAGGATGGTTCCTCAGTGTGTGACATCAACTGTCAAACATGGAGGAGGAAGTGTGATGATCTGGGGCTCTCTTGCTTGATCCAGTCAGCCTCTTGCACAGAGTGACTGGCACCATGAACCAAAAGGGCTACTACAGCATTTTGCAGCACCATGCAATGCCCCCTGGTCTACGCCTAGTTGGTCAGGGGTTCATACCACAACAAGATAACGACTCAAAACATACCTCCAGGCTATGTCAGAACTACCTTAGAAGAAAAGAACAAGACGGTAGGCTTCAAATCATGGAATGGCCAGCACAGTCTCCAGACTTAAAACCCCATGGAGCTGGTTGGGGATGACCTGTACAAAAGGGTGAAAGCAAAGCAAACCGACAAGTGCAACACATTTGTGGGAACTTCTGCAACAGTGTTGGGAAGAACTTTCCGAACAATATTTGATTTCCATTGTAGAAAGAATGCCACGAGTATGTTTGGCTGTTATATCTGCAAAAGGTGGCTACTTTGATGAGTCAAAAATTTAGATTAAATTTTGTTCAACAAAACGATTCCATTATTTCTTTTTTATCTGCAATTGTTTATTTGTTCAATGCTTTAATTTCAGAGTACATTGAAACATTAAACTGCTAAAATTTCAGTAAAAACTGGAAAAATGAGGGTGTTCTAAAGCTTTTGACCAGTAGTGTAGTGCCAGGCTAGAAAATGACTTTCTCCTCTTAGACCTTTCTCTCCAAATCACTGGAGCATCATGCCTTGATAACACACACCTGGAGATCATCCTCTGTCTGCTTGACAGAATTTAAATGGGCTGCTACAGGAAGAACTATTGTATTTTGGCATAGTGATTGCCACTCTGCTTGCCAGGCGTCACTTAGACTCACAGATGTAGAGATGGCAACAATAGTCATATGACAAGGCATATGTAATGTTGTGAGAAGTGCAGTCAAAGTATTATTTGACAAGCCTTGTCCCTCTGTAGTCTTTCATAATGTCTTGTGACACAATATGATGACATGCTTTAAGGCCCAGTCACACCTTGACGTTTTAGCCAGCAATGGCAACGTATCAAAATGTATGTAAAACGCTGGCTTACGCTGAACTTTTGAGATATATTTTGTAAAGATTCGGACGTATTCATAACGAGTTGGTCGTATGCATAACATATTAGTAACGGACACAGAAAATTTTGCTGTTTTATAGATAACTTATACCAACGAATGCTTAGCCTGTTCACAACCTATGCCCAACGATAGTCTAACTTATGCATAGCGCACTGCACATATCACCGACGATCACGTGGCGTAGCCTATTAAAAGGCTGCAGCACAATGATTCAAATCATAACCGCCGGAGAAATGGAAGTATCAACAACGCAGTCACACCTTGGCGATCTTGCCAGCGTATGTCGACCTCTGAAAAATGAGTCTAAAACGCTGGCGCACGTCGAATACAGTATGGGTATGTTTGGTATACGTGAATAGAATGCTAAAGTACGCTATCATACGTCGTAGTAAGTGGAGTACGTCTTGTAATTTTAAACGTGTTAAACATTTTACGATGTACTTGCCGTATGCCTCACACGTTCCGCATGCGATGGGAATAAGTTGTATGCACGATATGCGATCGTTGGCACACGTTGACAAAAGTTACTTGTAAGTTACTCATAAGTGAAACACGTCGAGGTAATGGTTCGCATCAGTGCTCCAGAATCCCTGGTTTTTTTTTGGGTTTTTTTTTCTTCGGTATGACGGTCATGTTGACACTTCGATTTCTGGTGTGGTTATAATATAATATAATTAATAGGCTGCCGATCAACAATTTAAATCATCACCGCACTCGAAATCGAAGTGTCAACATCACCATCATACCGAAGAAAAAAAAAAACCAGGGAGTCTGGAACACTGACGCGAACCATTACCTTAACGTGTTTCGACTTATGAAAAACTTAGAAGTAATTTGTGTGGACGTGTGTCAACAATCGTGTAACGTGCCTACAACATGTTACTCATAGATTAGAAATAAGTTTCGGGTACGCTAAACATTACCTCGATGCGTTTCAACTTACGATTAACTTACAAGTAACGTGTGTCAACGATCGCATAACGTGCCTACAATTTATGGCCAGCATTATGCGGAACGTGCGAGTCATACGCTGGCATAAGTCGTAAAATTTCAAGCGTGGAAAATTTGAGGACAACCGCAAAGTTCAACGATGAAAGCCAGCGTACTACGACATATGGCAGTGTTTTTCAGCGTGCTCTCAATGTTTCCAAAACTTACCCATAACGTATTCGACGTGTGCTAGCGTTTTAGACAAATTTTTCAAAAATCGGCACAAGCTGGCTAAAACGTCAAGGTGTGACTGGGCCTTAACATCTGTGGCGACTAAATCACCATATTCCTAATCATTCTGCTCAAACATCATTGGAAGAAAAGCAAGAGCAAATGAGGTTTGCTCTGAGGTTCTTATCTTTCCTGTAAGGCAGCAGAATGGTACTGTCACCAAATATAAGCTGAGTGGCTTCATCAGTCAGGAGAAGATTGAAATTGTCCTTGACAGATCTGGCAACACGGCTATTTCTCCAAATGTAGGTCATGACAAAAGGAACTATCTGAATGACACTCGGGAGAGAGCATACCTCCGCCAGGCTGAACAGTTTACGTTTTGTATCCACTGATAAGGCGGATCTGCATCTGGACCTTAAACAAACATTTAATCAGCTTGTTCTCGTCACCTCATCCACCAAGTTGTCATAAGTTGTACACAACTTTTTGAGATATCGTGCTATATATCATGTTTGGCTCTTATCTCTCAATGGTGACGAATCGCTTTTAAAATTCTAGTGCCGAGATCCGGATCTTTACCAAAATTTTTTGAGATATCATGCTCACAGACAGACAGAAAAATAGACAGCGGTGAAAACATAACCTTTGTCCACTTTTGGTGGCGGAGGTAATAAGTCGACTGGAGTTTTTCTTCTTTGCAATCATAGCCTCATCGTGAGAAACTCGTGCAGCTTTCTCATAGGATCATTGATAATTAATCGCAATGCAATACCCTCTCCTGAAATAATCACTCAGTTATTGAACTCGCATACAGAAATTATCCGACATGTCGCAAGGACTGAGAATATGGCATCAAAGTTTTGCACGATGAAGGTGGGACAAATCGTACGTCAAGGATGAATGTGAATCCATCGAGTTGTCGTAAACATCCATGCTGAATCCCTCAGCTGTGAAAAATATCCAGATATCCAGGAAATTCACACTGTCAACCAAAATGTTATCATAGGTGTCCTTAAGAGATGGATGGTAATTATAATTAAATGGTTTAAAAAGTCTAAGAAATAAGAATCATACACACTCCTGGCAGAAACACCAGTTTTCAACTCATTCTATCCAGCAGTTCAGGATGGCTGAGAATTTAAACAAACACAGGCACTTCTGAAATTAGAATATGATTGGAAATAAAGCATCACAAGCAAGCTCAATAAACCATAATCACCAAATTGACAAATCAATCATCACAATCATAATCACCAAATCATAACAATCATAATCATCATCATCGCAACAAGCAGAACTGCAGGGTAGTAGAACTAAACACACAAGAACCACTCAAATTATAAATCCCCAAAGCAGGTTTAACAGAGTCTCTGAAGATACCCCTGAACACGTGCAGGACCCTCGAATCGCCGAAACACCTCAACTCTCCCGCCTCGCAGTCCAAGAAGAACCCGAAACGTTTGGGATTCACCAGCACGGATAGAGGGGTACATTGCTTGTTGTGCATTGCTGTGTAATTGTTATTACATTTCCATACACACCATGACTTGGAATTCTCTCCCAAAACACACTCATTCCCTTCTCCTTTCCGCCGCATGGAGTTTAAAGCGACTCCGATTCTGCACCAACGACTCAAAGCCACATCAATCTCCCAGTAATGACGACCTGAGGAGAAACTCTCAGAGGAGAGCACTTGAAAATGAGAATCAAACCGATCAGAGCATTCAAGGGACAGATGTACAGTCTCAGTTCGAGTTGCCTTCCTGAGGTCCTTCGAGATCACCAACTGTGGATGTGCAGAGTTTGGGTCGAGACTCGGGGTCTGACCATCTGCAGACAAAGAGAGATGGTGCTGCGGCCTTTGTTAGACAAACATACAGAAACACAAATACATTTATCTCTTTATAATCTTTAAAAAAAATTTAATCACGATACCTTCAATGAACAAATTAATTCAGATTATTACTCATGCTGCATGCATAGGTTAGGACTGACAGTACTTGAATATACAGTACTGTGCAAAAGTTTGGGTTATTCCAATGACATTCATACTTTTGGGTAAATTTATCAAACTAATTATCAGTGATAACAGTCATACGTTTATTAACGTAAATTAACAGCCTTTATAACTGCACATGAAATAAACTGCTTAAGTAAATAAAAAGAACAGTGCCATTTTATAGTACGAGTGACTACTTCGTGTCCGCTCTGACTTCTTGAGTGCCATCACTCTTTCACCCATGCTTCCTGTACATGACTGAAGCACTTTTACAAGAATATTGTGCCAAATATTCTGTAATACAGGGTGTTCCAAAAAGACCAGCACAACTTTGGTTGTTAATATGTTTAGTACACAAATTATACAATACCCTTTGTTTTATATGAATCAGAATCACAGTTTTTTTTTTTCAGGTCTGGTGGTTTTGATTGTAAATAAAGCATTCTTGATAGGTCCTTGGTGCTTCCAAAAAAAATATATATATATATATATATATATATATATATATATATATATATATATATATATATATATATATCTGAAAACCCACTCCGTGGGAGTACCTCCTGTGCAGCTTCCCTTCGAAGGGCAGCTCACCGGATGACGGGATTGGAGCAAAGCCTTTGGGACCCCCAATTTTTGATGATAGGAGGGGAACGACAGGGTAACCTTCCCGGGTCAGATTGCAGTAGTGTGTGTCGGGGTGGTGCTGAGGCGTCATCCACCAGATGGCGGTCTCCTTGGGTTAACCTGAGACCGTGCCTTCGGGTGGGTGCCTGGAATGTTCTATCCCTAAGAGAGGATGATTGTCTGTCTCTGTTATCATCTGAGCTCAAGCATCTGGACATCGGTATTGCAGCACTCCCTGAGGTTCGGAGACTGGATTGCAGCGAGATCATGGCGGGTGGTTACACCTACTATTGGTCTGGTCGTTCTGACAGTTATCATGCCGAAGGAGTTGCTATAGCTGTGTCCAATAATCTGACTCCAATGATAATTGAGGTAATACCGGTCAACGAGCGTATTATGAGACTAAGGATTCGTCACTCCTTGGGAGTCATTTCCCTGGTCTCTGTATATGCTCCAACTGAAGCGAGTAATCTCACCTTGAAGGAGGTATTCTGTGCCACGCTCAAGTCTGTGGTTAATCAGTGCCCCAGGTGAGATACTCTTCTAGTCTTAGGGAATTTCAATGCATCGACTGGAACTGATAGGGATGGTTATGAGACAAGTGTTGGTCCCCATGGGTCTGGAACTGTGAACCAGAATAGCACTAAGTTCCTTGACTTTGCAAGAAGTCATGGACTTAGGGTGGCTGGATCATGGTTTCAGCGCCCACAAGCTCATTGCCAGGCTTAGTATTCCAACGCTGGCGGTGTGGCAAAGGAGATTGACCATGTGCTCATTGATGGTCGCTGGAGGACGATCCAGAACTGCAGGGTCTACCGGAAAGCGAAGTTCCTCAACACTGACCACAGGCTTGTTGTAGCAACTCTAAAGTTGCAGCTCAAATCCAGGAGAATGGAACCATCCCAGCCTAGGCTGGATGTTGGCAAGCTCAAGGATGAGAGGGTAGCTGAGGAGTTTGCAAACAGGCTGAGTGGAGATTTGGGGGGTCTGGGTGCTTTGGGGGATCCTGAAGAGTTGTGGAGTGCCTTCAAAACCACCGTCCTTGATGATGCCAGTCAATGTCTTAGAACTCAACGCAGGGCAAAGAAGAATTTTGTCTCTCAAGGGACACTGGATACGATTGACCAGAGTCACAGGGCCAGGCTGAATGGCAGAGCTGAGCTGTTCAGGGAGCTGAGGCATAAGACTGTACGTGCACTAAGGGTGGACAAGGAGGCCTAGGTGTGAGGAATCTGGGAGGGGGTAGAACATCACCTATGGTCAAGTGATTTTTGTCCTGCTTACAGGGGAATTCACGAATTGCGTTCCTCCAAGCCCGTCCCTCGGTGTACTGCAGTTAAAACAGAGGGGGGTGGGCTTTTAACAGAGGAGTCAGAAGTGAAGGCTGGCTGGGCCGGTTACTTTGAGCGGCTGTACCAGGCTGATCCACCAGCTGTCGAGTTGGATGTCGGGGTGTTACAATCCCTATTGCTGACCATCCAATCAACTGTGGTCCACCTTCGTTTGTGGAAACATAAGCTGTGGTGAACCAGTTGAAATGGGGTGAAGCTCCTGGGATCTGTGGCATCCATGCTGAACTTCTCAAGGCTGTTGGAAATGCTGTACTCGTGTCGTTGCATGCCATTCTGTGCTCTGCCTGGAACACAGGCATCATCCAAACTGACTGGAAGAGGGGCCTTGTTGTCCCTCTCTGGAAAGGTAAGAGTGATTGCCGAGATTGCAACAAGAACCGAGGGATGACCCTGCTCTCAGTGCCGGGCAAGTTCTTTGGTCGGATAATTATTGATAGGGTTCACCACCATCTGCTTGAGCACCAGTGTCAAGAGCAGTCAGGCTTTACACCAAAGAGGTCAACGATTGACCGTGTCCTTGCTCTTCGGGTCCTCACCGAACGCAGATGAGAGTTTCGGCAGGGGCTGCTTGCAGCCTATGTAGATCTCTGTAAAGCGTTTCATTCAGTGAATTGGGATGCCCTCTGGAGGATTATTGGTTTCCGTGGGGTGTCACCAAAACTGATCGATCTGATGTCTGAACTATACTCTGGTACTGAGAGTGCTGTGAGACGTGGTGATACCATCTCTGACTTATTTCCCGTTGTTCCTGGAGTTTGTCAGGGGTGTGTACTGGCCCCCACACTTTTCAGCACTTGTATGGACTGGATACTGGGAAGGATGTCGGAGAGATCAAGCTGCGGTGCATCGTTTGGGAATGTCAAGATCTGTGACCTTGATTTTACAGATGCAGTCATCTTTGCGGAGACTCTAGATATTCTTTTGGGGGCCCTCGAGGTGCTGAATGAGGAGTCGGAGCCACTGGGATTATGGGTTTCTTGGGTCAAAACCAAGATCCAGGGTTTCAATGACATCTTGGATGCTGCTATCCTGTCTGTACCTGTTTGTGGTGAGGATGTTGAGGTCACGGAGAGATTCACTTACCTTGGCAGTGATATTAATGTCTCTGCTGGCTGTGAGCCATAGGTCAACAGACGTCTGGGTCGGGCCTGAGGAGTCATGGATTCACTCGATCGTGGGGTGTGGTGCTGTCGGTACCTGTGCAGGACGAAAGCCCGAGTCTTCAGGCCCTTGGTGCTTCTCGTCTTGCTCTACGGATGTGAGACTTGGACTCTGACCAGGGATCTGAGATGGAGACAATTCCTTTGGTACCAGGTCTCTTCGGAGAATCCTTGGCTATCGCTGGTCGGACTTTGTGTCCAACGAGCGGTTGCTGAGAGGCTCAAATGAGATGTTACGTGCATAGGCCGTGAGCGTTAGTTGCAGCTGTATGGACATGTGGCTCGTTTTCCTGATGCTGATACTGCTCACCTGATTCTCTCAGCAAGGGAGCCTTGTGAGTGGAGGAGGCCAATGGGCCGACGACGTGCCTCGTGGTTGCAGCAGGTTGATCAGCACCTCAAGGAGATGGGGATGGGCCAGGCATCTGCCTGGGGGATGGCCAGACGGAGGCCCCTGGAGTAACAGCGGAAAGTGGACGCAGCGATGCGCTGCTCCGGCGCATGCTCCCATACCTGACCTGATCTGCTGGTTTTAATGTAAAAGAAAATGGCGACTCCACAAGAGAAAGCTCAGTGCAGCAAATGGTTCATCCTGACGAGTTCCGACAAGCAAGTTCAGCGTAATTTCTGTACAAGGTGTGGAAGGAAGCCACCATCGTGGACTAGTGTCAGAGAGTGGTCCAAGGGGTTTAAAGAGACTGGAAGTTGTCAGAAACAGAAAAGTACCGGTTGACCAAGCACAAGTGCAGCAAACGTTGAATGAGTGTGGGAATCATTTCAACAAAATCCCAGAAAATCAATCCGCCAAGCATCCAGAGAGCTGGGACTACCAACCACCACTGTACACAGTATTTTGCATAAAAGACAGCTTTATGCCAATGAGGTGGATTCTGCAGGAGCTCAAACCAAATGATGGACCCAAACGCAAGGCATTTGCCTTGGAAATGCTCAGTCGCATAGACTATGCAAGATGATGAAGATTACCTAGAAAAGGTTGTGTTCACAGATGAAGCTTGCTTTCCTATATCGGGGAAGGTCATCCTGCGCAATGTGAGGATCTGGGGCTATGAGAACCCCCATGTGGTCATTGAACATATACGCGACAGTCCAAAGGTAAATGTGTGGTGTTGCCTTCTCCATGACCACTTGGTGGATCTGTTTTTCTTTTTTGAGGATACAGTGACCTCAACAATTTACATGAACATGTTGGAAGGATTCGCCTTCCCACATATTGACGACCTGCAACCCAATATCATTTTTCAACAGGACGACGCTCTCCCTCATTGGGCCTTAGTCCTTCGAGCCATCCTGAATGAAAAATTTCCAGGTCACTGGATTGGCCGAGACGGACCAACCGCCTGGCCCCAACGATCACCAGACATAATCCCCCTTTGATTTTTTTTTTCTGTGGGGGTTTGTCAAAGATGTCCACAACACCAAGGTGGCAAACCTGCAGGATCTTCATTCTCGGATCACAGCTGCATGTGCATTGGTGGGCGCAAACCTGTTAAGCCGAACATGGAAAGAACTTGTGTACTACCTTAATGTCCTGCGCATGACAAACGGAGCTCACATTGAAGTGTATTGATGGTGTGCACAAAACTTTATGAGTTTCTGTATCATATAAACCAAAGGGTATCGTTGTATCATTCGTGGTTCTAAATATATCAACAAAGTTGTCCGGGTCTTTTTGGAACACCCTGTACATTCCACAGTTCTGTGAGGTTAGTTTGGTTATTCTTGTTCTTCCAGGTAATTATTTTTCCAGGTAATCCCATATGGCCTTGATGGGGCTCATGTCCAAATTCTGAGGTGGCCATTCTAACACATGGAGCACACCAGCTGTAATCTTGTTCTTCAAATAATGTTTTACTCTATTGAAAGTGTGTTTTGGATAATTATCTTGTTGGAAAATGAGTCCTCTTCAGATGAAACAATTTCCATTAGGAACCGCATGGTGCTGCAGTATCTGCTTGTACTTCGTTTGTATGCAACCTATTGATTTAAACAACTTTTTCTACACCGAGAGCTGAGACACAACTCCAGACAGTCAAGAGCCTACTGGTTAATAGTCGGTGGCAAACATTTTATGTTGTAACGTAATCCAGATCTTAGACCCAAAAAGTTCAAACTTTGATTCATCAGATCACAGTACATGATTCCATTGTTCAGTCATCCAGTGTTGGACTTGCTAATTTCAATATTTTCACCTTATTCTGTGGTCTCAGCAGTGGTTTATTTGCTGCATATCTTCCATGGAGACCTGCTGCAATCAGCCTCTGCCCACAGTGTTGGATGAGATGTTAATATTCAGGTGTACTCATATCATTTGTCAACTGCTGGACTTGATGTGCTTTTATCATGTAGGCTGAGTACATGTTAGTGCTTGTCTTGCTTTTGGGAGGTACTTAAGAGTGTTCTTGACCAAGCCAGTTTATTTAAGGCTCTGCAAATTGTACCTCACACCATTGTCGGAGATATTCAACTTTTATGCTATTCTCTTCATAGTGTGCCCTTCTTCTTGCAGAATCCCCCTACCCTAACAGTTTCTTGTTGTTCTGTTGAAAGTTGCTTCCTTGGTGCCATTGTTAACCCACTAGTAGACTTTCAAACAAGGGAACAAGCTTATGAAAACCAATTTCACATATTCACTAATTCGCAACTTTTACTGTCGTCACTTGTAAGTTGTAATAATGTACTGGTGTTTATTACTTCAATAATTTGTTATTATTTACTGCACAAAAATCCCAAAATTGATTCCAACACATTTTTGCTGTGGTAAGTGGATATTACAAGAACATGATAATATAATATTGAACCGTGGAAGGGGTAGGGGGATCCATAGCTCGATTGTTATAAGAATAGTATGGTCCATGTGTTTCGAGCAGGTTAGATTTTTCTGTCATTAAATGCCTGATCCACAAGAACATATCAGGCCCAATACATTTTTGAAATATCATGTTACATATTGCTTTCGGCCCTATCTCTCAATGGTGAAGAATCACTTTAGAAATCAAATAATTCTTGTATCCAGATCTAGATCTTCATCAAAATTGAATCAATTCATCGTAGTCATACACCCAACCTGTCCACCAAGTTTCGTCCGAATCCATCCACAACTTTTTGAGATATCGTGCTATTGTGGTATTAGGAGTGACATGAATATTAATGTATGCGTGATGAGCCGGAACTGACGAGGCGGAACCGAGAGTAACGTCAGCAGGCTGTCGAGGAGTGAAGGAGGTGAGAGCCATCATTAAATGATTGAGCCAAAGGACTTACATGTTGGCTGATTTTCCGACACAACATATTGGCGACGAGGATGGCTCACCTTGCTCTTACACCACCTGCTGCATTCTTACCAAGTCCGGGTGAGCCTTCAATACCTTTTACCTCATGGATGCGCATATTCGAGAACTTCATGCTGGCAGTAAATGATGACGCACTTTCTGATGCGAGGAAGCGCGCATTGCTTCTACACTGCCTCGGAACTGAAGGGCAGCGTTTATTCGTTACCCTCCCAGTTGATGGGGACACGTACTCTGCTGCTGTCGGTGCATTAACAGCCTTTTCATGCCAAAGATGAACGTTGTTTTCAAACGATATAAGTTTCGTCAACGAGCACAGAGGCCGGGTGAACCGAGTGCTCAGTTAGTTTCCGCTTAATGTGAGATTGCGGCTAATTGCGAGTTTCGTGACCTCTCTGATGAAATGATACGAGATCAGCTCGTGGAAAAAACCCCTTACAGCTCATATATGTGAACGGTTGCTTTTGGAACCGGAGCTTACACTGCAGAAAGCCCTCATAATGGCGGGCCAAATCGAATCAGCCGTGGCGGAAGCAAAAGCGATTACATGTGGCACGTCGATGTCCTTTCGGGATGTAAATACAATACCAGCACGTATCAGCGTGGGGCAATACAGACACGACCCCATCCACAGGGACACATCACATGAACCTGCAAACACAAAATTTTCACAAGCTCGACAGGTACGCCAAGAGAGTACTTGTGATCATTGTGGATCTGCAATGCACTTCGCCAACTACCCAGATGTCCTGTAAAAGATGTAAATTGCTGGCAGTGTAGTAAAAGTGGACATTTTGCTAAAGTATGTAGCAGTAAAGACCACAAATACCAAGTGTAGGAAGTGACTGTGCCAGATGTGACTGTTTTAAGCATAAACACACAAACCTCTGAACAAATTAGAGGGAACCCATTTGTGATGTGAATCTTTGCACATCTGATGGACAGGCATGCTCAGCTAAATTGCTGGTGGACACAGGTTCAGTCGTTTCCATACTTCCAGAATCTACCTACCTGGAGCATTTCAAGAATGCACTTCTTACAGAACCCAAATTACACCTGGTGACTTACTTAAAAAAAAAACCAATCTCTGTAGTTGTCTTCAAGTACAGGTGCGACACAACCATATTTTTGTGCCTGCTGATTTTTTAATTGTGCCTTCTGGAACACCTATACTTGGCATGGACCTCTTCACTGCTCTTGGACTGAATATTATTAATGGATGTGTTACTCCTGCATCAGTGCTAAGGCCCAAGTCACATTTGCTCTATGGCGAGGATACGGCGGCCGTACACCCTCTGAATTGACAGAAACGTGTGGCGGCTGCAGAGTTTCTGCGGTGGCCTCAGGGTGGCCCTACGTCGTTCGGCTATATTTTACAGGCCGTAAGGTCGCCGTGGATTTATAATGCGGAGTTATAACTTTTTTTCATTTCTACGTTCGCCGTAGCAATTCGACAAGCCGAAACAAAAGAAATGGTAAAAAAAAAAAATTAACCCATACCTTACCGTCCATCTGGCCGCACGTTCGCCTTAGGGCCCCCCTGCAGCCGCCTTGTGGTCGCCTTGCGGGCACCTTGCGTCTGCCTTGAAAATTCTATGGTCGCCGCAGGAACGCCCTCGGGTCACCGTGCGGCATCAAATCAAAGACCGTACGGCATCCCCACGTTTTCAGTCTCCACAATTTATAAATACGCCGTGCAGCTCCTCGAAAAATAAAAACATATGTGACTGCTACATTGTGTGACCGTGGAAATACTGCGGCCGCCGTATAATTGCTAATGGCTGTAGATTTTGGAGACTCCACGGCCGCCATGGCAAATGTGACTTGGGCCTAAATACACCGTGCGGCTCCCCGAAAAATAAAAGCATATGTGACTGCTACATTGTGTGACCGTGGAAATACTGCGGCCGCCGTATAATTGCGAGTGGCCGTAGATTTTGGAGACCCCATGGCCGCCGTGGCAAATGTGACCTCGGCCTAAGTACCTATGTGCGTCAAACATTGGCTTGGCAGACATGTAATCCTATCGTTTCTGGAACTCGAGGATAGGCAAAAGGATTTGTACACAGAGTGAAGATAAGGCCTGATGTGGTGCTAATCCAGCAGAAGCTTCACCGTTTACCTTTTGCTGTCCGTGATGCTGTCTCGCAAGAAGTGAAAACGCTTGAAAAAGTGGGTATCATTGAGAGAATTGACTCTTCCGAATGGGTTTCACCTATTGTCGTTACGCATAAGAAAACAGGTGCGATACGACTGTGGGTGGTTATTTGTGAACCTAATAAGGCGATCGTAATAAAGTCATCCACTCCTACATATTGTGGAGGTATTCGCAGAACTTCAGGGAGCGAGAATGTTTTCTACTCTCGATCTTCAGAGTACATATCATCAAGTGCCTTTGCATGAGGAAAGCAGAGACCTTACAGCTTTCATAACACACAAGAGACTTTTCCATTTTTGCCGTGTTCCTAATGGTCTTACTTCTCCTCCCAGTGCATTCCAGTGAAAATGATGTCACAGATCTTAGCTGGCCAGGAGGACATCCAGTGTTACCAAGATGACATAATTGTGGATGCTTCCTCTCCTGAGAAACATGAGGAACATCTTCAAGCTGTTTTGAATCGTATTGATCAAGCAGGCTTAAAACTGCAGTATGACAAATGTCATTTCAGGAAGGCTGAACTTCCTTTTCTGGGTCACATGATCTCAGAAAAGGGCATGAGCCCAAACACCAAACATGTGGTGGCAGCAACACAAGCACCACCCCCAAAGGATAAATCTGCTCTGCGTTCTTTTCTGGGTTTGACTTCTTGGTACTCCAAATTCATTCCAAATTATGCGACAGTCATGGAGCCACTTCATGCCTTACTGCGCAAGGATACTGACTTCTCCTGGACCGAGGCTGCGCACACTCAATTTGAAAGGGTAAAAAAATTGATTGCTAACAGCCTTGCACTTGTTTTGTTTGACCCTACTCTGACCACCATTGTGACCACAGATGCGTCTGATGATGGACTCGGAGCGGAGCTCACTCAACTTCATGAGGACTCCACAGAGGAAACAGTAGCATTTGCCTCATGAACGCTCACAGAATGTGAACAAAAGTACTCTACAGTAGAGAAGGAAACACTCACCTGCGTCTGGGAAATTGAGAAATGGCGTACTTACCTGTGAGGTCGGAAATTTATCGTGCATACAGATCACAGTCTACTGACCACACTACTGTCTTCGAAAGGTCTTGCTCGAGCTGGAGTGAGAATTGCACATTGGTCTGCACACTTACTGTCGTTTAACTATGAAATTGTGTACAAATCTGGCCATCAATATGTGACTGCAGACTGTTTATCGCGGTTACCACTCCCCATGGCAGAGCCTTACCACGAACTGGATGTAGAAATGGTGGCTTTAGTGTCCAGTGACTGCACTGCTGTACCTGTGGAACAATTCATGGAAATGCCCTATTGCCTATTGCAATACATGCCCTATTCTACAAAAGGTGCGAGGATATGTCTCCAGAGGATGGCCTTGCAATGTGAAGGGCATTGACCCAAATGTACTTCCCTACTTTCGCATTCGGAATGAATGGGCCGTACAGGAGGATAACTTGATTTGGGGCACTCACCGTGTGATCGTGCTGACAGAACTTCAACCCAAGTTAATCGAGCTTGCCCATGATATGCATCAAGGTATTGTAAGGACTAAACAAAAGCTGCGTGACCTCAACTAGTAGCCAGGGATGGACTCCCACGTGAAAGTTGCCATCAAGTCGTGCATTTCTTGCCAAATGCATGAAAAAACAGCTGTCACTCGGGTTCCACCTTTGCAACCAGTTCCGCTCCCTAATGCTGCTTGGGAAAAGCTTGCCATCGATACAGTGGGACCACTTGATAACGGCCAAATGGACTGTCACTATGCCATTACCTTAATTGATTACTTCAACAAATAGCCAGAAGTAGCTTTTACGTCACAAGTAACATCTGCTACAGTTATCAAGTTCCTGACTACAGAACTCAGTCGTGAAGGAAATCCGCGGGAACTTATCTCTGACAATGGATTTCAGTTTGTTTCAACTGAGTTTGAAACATTCCTACAGGAAAGAAACATCAAACACTGCCGTAGTTATAAATATCTCTTACCCACAAGCCAACTTGGAGATAGAACGATTCAACAGAGTGTTTAAGGACTGTTTACATCCTGCAAATCTCGAAGGGAAGCCCTGGAAATCATTCGTACCCAACTTCTTGCAAACATATCGAGCTACAAGACTTGCAACAACTCATCAGACCCCTGCTGAACTTCTACATGGACATACATTGCACACCAAGTTGCCCATTGAGGATCGTCAAATCAGTGTACCTGCCGCAAGACTCGAGGATGTGAAACGCTGTGTTCAACAGAAACAAGAGAAGTCTAAACGATACACAGACAAGCGTCGGGGATAGTCCAGTCAATGTCGCAAATTTGAGGGGGTAACCCACCACTAATTGCAAAAGAATTGTTTCCACTGCAGTGCATTTCAGTAAGACCCCCTAATCACCATACTAAAAGTCCTAAAAAATCCTAGCATGGGAAAGTAGTCTAATTTGCATAATAATTCATATTTTCGTTATAACTTTGCATCTCAGTACCCAAATTGAAGCAAATCAAGTGTCCAAACCCATGTTTTGAAGGTCAGTGAACATGATAGGCACATTTGCAAATTAATATTGTTGAATATAATTTGCATATTATGCAAACTCGCTTCTGTCATAATTGAAAAATTCAGATTTTCACTATAATTTTGCATCGAAGTACTGTATTCGATTGAACCGTAACCCAAACCCTAACTTGTATTGTTTCTGCTCTGTTATTTCATGAATTACAGATAGCTATAGCTAAGTGTGTTTTCGGCGAGAAGAGTTTCGAACATTGTCAGGATACTGCAATCCTACGAGAAAAGGGGAGCAAGAGTATCAACAGGGCCAGTGAGCAGCAAGGTAGTAGTACAAGAACTCATAAAGGTCAGCGAGTACACATAGAATGCCGACGGGTTTTCACTCATCCACAAACGATTGCAAAGACACAGGAAAAAGTCACTGAACAAGATCAGCCCTCACCGTGTATCCTTCGTTCAGAAACGCCAACGTTCAGTTTGGACAAGCGCTGTTTGTTTTGCGGTGAACCAGCAACTTACAATGAGAAAAGGCGTGATGGCATGGATGTCGATCCTGTAAGAACCACATCACTCCAAAATATTGTCTTACATTCATGTGCACAAAGGAAAGATGAATGGTCGACGTTAGTTTCAGGCAGAATTGCATATGCTCATGACCTAATCGCAGCCGATGCAGTTTACCATCAAAGCTGTAATGTCAACTTCAGGACTGGGAAGCAGGATTCACAGCAACATTCCTCTGGACTAAGTAATGTTGCAAAGAAACAAAGGTTGGCAGACCCAAAGAAGCAGAAAGATATGAAGCATTCCTGTTGGTTGCAAAGTACCTGGAGGAAAATGATGATGAACAGATTACAATAACAGACTTGATTGAGAAAATGAAGACAGGTCTTTTGGGTTCAGAGGTTGCAGCTTATGGCTTTACACATATGAAGAGTAAACTCATGGAACATTTTGGTGACAATATCATAATAACCGAGCTGAATGGGAAGCCAAATGTTGTAACTTTTAGACGAACAGCAGAAAATATTCTCCATGACTTTTACAAGGAACAGAAGAAAGAGGACCCCAATATTGAGAAAATACGAATGATAAACACAGTTGCCAAGCTTATCAAGAGTGACATAAAGGCAGTTGACTCTTCTAATGATGTATATCCAACCAGAGAACAGATGTCATCAACAGAAGCAGCTGTGCAGTTCATTCGACAGTCACTACTGATGTTGTTGCAAGGTTTGTTCATTGGCAAAAACACTGATCTGAAGGTAGCATCAATTGGACAAGCTATAATGCAAGCAACAAGGCCAAGAGTCATTCTAGCCCCATTGCAATTTGGACTAGCAACTGAAATGCATCATCAGTTTTCATCACGGTTCATCGTAGATACTCTTCCTAAACACGGCTTCAGTTGTTCCTATTCTGAAGTGTGGAAGTTCGAGAAAAGTGCCGCTCTTACACAAGGGGCACAGTTGCCTGAGCCTGTATCTGGAGAATTCATTCAGCATGTTGGTGACAATGTTGATCACAATATAAGAACTCTTGATGGCTTTGGAACATTCCATGGAATGGGGATTATTTCCACTTTCACACCAGGAAAGCTGCTTAGTAAACCTGTACCTAGAGTATCAGTGACAACGGATGACATCATAAAAGTGGGAAGTATCAACATCAAAACTTTCAAATCTCAGCACACAGGACGTAATCCATTGGCATACAAAGAACTGCAGGCAATGGAAGTGCACGGTCCAATGTATCACATCAATCTTCTGTGGGAAGTGGCATTTGTCCTTCGTCTTAAGAGGCCAGCATGGTCAGGTATGATGCAGGCTGTTCATCAGGGTGACTATCCTGGCAAGTCATCTGTGCAGTTCCTGCCCATGATGCTATCATGATGATAACTGACATGTCTTGTATCTTCTCCACACTTACATATGTGTGTGAACAAGCCAATACCTGCAATGTCACCCCAGTGATTACATTTGACCAGCCACTTTGGTGGAAAGCCTTAATGATTAGAGAATCAGAGCCAACTGACAGTTACCTGAAATCTATTGTCTTGAGACTTGGAGGTTTACGCATGGAAATGAGTTTTCTGGGCTCTATTGGTTACCTTATGGCAGGAAGTGGTCTACAAAAGTCTTTGAAGTCGTATATGCCGGAAACGCTGTAAAGCACATGCTAAGTGGAAAAGCAATCTGCAGAGCAGTGCGAGGGCATCTCTTGGTTGATGCAGCCCTCAATACAATACTAGTAGCCAATGCATATAATCTGCCCATACCCAGACATCAACCTGACCAACCGGAACGAGACACAGAAAGTACCTCTGATGACTGGCATACAATCGGCCTATCAGGAGAGATGGAAGTAGAAGTTGAGGATGAAGTTATTCCAGACAAGAACCAAGAGCAAGACTTTCTTGAAGCCAGTAAGATTTTTGATCACCTAATGATGGATCCGGGTATCGCTGTTGACATTTCCTCTTCAGAGGTTCTCTCAAGAGTTGCTAATAAATTGAAAGGAGAACGGAGCTCAATGAGTGACCTAGACTGCCCAACTTTGGTTGCAATACTTGGACATGGTTGCCATCCAAAAGAAATTCATAAAAGCTGAATGCACAGGGAATTGGATGTTGCATCTTGCAGCAGTGCAGGATATGTTACCTTTTTTGGAGCAGCAGGACACAATCTGCATGCCAAATCAGCATACCTGTATCTGCAAAATATGTGCCAACTTGACAAGAGTCATCCAAATGTATACACAAGCTTCATGAATGGTTTTCACGTTGTTAGGAGAAGCGATCGATTCTGGGCAGGCCTATCTACTGATCTCGTAATTGAGCAAGTGCTAATGAGAAGTGTCAAAACAAGTGGTGGGTTGACGAGAGGCAGAGGTATGACCAAGGTCCAGCGGCTGACCTGGATATTGGGGATGCCATCTTGTGCCCAGGTCAATTTTGCAATGCAAGAGCTCACTGGTGTAAACTACAACATCAGTGAGCAGCACAAAGACACATCCAAGTCCAGACAACAACGGGACACAGCAGACACCTACAAGTTAATTGAAGCCTTCAACGAATGGGATCCATTCGGTGGTGAGCCATCCCTGCATAACATTGTGAGCGGTGTTGCTGCACATGACAAAGTGAATGTCAACAAGGCAAGATCTGTAGGCCAGACTATATGAGAGTCAATGGTTGGGAACAATGTGAATGATTACTCTTTCAAAAGGAAAAATCAAGCAGTCACACTCAGATCCAAGACAACTGTTGTCATCGGTGGAGAACCAGTTCAGGTGGATCCACCATTGCTTTTCCAGCGACTGAGTGTTATCGCCACCCGTGAAGAGCAGGAAGATCCAGCAGCTTTGTTGAAGTACGAGCTTTGTAGTCATCCCACAGCATTATTTGACAATGTTGGGCTTCCGAGAGAGCCAAACAAAGCGGCACTATGTGATGCCCTTTGGGAGATGGTGAAACTGGATCAGACAGATCCTACCGGTGATGATCTACATTACGTGCTTGATGGTGGAGCACTCTTGCAACGTCTACCATGGTCAAGAAGTCAAACCTTTGAGAGCATATGTCGTATGTATGTCACATCTGTGACAAAGCGGTATGGAAAGGCAACCATTGTGTTCGATGGTTATGAAGATGGGCCCGCCATCAAAGATGATACACACTGCAGACGCACAGGCAGCTCCAAAGGACCAAATGTTATATTTACAGGAGAGACTTCGCTGAAGCTGAAGAAAAATGAGTTTCTGGGCAACAAAGTAAACAAACAAAGGTTTCTTAATATGCTAAGTTCTTTCCTTGAGAAGGCAGGCTGCACAATGATTCATACCAAAGGAGATGCAGACATTCTGATTGTCAAGACAGCAGTCGAGTCAGCGAAGGTTGTCAACACCGTTCTTATTGGTAATGACACAGATCAGCTAATCCCGTTGTGCTACCATGGAGATGCAATTGAGAAAGACCTATTATTGAAACCTGAAACAAAAGCGAACACCAAAAAGCGCAAGGTATGGAACATAAAGAAGACACAGAAGATCTTGGGAAAGAAAATCTGTTCCAGACTACTCTTTGTACATGCATTGCTTGGATGTGACACAGCATCAAGAGTTTTTGGTATCGGCAAACCAGTAGCCCTAAAACAAGTCCATAACAATGTTGATTTCAAGCAACTTGCTGGCCTGTACACAAAAGAGGGTGCTGCAAAGAAAGATAGAATTGATGCAGGAGAGAAAGCCCTAGTCTACATCTATAATGGCAAGAAGGGTGAAGGTATAGATGATCTGCGGTACAAACGTTTCTGTGAGAAGGTAGCAAAAAGCAGAACATTCGTGGAGCCTCAGACATTGCCACCAACATTTAGTGCTACACAGTATCAAAGTCTAACAGCTCGTTATTTTCACGCAAAAAGGAATATGTGGTATTGGGAGTTACATGAATGTTGATGAATGTATGACAATTACATGCTTACTATGTCCTTTGATTTTTTTCATTATTAGTTGTTATTTTCATGAAAAAAGGAATATGTGGTGTTGGGAGTTACATGAATATTAATGTCTGCATGATGAGCCGGAACTGACGAGGTGGAACAGAGAGCGGGCTGTCGAGGAGTGAATGAGATGAGAGTCGTCATCAAACGATTGAGCCAAAGGACTTACATGTTGGCTGATTTTACGACACAACAGCTATATATCATTTTTGGCCCTATCTCTCAATGGTGAAGAATCAGTAGTCGGATCCAGATCCGGATCTTCACCAAAATCTAAACAGTTCATCCTTGTCACATACCCAACCTGCCCACCAAATTTCATCTGGATCCGTGCACAACCTTTTGAGATATCCTGCTCACAAACAGACAGACAGTGGGGTGAAAACATAACCTCCTTCACCTTCGGTGGCGGAGATAACCAGAGTGAAGTCGCCACCCCCTGGGGTATGAACCGGGGGTCAAATCCCCCCAAAAAAGTGGGAGGGAAGGTAAACAAGTTGAACAAAGTGAAGAAACAGGGAAATACAATGGAAGGAAAAGGTAAACAATGCAAAGCAAGAAAAGGAGTTTTGAAAGAAGACATACACAGATGGACGAAGCAGAAAAGGAACTCCTTCATTGATCTTCCTTATATTTCATTCTCTTACAATTCCCATCACACCTCTATTTCTCTTCACTTACAAAGACGTCTCAATGTGCTCTGATCCAGCTCAGACATTTCCCGATGCTTCACCGGCTTTTCTGTGGAAGTCAGTAAATATGAATAGGCATTAGAAGCTATCTAATTACTATTTTTTCTTTGATAAGAATTACTTCCTGTTTTTTTTTACAACAACAATTCAAAACACTTTCGGTTTCCAGTTTCCGGGTTTGACAGCCTTTTCCGTGTCTCCGAGTGACCAGCATCCAAAGTTAAGTAAACCTTTCCTGGATTTATCGTTGTTGCTGTCAATTCTTGTCCACACTCTGTTTGCTTTGTTTTTTATTACCCTCGCCAGAGGAGAGGACATTGCATTTGGGTCCGTTTGTCTGTTTGTCCGCACAAAACTTTATTATTTTTCTCCGCAACCGCTTGTCGGATTGAGACAAAATTTTTACCATAGGAGCGACTATTCATATAGAATGTTTTAATGATAATGATGATGTCATAGGTCACGTGGTGTGGAAGCCATGTTGGAAAAGTGGAAAAAATTTGGACCTCTATCTCTGAAACCGCACCAAGGAAAAAATTGAAACTTGGCACACGGTAAGTACTCCACATGGGGAACAAGTGATTTTTTTTTCATGATGTCATGGGTGCCTTCATTATGATGTCATAATTGCATATGCAGAACGCTACATCCGATCAGTATGAAAATTTTTGGAGTGTCATCTAAGCATAAATTGGTCCACATAAAAAAAATTGATGACATCATCGGTGACGTGTTTTGGCAGCCATATAGTTTTGGGAAAAAAAAAAATCTTCTCTGAAATGGCTGAACAGATCGAGACAAAACTTTACATGTATGACCGCCTATCCACAAGGAACAAAAGGTTCACAAAAATGACATCATAGGTCACATGGTTTGGCAGCCATATTGGATTTACCCTAAAACCTATTAAAAAAAACCAAATCTTCTCCAGAACGGCTGGACAGATCGAGGAGAAACTTCTCACAAATGTTCTCCAAGCCTTGGGAATGTCAGGTTATTCACGGATAATTGGTAAGTGACATGGTCTGGCAGCCATATTGGATTGAGCAAAAATATTTTTAAAATTCTCTCTTTAACCGCTTCATCAATTGACATGAAACTTCACAATTATGATCTAGTAATGATGGGGAATATATTTTTTTAAATTTCTGCCTGATCAGACACATGGTCTGGCAGCCAGAATTATTAAATATTTGGAATCTGGGTTCTTTAAAAAAAAAAAATTGGAATAAGGCTCACTTGGCTGTGCCTGGATGGATTTGAGAGTAGAAGGTTAGCAACTGAAATGTGAATCCCATCCAGGTTTCTCCTGATGACTTCATCTTTGTTTTTTGCTTGTTCGGGTTCCTTCTGATGACTCCAATGCAGGACTGTGTACCCATTTGGTTTTCCATTTGATTTGAATTGAAGTTATTTCAATCCCATTCTGAATTTAATTGAATAATGATAATAATAATCATAATAATAATAATAATTAGAATAATCTTCATCTTCTTCCCTTTTCTGTTTCACTCCTGGAGAAAATCCGAAAAAAACAACCATGGCCCATCTCGACTCGTATTCATACAGAGTGCTTCTTTCTTCCTGCCCTAAATTGGACTTTCCACCATAGCAATTGTGACATTTGTCTTTGTCTTTCTGGCCTTCAAATCTTCCAAATAAATTTGTTGTGTCATGTGAGTGGGATTAGTGTTTAACCTTACACGTCAGTACCGTCCCACACATCATCTTGCAATTGCACCCTCACCCTGTGAGGGCTGAAAGAGATTTTATCTTTTCTTTAATTTAAAACTTACTTTTAAATATCTTATTTTGATTAAAAGTTGTTTATTGCTTGCTTTTAGCTAAAAACTTTGTTCTATTAGTGTTCTGATGATTTAAGATATAACCATGAATTGTATTTGGAGACATGGGCCAAGTAAAAACACTGCGCACAGAATATTTCCTAAATTTCCACGGCACGACTGTGCTTTCGAAATCGCTACCCATTCTGCTGGCCTGAGGGAGGGAGGGAAAAATCTCTCTTTCTCAGATGCGTGGAGATAAAGTGAAGATGCTTTGTTTTAAATGCTGATGTCTTGTAAAAAGTTCCACAATAGGGACCCTGTTGATTGTTTAAACTAGAGAAAGACTCCCATATACGGTGCTTCTCCGGACCCACATCTTTATCAGCTAAACCATGAGATGTGCACTGTGCAAGAACAGATTGAGCCATGAATCATGAAATGTGTTACACTCAGGAATAAGTTGGATGTGTCACTTACCACAAGATGTGTCTTGCTCAAGAGTACTTCGCTAAATAAAGAATATAAAACCAGGGGTGACTGAAGATAGACAGAGCAGTTTGTTATATTCGCTCCAGCATTATGTTCGACTTGTGCACAGGTGTTTGATTAGCTGTTTCATTGATTGTTTGCTTAATTGATTGTTTGTTTAATTGATTGGCTATTTAATGGATTGTTTGTTGAATTGACTGCTTGTTTGATTCATTGATGATTAAAAAGAAATTATAGACCTGTTCTTGACTTCTTGTGCTGTGTCTGAAGGTACATTATCTTTGCTGTGATTAAGCCATTATATTTGTTGATGATTGTGTCTCTCCTAATTACAGCATTGTGATTCAAGGACCGGGGTTCGAGCCCCGACAACCCTGCCTCCCATCTTGCACCCTCACCCCTCCCGCTTTCCCCAAACAGCTCCTCGCCGATCCCCTTCCCATCTTCCCCGTCGTGTCAACCCCTCTCAGTTTATATAATGCTGATAGTCTATAAAATAGGGCAGAGTCAAAAATAAATGGATCAGTTATTTATATGTTTAGAAGGTAAAGCTATTTTTTTCACTTTGGTAGTTGATTTGTCATACAGTTTAAAGACAAACAGCAAAGTTATAATGTGTTGTCCTTTTACACAAATCACCTTTAAGTATATATATACATATATCCTTTAATTTACGTTCAGTTTATGATTTTTTTTTCACCATAACAAAACTGAGTTTTTATGGAATGTTTTTCGATTTACATTCATATTTTTCACTCCAATGTAATGCAAATACCATGCAGCACAGCAGAGCGCTATGGATGAAATTTCAAACAGCACTCCACTCCTTTCGAGAGCCACATTACAGCCATGCATATGACAATTCGCACAGCTTCAAGCGTCAGTCTAGCTTTGTTCGCCATCTTGTGCCTCTCGTTGTGAAGTGCTCTGTCATTTAAATCACTCGTAATCTTGCTGATCCCTCAAATGTTTCTTAAAAGGCCTTCCTCAAGCCTAACTGCTGCCCCAGTGAAAACTTTCTCACCAGGCTATGACGCTGGAAATAAAGAGCGTTAGGGCTGGCGTTCAGCCACATCAAACAACCCATGACCATCTTCAAGGATGATGACCCTAATATGGATCGAAGCATCAAATGTTCCTGGATGATGGAAGACGTCGCAAGCTGATATAAGGGAGCTGTATCGGTCACCCAGGACACATCAACCTCGCAAGACTCATCCTCTGCAGATCCCTCATCATTTGCTGAAGATCACTTGCCATCACCCTACGAAGATTGCGAGTAAACAACGCTGCCCCCCATCCACACCCACCCCCCCCCCAAAAACCTTACACAAAGCTTCTACTATTTTGTGGTGAGTACATAGACCCTGAAAAGTTTAAGGATTTTGTATTTATTTAGCATCAAGTCAGATTTATGAATGGAGATGTGTTTTCGTTTCAGGTTTTTGTGAGTGTTACTTGTAATCAGTATCTTTCTTCTGTTATAGTGAAAGAAAATATTACGTTAGGGAGGTCAAAAACTTTGGGTCAGGAATGCATCCCCTATTACTTACCTTTAAAATAAGAGGACCAGCATTTTCAATGTATGTTTTTCGGTTTATGTACCGTTCTCCAGGAATGCATCTTTCGTAAATCGAGGGACATTATATATGCATATATATAATATATATGTATTAATATATATTATACATATATACACCATATTTGCTAAGTATTCGATACATTCTGCATCAAATTTTAGGGCAACAAGCATTGACCTCACACTGCAACAATACACTGCCTAACAGACACAGACAGCTCGGTATACAAGTAACGGAATATATTTAGCCCCCTCATTATCCTCAAATTAAATTTCAGCCCTCAAACCATTAACTGGCTCTGTGCCCGTTTTAAAAGCACGTCAGAAAATAAAGAATTTGGCTAGAAACCAAAGCATTGCCATTCGCACTTTTAGCTGCCTTTTCTATTCCCCAATATCTTCCCTGTTTATCTCACATTTTATCTTTGCTTATTCATTATTCTCCAAAACATTCATTTCATCTTTGTTACTTACTCATTATCTTCTCCACCAAGTTCTTGTTCAGCTCGATGAGCGAGTCCAGATTCTGCTCCTCCTGAGAGAAGTCCAACGGTGTGGATGGTGCCACCTTCATGGATTGAAAGTGCAATACATATTCAATCCTTGGAATGAAAAGGAAAAAAAACCCCATTACTTTTGGTAGGACAAGAGGGAATTGGAGTATAAAAGGTTTGTGAAAGATTTATTTTCAGATCAAAAATAAGTTTTGTCTCAAAGAGTCTGGGAGTGTTGTTGGCTTAGCCAACAATTAACCTGGTGTTGGCTTAGCGGTTAGGGTGGTAGGCTTGGGATCCTCTTGTCCTGAGTTCAAGCCCCGTTGGCTGCTGAATTAACACCAGGGGGTTGACTCAGCCTGTCATCCCTCCGAGGTCGGCAAAATGAGTACCAGTGTAGCAGCCAAAAAGGCTGCACTCAAAGGGACGGGGTATGAATGGATTGATTAAATCTGGTATCGGTTTGGCACAGGCATGATGGGCCGAATGGCCTCCTCTTGTGCCTTAATTCCTAGTAGTCTAGATGCCAAACAGCCATTTCAGGGCAAAGCGTGCTTTAGCATCATGAAGTTTTTTGGTCGATTCATCATCTCTGAGCTATCCTGAATCAGAATCAGCCGGGTGCCAGACTCGCACCCTTGATGAATTTTTTTTAGAGGCAAAAAACAAAATGGTCGCCACAGACTTTTGATAAATTCTGTTTTGGGCTATATCTTCACTTCTAATGCACTTACACACAAAAGTTTGGTGTCTACTACTATGTTTCATGCGACAGACAAGGTAAATGTTGATGATTCTCTCAAGATTGGATGACAACAGATGACGGAATTTGAATCTGGATGGCCAACAAGCTTCAACAAGACACTAACCAAGAAAGTGACCCTGATGACTTCGACCAAAAAGAGCATCAAGCTGGATGGAAGGCCAGTATATGATACCAAATTGATCTACACCCGAGTCATACGTTTCCAACAATACAGGGATATTAATATCAAGGATGTCCGCTCTTATGAACTGTCCCCTGTCCCAGCCTCCTTGTTTGATGAGAGCGGTGCGATGTGGGCTCAGTCGAAAGCAATCCTGAAGACGAAACTCCAAGTTGAGCAATCAAGTCAAATCCAAGGTGTTCCAGATGCTATCATCATCGATGGATGCGCCATGTTATGGACTGTACATTGACCCACAAATGGTACAGTTGAGGATTATGTGATCAATTTCATGGGAACCATCAAATACCACTTGGAGTGTCTTGACGTATACCTGATTTTCGACAGGTACATCAAAATCAGCACGAAACAAATGACGAGATCCAGTCGCGCAGGTCATGATTCAAGTCGAAAACATCAACTCAACTTACACACAACACTTCCAGCGCAAAAAGTGGTCCTAAAATTAGCCGACAACAAAGTACAACTGATCGATTTGATCTGTCAGTATCTGATGACCCACATTGTGGATAACCAGACCAAACTGGTGATCACTGGAAAAGATCCTACACCAGTACAAGTATGGAACAATTCTACTGTCCAGAGACAGGATCTGAAAACACACCATGAAGAAGCAGATGTCATCATCATCCATTAGTTAGTTAGAATTGTGCCAGGTGTCAGTGGTGACTCACACATCAAAGTGGTCTGCGACAATACAGATGTCTTTGTCCTGTTGATTCATTTATACCTCGAGGAAAAGATGACTGTGGATGTCGGCATGGAGAGTCCGTGTGCTGGGAGGGCGAGCGTAGACATTCGCCAAACAGCACTGAAACACAAAAGCATCGCCAAATATCTGCCTGCTGTACATGCTCTGACCGGATGCGATACTGTGTCGTATTTGTTTGGCATTGGAAAGGCCACAGCGCTGAAGGTACTAATGGGTGGACACATCATCCCACCTTACTTGGTCAGATGGAAGCAGATGAGGAAAAGTTGATATCTGAGGCAACTACCTTCATTGCTGCCTGTTAAGGTTCCAAAGTCGAAGGTGATATGTCCACACACCGATATCAGTTGTGGAAGTCTAAGATGGCCAACTCCAAGATTACCTCTGCTCCGAAATTGAAGTCGTTTCCCCGATCGCATGATGCCTTTGGTCAACATGTACAATACATCACGCTCATCATCACGTCATTATATGGAAATCGGCCACTCAGTCACACCCTCCGAACTTGGATCCCATCAAGTATGGATGGCAAGAAGGTGAGGACGGTGCGACGTTATGTCCAACCACACTTCCACCTGATGTGTCTGCTGCACCAGTCA
Source organism: Eptatretus burgeri (assembly GCF_056783735.1). Lineage (NCBI taxonomy): Eukaryota > Metazoa > Chordata > Myxini > Myxiniformes > Myxinidae > Eptatretus > Eptatretus burgeri. The sequence continues at coordinate 152,602,702 of NC_140962.1, read as the reverse complement.
CCATTCTGCAGCTGATCAAGTGTGGATGCTCCACCAGCCAGCCATGTTGCACTGGGAGGTGTGGTTGTGTGGCAGCATAGATGTCATGTTCGATGTTTTGCAGTTGTAATGCTGGATCAGACTGTTGTAACGAACAGACAAGGGCAGTAGCTGCTAATCATGATGACGATGACGAAGATTGAACATAATGTAGAACATTGCATCCTCAACAAAGTTAATATTTCTTTGCCTAAAAATAAAAGGTAATTTCAAAATCATATACATGTACATACTTACTTTAAGACATAACCCAAAGTCAGAGTCAACTATCCACATGTGTCCGGATATATTTGTGTAAAAATCGTCTTCCAATATAATCATCAATTCATTGATCATTGCAAGTAAGTTACTTCAGCCGTCATTGACTATTATTGTAAGTAGTATTAATATTTGAGGGTTCATCAAATTAAATTTCTTACTCGAAGTGATCAGTGGAACTGCAAAATAGCCATTTTTCATATTAAAATCGTGGCCATCTTGAAAATATGAGACAGGTCTTATATATGTGCATGGCTCACAAAGTGGGTACACAAGCTGCTACACAAAGGGCAAAAAAAAAAGTTTAGGGAAACATGAAATGCAACCCATTATGTTAATCTGCATGCATTCAAATAGCTAAATCTATATTTTTAGTCCTGCAGCATGTCCGGTTTTAAAGTACCACTGAATATATACAACGCTGGAAATACACATTTGAATTTTGAGCTTGGCGTCAGCGTTATGTACGGAATCAGACGAAAAAAAACAACGTAAATATTATATTTTGGGATAAGAAACAGATAATTTTTACTCTGCCTTTTTTAACAGGCTCAATATGTGACAGGAAGAAGAAAAAAAACAACACATTTTGAGAAGGTCCGATGTTATAAATTACGAAGAAAATACAGACGAGTTCAGTAGCAAAGAAAGCCACACTTGTAAGTGAAAAATAACGTGAAAATGGAATCTATTTCTTTCGAACTTTTGAAAATAATCACTTTAAACATGAAAAGAAAAACATAATTCTTACCTCTCGGATCCTTACGAAGCACCAAAAAAATTCTAGCATTGGTTAAAATGAAGAATTATCAGACAAATGCGAGTCACCTCGTTTGGCTCGGCATCCTCACGCTGGATTTGTACATTACGGCTCTCGCAAAGACACGGACACAAAGAGAAACGCTGCGCTCGACGGCGAATGGAAATGTGCTGACAAGCTTGCAAGTCCCTATTATATCCATCAAAGGGCGAAGTTTGCAAGACGGCAAGATTTTCTAATGCTCGCATTATTTGCGTCTGACAAGAGATGATGATTCGTACATAACGGGACTGACACGAAAATCAAGACGGGATTACTTGCGGTCCGAATTTTGTTTTTCTGATCGCAATTTTGATCTATATTTTTCTGCCGTTAGACTGTCATATTTCCAAGAAATTAAGAGAGATTTGGAATAAAAATCATAAGAAACATTATCAACACTGGAATCCTTATTTTTCTAGATGCAGTGGACACAAAGCGTTATGTACGAATCCATTATTTCATCAGATAGGGTAAATGCCAGAAAACCCAAATAGGGAGACAGAACATCATCAAAACATAAAAGAGACACCAAAGTTCACATTCTGAGTCACAACACTCAAAATAACTGTCACATAAGAAACGTACAGTAAAATAAAAATTTTACCAATCAAACTGCACCCATATTCTGTTGCTTTAATTCATCTTTAATAAAACAGGGAAATGGAGAGTATGATATTGCCGGTTTCTACAGATTCCCCAAGATGTCCACTTTCATTTCTGACCATTGATCGTTTGTCTAAGTACACCTCATAATAGTTTTATGTGGAATTTCCCACAAACATACCACTGCATACTCACTTTGTGAGCCATGCACATATACACCTTCAATTTTATCATTATCGGATTCCTTGGCCATGAAAACATAGTAGTAGACACCAAAATTGTGTTTGTAAGTGCATTCGAAGTGAAGATATAGCCCAAAACAGAATTTATCGAAAGTCGGTGGTGGCCATTTTGTTTTTCGCCTCGAAAAAAATTCCTCAAGGGTGCGAGTCTGGCACCCGGCTGATTCTGATTCAGGATAGATCAGAGATGATGAATCAACCAAAATACTTCATAATGATGCCACAACATGCTGCTTCACATTTCCGCTGGACTATAGCAATTCCTTACATGAATCTCCCTAAATCTGGTGGTGAAACTTCTGGTGAGACATCTGTTGAAATTTCCAAAATCCAGGCTCATTGCTCACCTCCACTCACTTGGTCCTCTTTTCTCTCACCTGTGGAATCATCTCAAACTCAAAACAATCTCAAACTTCCACAGTTTGTTCAGTCCCGTTTGTCCCTCCAGGGCTTAAAGATAGCTGTTCACCATGACCTCCATCCATACGGATGATCTCTTCGATCCCAAATGACCCCATCCCCAAGCACTCTGTTTTTTTCCAAGTTATTGTGATTTTTTCCCCCTTTCCCCCTCATATCTCTATTTTTTAGTTGTTGGGTGGTTTTGTTCCTTTTATGTTTCATCCCCACTATCCTCTTCCTCATCGTTTTGTTTCATTCAGCTACCTACATTCATTGTTTCAAACATTCAGTGTTTGGCTTGTTCACCCTTCTTCCCTCCCCTTGATCTCACTCTCACTCTCCTTCTCTGCTGTTGGTGTTTTTCCCCTTCCATTTTTTCCATTTCATTCTGCTCTAACTCTTCAACGAGCCTCGATCATATATACCACAAAAGAAAAATGTCACAGACAACATTGCAGGCATACCTAATCACCAAATCCTCGAAACCCTGAAAAGGCAGGAAAAAAAAAGGATTAACACTACATTTCTGAAGCAATTAAATATTATATTTCATGAATTTGAATATTACAAGCTGTGTTTAATTTGCATAATGAAGTATTTTCTGTAGTTATTGAAGAAGAGATCAAGCCATTTTTATACTAGAGGGGAAGGGGAACGGCTGTCGAGGAAGGAACTGTGGGTGAAGATGTAACACGTCGGTCAAGGTAGCAAAAAAAAATTAATGGAAGGGAAAGATTAGACATATTCTTTTCTGTACTAGTGCAGGGAGTTTAAGTGATAAAATGGAGTTTGAAGCGAAAACAGTAAAGGGTATGACGTACTGTATTTTCCAGTGCCTAAACCCTGGCCGTGTATTAACCGCATCCATGTTTTTCACCCTCAAAACAAATGAATTTATTGATCATATTATTTTCTGATCTACATCTAAATATGTTTGTGCATTAACTTTGCACGGAACAAAGTGAAGGAGGTGTCAACATACTTACTCCCAAGTCTGCTTAATTTTGTCTTATTCTCATTTTCAAGATGTTGCAGAGAGAAGAGAGGACACCAAGAAGTTTTTATTTTTTCTTTCTTATTTTTTTAACATTATAAAGAGGATTTTTTTTGTTCCTAGAAAAAGGAAGAAAAGGGATTTATATCGGTATCGTACATATTTCTTGTGGATTTGTAGCCCTGGAAAAGGGCCATTTGGGTTTGACGAAGATTTTCAGCTAAACCCAAGGAAATCCTCGTCAAAGCTTTCCTCGTCGAAGACGGAACGTAACTCCTTGTCCTAATCAGGGAAGAGAAAATCCCTGTCACTGCCACCGTCATTTGCAGCCTCCTCCTCCACAATGATGTCTTCTGTGCTGTCCGTGTTGTGGGAGATGCAGCATTTCAGAAATGCTACCTTGATGATGTCTGACAGCATCTCCTCTTACACCTTGACGATCCAGCCGCAGATCATCGAAAGGTCAACCTTTCTCATCCTCTCGAAGAACGCCGGCAGTCTCCCAATCTCCATAATGCTCAGCCAACATCACGACGGGAGTAATGGTGAAAGTTCAACCAAGATGCATCTGACCAATACTTCTCGGAATCCGGGTCGAAAATCCCTGCGGGAAACACGTCATGAAATGTTGATCTTCAACTGATAAAAATACCAAATCCGGGAAATAGGAAAGTTCATCTGTGGTGGATCCATCGAGATGCAGCTCATGTTTCTTGTAACCTGGGTTGAATACAAAGGCTTGCCAAGTAAGAAAGTTCGTCTGGTTGAGGCATTATTGGACTCCAGCTGTTGTGAATAATCCTTATTTTGATGTGAGACCAGGTGTTCTTCTTCTTCTTTTGTGTTTAATGTCATTTTCAGAGCTGCGAGGCTCTATGTATGCCACGCACCTAAACTCCGAGTGTCTCCGTTTTATTTATTTATTTTCTGCACAAGGTTTCTAAAACGCTGTACAAACTCTTAACCTGAAACGATTTTCAAAATTTAAATGGCGCAATTGAGCGTAACAGCAGTATTGACTACTGCAAAAGTGTTCATTGGGAATGTAATTGAAATTCAGCATTGATCATTATTAAGACTGATTTTTTTTCCATACCCACCATGTATAAACCGCACCCCAAACTTTAACTTTTTTTGCTGATAAAAAAGTGTGGTTTTATACACTGGAAAATAAGGTAGTTGCAGTAAGTGAGACATGATTGAGTGAGGAATCAAAATGAAGGGCAGGAAGTGAAGGCTACATGATGTACAGGAGTGATGGGAAAGGGGAAATTGGAGGGAGTGTGGCAATGTGGGCTGGAAGACACTCCCATCTGAGCTGTCAAGCCTGAGGTTATCTCGGCCCAGCTGCAGTCATCCTGGTGTTTCGCAAGCATGGAGAGGCATCAATGTGTGTGCCGCCCCTTAGATGGACGTTAAACTGGCCATCCCATCTGCCGGGATTTATTGGTGAACATTAAAGATACCACGATGTCCTTCATGAGGAGTAAGCAAGCTATCACCAGCACCCTGGCAAAATTCCAAATTCCTGCCCCTGACTTCCTGTGTCAGAGTGGGGACCTCTTCAGGATTGCAACCTTAGTCAAGAAACTGCTTCAGAAGAGCTGACACTTTGTATAAAGCATGCATGGTACTGATGATGATAATGATGATGATGATGATGATGATGATGATGATGATGATGATGATGATATCTGTGTAAAAGGTGATACTATATTGAGAGTAAGCTATGACATTTAGGAGCGAACTAATGCAGACGATTCTGTGTGGAATGAGATTGGGGGTTGTAAGAACAGTAAGATACTTGCAGGATGCACCTACATGGTTCCTAGTATGAGGGAGGAACAACATAGAGGAGCTCAAGAAGAATTCAGAAAGTCCTGTAGAAAGGGGAATATTGATTATTGGCGATTTTACTTTGCCAAGGATAATTTGGGTCCAGAAATGGGGAAAGAGCAGAGCCGAGGAGGGTTTTCTCGATCTAATCCAGGATTGCTTTTTAAATCAGTTTGTAGAAAAGTCCATGAGGGGGAGTGCAGTGCTACAGTGTAGTATATCTGGACTTTCAAAAGCATTCGATAAGGTATCTCATTGAAGGTTGTCAGCAAAGGTGAGGGCTTGCGGAGTGGTTGGCCAGGTAACTAATACGAATGGAAAATGGCTCGTAGATCTTTTTGAAGCAATGAGGAGGTGGAGGCAGAGGAACATCTGGGTACAAGTGATTACAACATATTGTGTGCAACACTTGAAATGTAGAGTTCAGGATAATAGGTTAAGGCTGTTAGATTTCAGGAAGGCAAACTGAGGGTATAACAAGAGGGGTAGGTGCTTTATATTGAGAAAAGCTAATGTATGGAAAGTCTGCATTAGAGAAATGGGAAACCTTCAAGGGCCAATTGTGTATGGTTCAGAGTAGGTATTTTCCAGTGAGGTGAAAAGGGAGAGGCAGACAGACAACAAGGTGGTTGAGCTGGGAGTTACCAGTGTAATTATAGATAAGAGAAGGCATTCATCAAGTACAAAATAATGGGAAGAGTCCATTCATAGCAGTATTAGAGAAAAACACCTCTGCTGTATTTTGTCAACCTATCCAGCAAGAAAAAGAGCAATCAGAGATTGCAGACCCTCGCCAGGAATTCTTTTGAGTGGTATATTTTTATAGGATTTATGGTAAATCCAATATGGCTGCCAAACCATGTGACCTATGATGTCATATGTGTGACCCTTTTGTTCTTCATGGATAGGCAGTCATATGTGTAAAGTTTTTCCTCGATCTGTTCAGCCATTTCAGAGATTTTTGAAGGTTTAAAACAAAAACAAACAAAAAAAGGCTGCCGGATTACTTTATCAATAACGTCATCAAAAAATATTTTGTGGACCATTTTATCCCGAGATGACCTTCAAAAATTTTCATACTGATAGGATGTAGTTCTACATATGCAATTATGACGTCATAACGCGGGCACCTATGACATCACAAAAATATCACACTCATTCTTCATGAGGAGTACTTGCTATGTGCCAAGTTTAAATTTTTTCCTTGGTGCGGTTTCAGAGATACAGAGGTCCAAATTTTTCCCGTTTTTCCAACATGGCTGTCACACCACGTGACCTATGACGTCATAATTATCACTGAAACATTCTACATGAGTAGTCTCTCCTCTGCTGAAAATTTTGTCTCAATCCGACAAGCGGTTGCAGAGAAAAACATGAAAGTTCTGTGCAGACAAACAAACAAATGGACCCAAATGCAATACCCTCTCCTTCGGTGAGGGTAAACTAGGATTATCACAAAATCCTGGTGCTTATTAACTTATTTAAGAGATTAGGCATATCACTAAGCCAGTAATGCGGCAATCTAAATATATACACCTGTGAGAAAAACCAGGATCCAATCGAACTCTTGATACAGTGTTGCATTTTTTTGTGTACAAAGTCAAGGCTCGTGGAAGAGCGAGAAAACAGAACGGATCAGGACACAACGGAACAAAAGGAACATAACAGTAGAGGGTGTGGCAGGGATACCAACGGAAGGGTTTAAGGACAAAAAGAGGGAGAGAGAGACTTGGACAAATCAGGGATGTGGGAAGGAATGAGGGGTAGGGGAGGATGCACAGGGTGGACAAGATGGATACAGAAGCAAACTCAAGAAAAAAGACTGGAACTTTGGAAGGAGATGGGTTTGGAACAGGGGAAGGGGTGGGGAGGGGGGGCTTAATGAGGGTATTAAAGATCAAAGTTTTGGATAGGGATCATGGTTTTGGATCAATGGTGATATGAGATGGTGATGAACAGCTGTTTTGAAGACCTGGAGGGAAGAATGAGATTGAAGAGAATGTTTCAGCTCTCCCAAAGCAATTTCTTGGCGAGGGTTACCATCTTAGAGGGGTCCCCACTGACACAGGAAGTTAGGACAGAAATTTGGAATTTTGCCTGGGTGTGACCAATAGTTGATATGTATCCCAGTGTTTTGATTTGTTCTTGTGAGCTCAGGTGAGGGGCTTGCGGAGTGACTGGTCGGTTAGCGAACATGGCCTTCTCAGTCCTCTTTTTCTTTTTTATGTTTGTCTCCTTTTTTGTCCATTTCCTGTATATTCCAAAGCAGATGATTACATTTGTTCTGCTGACTTAATTGTACTTAAAATGATGGGGGTGACAAGTATGCCTTAACCATTATTTATTTAAGGTGGAGATATGTGTGGGCTGTTAAACAAATATAAATAAATATACCCCGGTTAAAATAGGTGTACCATATCCCTGTGTCGTAAGAGGCGACCAGGGTTGTGTCAGGAATGGCATCCGGCGTAAAACATGTGCCAAATCACTATGCGGATCATACGGATGATCTGCTGTGGCGACCCCTAACGGGAGCAGCTGAAAGAAGAAGAAGAAGATATGTGTGGGCTGTTCTTTTGAAAAATAAAATGGGTGTTATTCTCGTGAGTGCTTTCATAAAGAAATTTAATAAAAGCAAAAGGAAACCAAATAAATTATGTACTGATGAAGGAACAGAGTTTTATGGGAGCATTTATGAATTTTCTAGAAGATATCATGGTTTTATATCACATATAGCTTTTAATGAAGGGAAAGCTGTTGTAATTAAAGACTTTGAAAGAGAGACTGTATAAAACATTTACTGAATTGAGACCTCAGAAATGGGTTTCTATAATTCAAGGTATTGTAAACAAGTATCTATCTACTATAATATGCTTTGCCAGTCTGTTGCTCTGAAGCTCTGTCCGTCCAAGGCAGAACTTGGCTGGCCTGACAGAATTGCCAGTAATCCACCCACAATTGTAACCTGAAATAAATAAATAAAATCATAGGTCCAACATTTTCGTCGCTACTTATAGGCATCGGGCTTCAGGCCTCTGGTGTACATTTGAGGACTGAACAACATGTCTTCTATCTTGAAAGAAAGACCGTATGTTTTGAGGAAAGAAAGGTACGTTTCGATTATAACCCATGCAGAGGAAATGAAGTAATGCATGTTATTTCCGGTAGCGATTAAGGCAGCAGTCTATTACCAATACACTGCCCAAACAAAAATTTTGTACAATCAAGCAGACTGCTGAGTTTATGTACATTAAAAAAAAAAATGAACAATGCAGATTCTATCATGAAAGAAAGGTACGTTTTCATTACAATTCATGCAGAGGAAAGAAAATAGTGATGATTAATATTTGAAGTCTTTAATAAAAAAAAAAAATGCAACCTGTCCTTTTGATGGCCTTTTATGCAAAACGTTAGTGGAAAAAAAATGGAAGGTTGTTGATGTTATACATAATTTGGGTTTTCACCCAAGTTTTCAAGGCTGAATAGTGCGCAAATACAGGATGTGTAAACAAATTCTATTTCACATGTGTGTGAACATATAACGTTCACATATTATGTGAAGTAACTAAACTGTTTACACTACATAATTTCTGGATCTGCCGAATTGCCAGTAATCATTTTGGAAAACTCTATGTGCATCATCTAACTCTACAAGTCAAAATATCATACTTATTTTGCCAATGGGTTTCCCATGGGTGCTGGCCTACCAGTAACAATATACTCTACTCCCCAATAAAAGCAAAACCATCAGAAATATTTATAAAACTAGTGGGCCTGTTGGTCCGATGGACCAAATTTTCATTTGTTTTCACAGTCTTGTAGCATACCTGCCTGCTGCACCGCTTGAGCATGAGCTTGCCTTTCACCAAGCCCAGGTGTGAATTGGGCCAACGCGGGGATTATTTGTTTGTTATTATCAATTCCATATGATACTACTATTTTTATTATTGTTGTAAATATTATCAGTGTTAATTAATATATGCTTTGTTGAAATGTTGTCATTGTTTTTGTTTTATATTTTGTAATTAGAATGCCAATCTGTGGTAGATTTATATACCTTAACATAGCGTGCATTTAAGACATGGGCATTCTAACGGATTTTTTTTTGTCGGATAGTCAAGTCTTCAAGGGTCTACAGAATCTAGTGTTGGGGGTCTTTTGGGTCCTCTGGGACTTTTGAGTCGTTGGGAACTTTTGGGACATTTGGGTCCTTGGAGACTTTTTGGGTCCTCTGAGACTTTTGGGTTGTCAGGGACTTCTGGGTCCTTCTTGGGGGTCTTAATTTTTTTTAAAAGATTAACCTGAGAAAAATTTACTAAAGTTGGTGATATTGTGAGAATGTACAGATGAAAATCACATTTTGAAAAGCGTTACTCAAAAAGTTTGTACGAATAAGGTTTTTGAATCACTGGTATTTTAGACACTATAATCTTGGACTCGTAGATTTTAATGGAGAGAAGATTGGAATCAAGACATTTCAGGTTTTTTGATAGACAAGAATTACAGAAAACAAAATTAATTTCAATCAAGAAAGAAAGCATAAAGATTACCACTAAAAATTGATCTTTGCTTCCCAGCCAACATTGGTATTTCCTAACTGTTACAGAGACTCATGTTTGTAAAATCTGCGAGAGCTGTACATCGCTCTCAATTTTATTTACAAGAGATTTCATTTTCTCAAATAAATAGAGAACTCGAAAAAAAGAACAAGAACTGCACATTGTTTGTTATGATCATAATGTCTCAAAAAGTCGAGAAAAAACACTTGCAATGCATTGTCAATTTCATATAAATCATCCCTGATACAAATATTTAGCATACCTCCAACTATAAAATATTCATAATGTTAAGTCATCCAACAACAGCCTGGGATCAACACAAAAACAAAACCAATGTAATGTCCTCATCCTCAGAGCTGCCAAGAAGAGCTTCCAAAAACACTTCCATGTCAGAATCATTGGACATTGTCTTCCATATCTGACGTGTCCGAATCATTCCGATCATAGCCACTTCCATCCCCAGAACAACTGTCATCACTGCTGATGCCAACAATACTACTGTCACTGCTGCTGCTGCTTGATTTTTCAGTCACTGTGTCTGATTCTGCACCGTATTACTGGGGCTCCAAGAATGGCTCATGGGTCGTCGGTGACGTCCAATTTGACTTTCTGCCGTAGCTTCATGGTGTTGTCAAGGGCAGCTTCCATCACTTCTTTCCTCTATTTTACTGTGCGGACCAAATTGTTGACTTTAACAAGAAGAAGATCCTCCATGGTGCCATGCATGAGATTTAGCCTCCTGTCTGATATCATGTGAGTGACATGGCTAAATCCCCCTCCACAATGTTATTGCTGACACCTATACACATTTGTATTTCTGCCAACAAACCACCGAGCTCTATAACACCACTAGAGAGGTCAACGGTAGAGTGTACGAGGTGCAGTGGGACGCAAGAAGCACGCGGGCCACCATCTACTCCGCTTTATTGCGCGACCAGAAGCAGACTCCTGCCACCCCTAGCGGGCGAGGCATGATATACGAAAACCCAATCACGTGACACAGCACACTCCTCCCCTCGTAAAATGACCCGTCACACGATGAACGGACAATCACAACATGACCATCTGAAACCCATCAACACTCATAATCCTCCAAGTACCGCGGCTGCACCCTGACCCGCCTCGGACGGGCAGCGCCACCAGACAGCCCAGGCTCAGACGCCTCCCGGCTCGGCCGAGGTGACACCCTCGCCGGACTCGCACTTTCCGCAACACCAGCCACCCCCGACCGCCCAGCCTGCTCGACGTCCCCGGGTAGGACGGCATCAGGCGAAGACCCCCTTGGCGTCGGCCCAACCAGCCCCGGCGACACAACGTCAGGTGCCGGCGATACTACCGGTAGGGGTCCCGCATCGTTCGGCCCGGGGAGGTGTGGGGGGGGGGGTGACGCTGAACAGCGATCATGCATTTGGTCCACGTGCCGCTTCCACACATCCCCACCATCAGTCCGCACCATGCAATTCGCCGGCCCCAGCACCACAGAGACCACCGCCGGCACCCATTTGGAACCGTGGAAATAATCGCGTACCATTACCCGCTGCCCCACCTCGAAGATGCGCAGCCTCGCCGGACGCGACATTGCCCCACTCCCCGACCCTCCAGGTCGCAGCAAATCCAGCCTGGACCGCAAAGCCCGTCCATAGAGACGAATGGCAGGCGAATCACCCGTGACAGGATGAACTGCGTTCCTGTAATGGAGCAAAAAGACATCGACCACCGTCTGCACAGGTGCAACACCCCCCCTGCGCAAAGCCCGCTTCAACATCTTGACAAACGACTCAGCTTGGCCATTCGTCTCAGGGTGATACGGTGCGGACCTTAGGTGTCGAATACCATTCTGGCGCATAAACTCATCAAATACACCCGCGATGAACTGCGGACCATTATCAGAGACCAGGATCTCCGGCAACCTTTTATTAGCAAAGATCGTCCGCAGTTTCTCTACTGTAATGTTTGCTGATGTATGCTGCATTACTACAACCTCCGGCCATTTAGAGAATGCATCGATCACAATCAAAAACATTTTGCCATTAACCGGTCCCGCAAAATCTACATGGACCCTCTGCCAAGCTCGGTCTGGCACAGGCCAGAGACCCGAAGCTCGACGCGGGTTATCAGCATCTGTCTGGCACGTGGCGCAACGCTTTTTTTTTTTGTTGTTTTGTACACCTTGGTCGAGGCTCGTATGAGAGCTAAAACTCTCATACGCTTAACCTCAAACTCTCAAACGCTTAACCAACTGCTCAATGTCTTTGTCCAACCCCGGCCACCACAACAGGCTACGAGCAAGACTCTTGGTCTTCACGATGCCAAGGTGACTGACATGCAGTTCATCCAAACACCGCTGCCTGAACTTCGGTGGAATCACGGTCCTCATCCCCCACATTACGCACCGTTGGACCAACGACAGCTCCGCTGCGCGTGACGTGAAAGGTTGAAATGCCGGTGTCGAAGGCAGATCGCTCCAATTCCCCGTAGAAATCGCCTGGACGACACGGGCAAGCACCGGATCACGAGCCGATTCCACCACGACCTGCCTGGCCATGACCGGCCCGCTTTGGACCTGGCCCAGCGCGAACACATCGACCCGGTCGCTCAACTCAGACGCAGCTGGACCCTCCGCACACGGCAAGCGTGAGAGCCTGTCGCAGTTAGCATGCTTCTCGGTGCTTCGGAACTGAATATCATAATCGTAAGCACCCAGAAACAGACACCACCGCTGTATTCGCGCGGCTGCTACCACCGGCACCCCGCGTTCGGGTCTCAGGATGAATTGAAGCGGTTTGTGATCCGTCTGCAAAGTGAAATGCCGCCCCAGCAGATATTGATGAAACCTCCGCACACCCCAGACGAGGCTGAGAGCCTCACGCTCAATCTGGGCATATCCGCGCTCTGCTGTGGACAGGGTCCGGGATGCAAAACAAACAGGCCGCTCGGAACCATCGTCCATCCTGTGGGAGAGCACTGCCCCGATGCCATATGCAGAGCTGTCGCATGCCAATAGGAGCGGACGCGCAGGCTCGTAGTGCACGAGGACCGTATCCTCTGTGAGCAGCCGCTTGACGCGGTCGAACGACGCCTGGTGTGCAGGCCCCCAAGCCCAGCGCTCGTCCTTCTTGAGCAACCGCGTTAACGGCGCAAGTTGTGAGCTGAGCCCGCGCACGAACCTTTGGTAATACTGGGCCATACCAATGAACGAGCGCAGCTGCGTCTTGTCGCGAGGCGGTGGCATGTGTTGAATCGCTTCCACCTTCCGAGGACCTTTCAACAGCCCCTCCGGCGTGATGAAGTGCCCGAGGTATTCCAAGCGCTGCTTGAAGAACGCGCACTTGTCCCTGTTCAAGCGCAGGCCGCACGCTTCTAGCTTTGTCAGCACTTGGGCAATGTTCGTAAGATGCTCGTCCGCCGTTTTCCCCGCAATGAGCACATCGTCCAGGTAGGTCTGAGCGGGCAGGCCAATGCAAACCTGATCCATGGCTTTCTGCCACAAAGCTGGGGCCGAAGCAATCCCAAAACAGAGTCGGGTATATCGATAGAGCCCTTGACACGTGTTGATTGTCAAAAGCTCGCTACTCCCGGGATCCATCGGCAGGTGAAAATATGCATCATGCAGGTCTAGCTTCGTGAAGTATTGACTCCCCGCCAATCGCGCATATATTTCATCCATTGACGGCAATGGATATTGCTCCACGCTGAGCCCCGGGTTAACCGTGGATTTGAAGTCCCCGCACAATCGGACGTCTCCATTCCGTTTCAGCACCGTGACAACCGGGGTGGCCCAATCCGAGCACGACACCCGTTCGATCACTCCACAGGCCTCCAGCCTATCCAGTTCACCCTTGACCTTGTCCCGCAGGGCATACGGCACCGGACGCGGTTTACAAAACCGAGGAACCACCCTCTCCTTCAAGAAGAGTTTCGCCTCCATGCCCTTGAGTTTCCCAAGGTCGGCGCTAAACAACCCTTGATGTCTTTGAAGAATCTCCTCCAACTGATCCTCCCACTGGCTCGGCACAGGTTGCACAAGGTGAACTGCGGCCCAGTCTAGCCTGATGCGGGCCATCCAATCTCGGACGAGGAGAGACGGCCCGCTCCCCCGCACGACGTACACCCGAAGCGTGGCGACCTGGCCTTGGTACCGCACAGACACGTCTGCAATCCCGACTGGCGTTATCTTCTCGCGGGTGTACGTGAACAGCGCGAGGTTTGACCTGATAAGCCTCAAGCCGTTGAGTCTACGCGCGGTCTGTTCGCCGATGAGCGACACCGCTGCTCCCGTATCGACCTGGAACGTGATCGGCGTTTCGTTCACTTCGACTTCCACCGTCATCGGGTGCGCCGTCACCGGGCCAATTGAAAACAGGCTCAACAACGGCCGCTGGTTCCGCCCCGAGTCGCCTCGCACATCGCCGTCCATGACCTTAACGGTGGCCGGCGCCCCACGCCACACACGCATCAAATGACCCACCTTGTGACAATTCAAACACACGTTGCCTTTACACGGGCATGCACGGCGCAGGTGTCGACCTCCACATCCCAAGCATGTCCGCGGGGTCACCCCGCCGCACGCGCGGCCGCGCGGCGACGTCCGACCCGCATCGACGGTCGTGCGCGCGTCCCGGGGTGCTCGCGACCCCGCGTGGCCGGTGATGGCTCGAACATCCCCGCGAGTCTGCTCGACCGCCGTAGCCGTGCTGACTGCCGAGTCGAATGTAATGGCTTCATCCTTCAGCCGTAAAACCGCTGAAACCATCTTCGCATCTCGTAAACCAGCAATAAAACGATCTCTGAGCCGAGCTGGCCGCTCCCCTGCCGTGAACTTGCAGGCTACGGAAGAACGCTTAATCCGCGCCACGAACTCAGCGACGCGTTCCTCAGCCCCTTTCGAGAGGCGATCGAACTGGAATCTAGCGAGCTGCATTGACTTCTCCGGCGCCATGTGTGCTTTCATTTCCTCCACAATGTCCCGAAACGACAGCTCGTCATCCCGGGGCCTGTTCGGTGCCACCAAATCACCCAGTAGTCGATAATGCTCCGGCGAAAGCGAAGCGAGCAAGATCGACTTCTGCTTGCTCTCGTCGACCACATCGTTCGCGTGGAAATAGCATTCCAATTGCTCCGAAAACAATTCGAAGTCGTCCCCGTCGAAAACGGGCATAAGTCCGTATTCAACCATCCTCGTCGCCAACTAGAGTGTACGAGGTGCGGTGGGACGCAAGAAGCACGCGGGCCACCATCTACTCCGCTTTATTGCGCGACCAGAAGCACACTCCTGCCACCCCTAGCGGGCGAAGCATGATATACGAAAACCCAATCACGTGACACAGCACACTCGGCAGCTAGTGATTGTCCGTATCGCGGAGTCTGCTCAGCATCCATGTTTAGTCCTTTCATCCACAGTCAGTGAATGGGAATTGACTGGTTTTAATCCTTTAACTGCCCTTTTCATGCTAATTCCGTAAAGAGTTCCATACTTTCAAAAGCACAAGCCTTCTTTATAGAGGCTCCTTGAATGTGTTATCACTAATTTACAGAACTAGGACACCGCCGGCCCACATGATCAGCCCTGGGATGGTTTGTTTATGTGTTCCGAGAAGGCTTGGGTCAAGACGGATTTTTGTAGCGGGGGTTTTCCGCAAATCACCGAAATGACTAATTTTGAAGGGAAGTACTTCATTAGGAGTCGAGGGGATTACCGGAATATCGATGAAACCGCACCTTTTAGTGGTGCAATATGTACTCTTCCGCGGAATTGACGTCATGTGTCCATCTTATTGACGCCATATTTCTGCTGTAAATTGTCGTGCATGGGATGCTATGGACATCCGTTTCGGTTAACCCATTCAGAGTTAAAACTGCATGTTTCGATTTTAAAAAGAAACATTTCTGCATTAGGTTTCATCACGCGGCCAAGTTGTAGAACGAAATACTGGCTGGAGATCGCGTCTGACGAAAATATACAAAATTGCTTCACTTCCGTAATCAGTAAATATTTCTTTATGCCGAATTAGTAAACATGAGTCTGTTAGCGTAGTTGGTTCTATTTTGAGATTGTGATTATATCGACATTACGACTTCCTCATGATAATATTGTACGCTCTGAGACCCTGAGAGCCTCTGACAGGCCGCAGTGTATAGTAGGACTTGTAAACGTGCTATGTCTTTATCATTGATGAATGCATTTTATGGATAATAAAGGCATATTTTGGATTATATATAATTGAAGACTATGAGTTTTGTTGAGTTGCTCCTAAAGTATGTTTGTCATTTGTTAACATTGGTCAAATGTCTTTGGAATACCTTCAAATCCAATTCTACATCACATGTTCCTATTCATTCTCTTATGGGAGTCTGGGCTAAAAGGACTAAACATGGATAGCAGGCTGGCTGGCTGGTGAGGACAAATCAGTAACGTGCAGGGAAGCTGGTGGACTCTCTAGTTGTGTTATAGAGCTCGGTGCAACAAACACATTTCGAAACTCATGTTTGCAGTGCTCGAAGATATTTTTCCACATCGACTTGGCTTTCACTTTGCTAAAGTAGTGGTTCACTGTGTACCTCGGGTCTTTCCACTCCCTTTTCAGTTTGGACTTATCAAAGTCACAGTGGCTTCCTGTAATTTAAAGCGGGAGGCCAGAAATTCAAGTGACTGGAAAATGGAACTCTATATTGTTGTGAAGCCGAGTATCGGCTGTGAGCACGACCGCTAGGTGGAGCAGTAGGGTCGACTCTGCCGAACACCCGGAATCTAGATCACACCGTTCGGAAAAAATCTGGAGGTACGGGTCCCTTACAGGCTTGCAGGACCGTGAATCGTCAATAATTCCACCACGTGGTACAGGGTTATTTGCCAATCTTCAAAATACCTAGAGATCCGCATGGCGAGCTACCGAGTATTCACACCCTCGACGACACTCGTACGAGTCGAGCCGTTCGCGTGCCCGACCTGTGCGGATGGTTGCTGAAGGCCCGTTGGTCCAAATGTACATTTACAGCGGCAACAGCCTTTGTAATTCACCAACACGCGCCATGCTAAACCAATGGAAGAAACACAGAAACGAGCGGATACATTTAACAATTGGGGTATTTATTCACAGTAATCGGGGAAACGAGGGAAGCACGTAAGGGCAGAGTTATCACGACTAATAGAGAATGCAAATTTACACACAAGCACTTAAACAATTTCTACTTAAAGATGGGCCCACACACAGATGCACATCCGATTGAAACGGACCCAAAATGGTCTTTATTATCCCTTCAGCTCGGAGGAAAGTCAAGCTGAGGGACGAGAAGATAGCTGGCTACCTGGCCGCGAGCGTGCGGCTCGATGTCCACACCTTCCCAGAGCACCAGTAGGAACGAACGGACCAAGGGCAGCCAGACGCACACCACGCCAGCCACGAGACGAGATGACCCGGGAACCAGAGCATGCCAGCGATGAAATGCCTTTCGCCCAGCCTCGAGAGATGCGTTTTGAATGGGCGCGAATTCTTCCTCTCTTGCTCGAGCAGATCCCCGATTATTTGCTCTCCATTCCTTTTATCGCTCTCGGGCACGGTCCGCTCAGGCGTGGCCCACTCTCGGGCGCCGCTCGTTCAGGCGTGGCCCGTCCTCAGTGGGTGGGACACGACGCATTCCCTTATTTGGCGCGCTGCCAAACGAACCGGTTCATGACCATATTTGGGAATGGAATTCCATCCCCGACTGAACACGCCCGCATACCAGCGAGCGCACGGAGTATGCCGGGAGCAGAGGGTTGTCGCTGTGAGAGCGAAGATGGCATTGTTGTTGTAGTTGTAGATGTGAGTGATGTAAAAATCCTAACTATCAAAATAACTCCGCGGTGCATGAACATTTAATTACCCATTAAACAAGGGAAAGGGAGCTATCTATCCACATTTACTTATCGAATTAACTGAGCTATAGGACCTGTATGTGGTGTGCTCATGGCTTCCAGATTCGTAACAATATCACCTCAGTTGGCTGGGTCAAGCCACTTCATATGCATATAAAACTATTGATTAAAGGAGCTGAATTTCTCTTCCAAACACTGCTGAAGTGATGGTAAGTCATCCGACTTCGGAGCTTAAACTTTGGTTGTTGCTCGAGTTACATTCATCATTCCTTTGTAGTTTACTGTTGTGTACAGGTATCCTCCGCTTAACGAAGGTTCGCGACAACAAATGTTTTCATTTTGGACTATTCATTCCTTAACGAAGGTCTTTATTCGCTACAACGAAGGAACCGTCATCATGACAGTGTCATGGTGACTGTGCAATGTCATTCACTTCCATGGCACGGTGATAAGTACGATACATTTTTCCAACAATACTATTCGATGGGCTGATTATTTTTTCAGAATGAAAGGGTTAAAAAAATAACTATCTCATCCACCACCTCCCACTGCCATACGAAAACGTGGACTCAAGATTGTTTTGGTAAGTGTTCCAACTAAATTAACTTTATTTTTGTGTTACTGTCTGCATTATTAGGAAAATAATAATATTATGTCACTTACAATGAAAACTATCGTTGTACCAGGCAAATGGCTTTACTTTTCGACCAAAACATTCCAGTTAGGAAACGAAGTGCAATTTTCCCATCAAAAATAATGGAAAACCACCTCCCGCATAACAAAGGTTCGCATAAAGCTGGGTTGTAAAGGTATGTAACCCCTTTGCTAAGTGGGTGATACCTGTACTCCATAATTCTGCTTCTTCTTTCTCTTTATATTTATTTATTTATTTTCCAGGCACGCAATCAACAATGCCCCTCAACAAAAAATTCATCACTTGGAAATTGTAAAACATAGTACCGCCTGTCCTGATGTTCACCTGCATCAGGAGCAAGTCACTCAAATCTCCTGCAGACCTATTTAGACCCTGAATTTTTTGATGCAATGAACAAACTTAGTGACATCACGGGTGATTTGGAAGTTTCATCGGGTTTCACGGGTGACAGTTTCATCGAAATTGTGTGTGTAGTTTGACAGAAGAGAGCAAATACTTATTTTGGAGGGTCAACCCCCCCCCCCCCCAGACCTCTTTAATGAGCGCAGATTTTGTTGTGGTCGATACACTTTGGTCCATCACGGGTGATGAAGGTTGTAGTCAAGTTTCATCAAAATTGTGTGTGTAGTTTCGGAGAAGAGAGCAAATACCTATTTTGAGGAGTCAAAAAACCCTTAATGAGCGCAGATGTTGATGTGGTCAATAAACTTTTGTTAGGCATCAGCTTTGAAGTTTGTTGCCAAGTTTAATCAAAATCATGTGTTTGGTTCCAAGTTTGAACTTGGAACGGTTCAAGTTCAATAATGACTGAAGTGTTTATGGACTGACACACTGACTGCCTGACTGACTCACTGACTCACTGACTCACTCACCTACAGACACTGCTCAATCGCATAAGCTCCCCTGAACTACGTTCTCGGTGAGCTAAAAATCATAAAGGTTTCTTGGAAACCGGTAATTATTGGTGAAGCTGTCTTAGAAACAGGTGATTAAAGGGGGAAGTGGTGAATTATTTCTTTAATTTTGGTGGAGGGGATCATAAATCAACCAACATTATTTAATTGCTTGATAACCAAATTATTTAATTACTTTTGGTAGAGAGATCAGAACCAACATTAGCATACGACTGATAAGTCGGACTTTTCCAGGCACATCTCATGAAGGGGTAAAAAGCAACATACATGGCAACAGGTTCACACAGGATAAACTTACCACCACCTTCCAATCTCAGTGGTGTAATTGTTAGATCGTTCACTCCAAGTCTGGGAAGTCGGCGGCCAAGTCATAGCAACAACTTTAACAATGGTATGTGCTGCTTCCTTGCTTGATGTATATTATTTAAAAGGATGAGAGCAAAGACAATCCAAATTGGTTGGCATCCATGGGGAGGAAGAAATTCCTCCTGAGGAAATGCCCCGCTGAGTATGGTGAGAAAAGCAGTGCCATTGTTGTGACTGTGCTGATACCCAGAGGAGCCCCGGAAGTGATGGAACTTACCCCAAGCTCAGTGGCTGTTTGTCTCCTTTAACAATCTTGTGTTGTGCCGTGTGTGTGTGTGTGTGTGTGTGTGTGTGTGTGTGTGTGTGTGTGTGTGTGTGTGTGTTTATAAAGCAGAACATATTCTCTCTGCTAACTCCCCTCCCCCTACCCCTCTCGCTGTCCCATCCTTGCTTCGCCCCCTTTGAATACAGTACAGCTCTCTCTCTCTCTCCCCCACCCTCACCCTCTCTCGCCTTCACCCTCTCCCTACTTGCCTCCACCTCCCTCCTCGTTCTCCCCTCCCCCCCCCCGCGCTCTATTTTGCAGCAAGATGTCTCCTCCCAAAAGAAGGAAATGTACAAGAATCGAACTTGACAAAAAACGACTTGCGAAAGCTGCATCCAGAGCAGCCTTATCTCCTCAACAGCAATAAATAAGATGAGTAGCAAACACAGCAGGAATGGCTGCATCCAGAGCAGCTGAAACTCAGAGTAAGAAGGAAGACAAGAGGAAAACACTGCAACAAAAGCTGCATCCAGAGCAGCGTTAACTCTTCAAGAACAACTTGTGTGGCAGCTCCATTACAAGCCTTCGATAACGTAAAAAAAAAAACAACAGCAACACCAAAAAAAAAAAAACATGCACACCACCAGTCAATTTCTCCACTTTGACAAATGTGGAAATTGATAAACCACGCCATTTATTAAGTCCCACAACAATGAAATGCCACTACAATAAAAACAAGCTCTGATCTACACATGAAATACATACACAAACAGTGCCTTCAGAAAGTATTCACACCCCTCAACTTTTGTCCCATTTTGTTGCATTACAGCCTGATTTAAAATAGATTAAATATAAATTTTTTTCTCACCGATCTACACAAAACACCCCATAATGACAAAGTGAAAACATGTTTTTCGAAATTTTTACAAATTCATTAAAAATGAAGAGCTGAAATGTCTTGTGTCAATAAGTATTCAACCTCCTGAGTTAATATTTTGTCCAAGTGACTTTGGCTGTGATTACAGCTTCGAGTCTTATTGGGTATGTCTGTATCAGCTTTGTACATCTGGATTTGGGGATTTTCTCCCATTCGTCCTTGCAGATTTACTCAAGCTCTGTCAAGTTGGATGGGGAGCGTCGGTGAACAGCAATCTTCAGGTCTTTCTGCAGATTCTCAATGGGATTAAAGTCTGGACTTCGACTGGGCCACTCAAAGACTTTCATGTTCTTCTTCTGAAGCCATTTCAGTGTTGTTTTGGCTGCATTCTTGGGGTTATTGTCCTGTTAGAGCATAACTTTTTGCCACAGTCGAAGCTCTTTTGCACTCTGAACTAAGTTATCCTCACAGATTTGCTTGTATTTGGCTCCATTCATTGTTCCCTCTATCCTTTCAAGTCTTCCAGATGATGATGCTGCCCTGTTGCTGAAAAACATCCCCATAGTATACTGCTGCCACCACCATGCTTCACGGTAAGGATGGTGTTAGATGGGTGATGAGCTGTGCTCCATTTCCACCAGACGAGGTGCTTTGCATTCAGGCCAGAGTTCAATTTTCGTCTCATCAGACCATAGAATATTTTACCTCATGCTCTCAGAGTCTTTCACGTGCCTTTTTGCAAACTTTGGGTGTGCTGTCACGTGTCTTTTTCTCAGGAGTGGATTCCATCTGGCTACTCTCCCAAAAAGCCTAGATTTGTGAAGTGCTGCAGAGATTGTTGTTCTTCTGGCAGGTTCTCCCACCTCAGCCAAATAACTCTGTAGTTCTGTCACAATGGGCATTGGGTTCTTGGTCACCTCCCTGACCAAGGTCCTTCTTGCCCGGTTGCTCAGTTTGTTTGGATGGCCAGCACGAGAAAGAGTCTGGGTAGTTCCATATTCTCTGAATTTCCTAATGATGGAGATACTGTGCTTTTGGGAACTCTCAACACGAAATAAATTGTTTTATAGCTTATACCCTTCCCCAGATCTATCCATCCATTGGGACTATACTTTATGCAGATCATTGGTGCTGCCTCAACAGTCTCCTTGGCTATTGGGCACAATCCTGAACGGGTCACCACTCCGACACAGGATACCAGCATGCCGGCACTCATTTTGCCGACCTCGGAAGGATGACAGGCAGAGTCAACCCCACCTGATATTAATTCAACAGCCGAGTGGGATTTGAACTCAGGATTCTTGGCTCCCAAGCCCACCACCCTAACCATTAAGCCAACACCAAGCATCCCAGATTTATACCTCCTCACAATTCCATCTTGGAGTTTTACGGACAGTTCCTTGGACCTCATGGGAGAGTTTCTGCTCTGAACATGCAGTTAACTGAGGGACCTTATATAGAAAGGTGTGTTTCTTTCTAAATCATGTCCAATCAATTGACTTGGCCACAGATGGACTCCAATCAAGTTGTAGTGATAGCTCAAGGATGATCAAAGGAAATTGGATGCACCTGAGCTCAATTTGGAGTGTCATAGCAAAGGGGTTGACTACTTATTGACGCAATACATTTCAGCTTTTTATTTTTCATTATTTTGTAAAAATTTTAAAAACTTGTTTTCACTTTGTCATTATGGAGTATTTTGTGTCGATCAGTGACAATCTCAATTTAAACCATTTTAAATTCAGGCTATAACGCAACAAAATGTGAAAAAGTCGAGCGGTGTGAATACTTTCTGAAGGCACTGCATAATGTACCTTCATAGTCCTCCTTTTCTAAGTATTGTAAAGTATCCCATAGTTTTACTTCACTGTACAAATCATTGTCATTAACATTCTCTCAAGACCAAGAAGTTCAGGCTTAGGCCCTTCTGAACTTTTTCAATTAAACATTATAACTTTTGTTATGAATAGGGGTTCACATAACTGGTACACAGGTACTCACACACAGTTTAAAAAAAACAAAGATTTTTTTTTTACCGTGCATAATCACCTGATGCTAAGACATCAGATATGCCAAGACAGCTCAAAAGCGGACTACCACAACAGAGGCTTTTGATGGAAGGTTTTCTCAGGTAGTGTAGGTGAGAGTCTTCCGTGATAAGTGTGATAATTGATATGCGTACTGTGATTTCAACATTTAAGTGTACAAAATTAAGTTTATAAATTGTAACAATATAATTTCTAAGTTATTTTCTTATATTGAAAGTTTATAACTTATAAGATTGAAAATCAAAAAATATATCTAAGGATAACGCACGAGCAAGGAGGAAGAAGAGAAGGTTCAGCAATGTCCAGAATGAAAAAAAGAGCAGCTTGCGAGCGTCTCGTCTGGAGCGGACATTCTGAGAGAGCGCTCACAGAGGAGTAAGAAGCATACAAAGCTTAGAGTGGCTTTAAAAATCGGAGTGCCGCTTGAGAAAGGAGACGAGCGTGCTCGAAGCTGACAAAAAATTTTTTTCATGAGTACCAAACCATTTCTGCTGGTAGTCATTGGAGAACCTACTAAAAAAATAATAATAATAATAATAAAAATAAAAATTGTGTGAACCCCTGGTTATAAATTTACAAGAAAACTCACCTGCAGAAAGGAAATGACCTCCAGCTCCTGCAATGCTGTTTGTAGTGAGGATTCTGCTTTACGGAGATGTTCCATCTGTCGTTGCAAATTCTCAATCTGCTTCTGAAGCAGAAAAAGCCTCTCATTTTGCATTTTGTTGACCTGACTCTTCATCAGATCCACAGCCTCATCCACATATTGGTACAACTCCTTTCGCTTCATCTCCAGCCTGTCTTCAGTCCCTTTGCCTGAGAGCTAGGAGAAATTATAGCATGATTTTCGTCAAAAACGTCAAGAATAAACTTAGAGGAAATGGAAAACAAACAAAGAGTACAATTCATAAAATATACGATGAATTATGGCAGGAGCGGGTCGGGACAAATACCGTATGTAGAATGAAGCAATGAAGTGGATGTGGACACTTATCTGCAAAGCTTTTTGGGTCCAGTCCAGTTTTTGGGTCCAGTATTCGAAAAATTCAACTTTTGGAAGTGCACATTGATTAAGATGGATTTTAACATGCTTGCATTTTAAGAACAGAAAGCCTGATCAAACATATTGTTATGTTGAAGAGGGTAGCTAGAATGTTAAGTTGACGTGGTCCGTGTGTTCACGCAAGTGAGAGCATTTTTCTAACCAGGGATCAATGACAATGAAGTTGTGAGGTTATTACGTACACTACCGGTCAAAAGTTTTAAAACACCCCTATTTTTCCAGTTTTACTGAAATTTAAGCAGTTCAAGTCCAGTGAATAACCTGAAATGGTACAAAGCTAAGTGGTAAACTGCCAGAGGTTAAAAAAAAAAGTTTAGGTTACCAAAAACTGAAAAATAATGTAAATTTCAGAGTTGTTAAAAAAGGCCCTTTTCAGGGAACAAGCAATGGGTTAGCAACTGCAGCTGTTCTGCAGCAATAGAAGTAAATTAAGCCTTGAAAGTTGATGCAAACAATTCCTACAGGTGTCCCAACTTTGGTTGATTAGTTACAAACCCTCTGTCTGTATAAAAGCAGTGTTTGTACAGACTGTGTTGCAACACCCTCTGAAGCATTATTTGGACAATATTGCACTGCAGGAAGTGTGTGTGTGTGTGTGTGTGTGTGTGTGTGTGTGTGTGTGTGTGTGTGTGTGTGTGTGTGTGTGTGTGTGTGTGTGTGTGTGTGTGTGTCTTTCGGCTGCTCCCGTTAGGGGTCGCCACAGCGGATCATCCGTTATGATCCGCATACTGATTTGGCATAGGTTTTACGCCGGATGCCCTTCCTGACGCAACCCTGGTCGCCTCTTACGACACAGGGATAAGGATTGGGTTTCGCCATGATTCCGGGCTGCCCTACACCCTCTCATAGCGTGGCCCAGCGCAGAGCTCCCGTCCTCAAGCGATCCTCCAACCCAAGCCTCCGAGTATCCGGATTACATGCGCACACCACTACGCCCGGTATTGCACTGCAGGAAGTAGTATATTGCTATCATAATGGTGAGAAAAAGAGAATTAACAAAGGAAGACAGACAGACTGTTATAACCCTTTAAAGTGCAGATCTTTCCTTGAGAGAAACTGCAAAGAAGCCAAGGTGTCAATGAGTACAGTTACCTACACCATCAAAAGGCACTTGGAAACTGGCAGACCCAAAGCCACAACACAATCAGAAGACAAGTTTCTGAGAGTCAACAGCTTGCATGATAAGCACGGAAGTGGCTCACAGGATAGCAGCCATGAGCCATGAGCCTATGGAATTAGGCCATGAGCCAGACCCGGTAATTTTTGGCCACCGGTACCATCCAAGGGGAATAATGCTCATCGTAATTTTTGGCAGGGTATACATCTCTACAGTCAGAAATGATGTGATAGCATTGCATTGGTGGTAGCCTTTTGTGTGTTATTAGCCATTTAGTAACCCCATCCCAAAATAAACTTTTCTGAAACCGGCGTAAGACAGAAGAAGACATTCTATTTTAAACTAATGGTTCTCTCCTATTATAGGCTATATATTCTTGAAAAAGGGCTCTCATTGGGATGCATGCATATACAGGATGTGACACTGTCAGTGTGTTTGCAGGCAAAGGGAAGACAAGTGCTTTGAAACACTCGACCAGCAACAGGGAAACCCAGGACACATTCCTAGATTTGGGTCATAGATGGGACCTCTCCCGAGAATTGATGGACAAACTAGAGGCATTTACTTGCCTCCTCTATGCACCAAAGGCATCATCCACCAAGGTCAATGATCTCAGGTATGACCTATTCTGTGTTAAGAAAGGTGAGATAGAGAGCCACCAGCTTCCACCATGCAGGGACTGCTTAGGCCTAAGTCACATTTGCCACGGCAGCCGTGGGGTCTCCAAAATCTACGACCACTAGCAATTATACGGCGGCCGCAGTATTTCCACGGTCACACAATGTAGTAGTCACATATGTTTTCATTTTTCGGGGAGCGGCACGGCGTATTTAGAAATTGTGGAGACCGAAAACGTGGGGGTGTCGTACGGTCTTTGATTTGATGTCGCACGGTGACCTTAGGGCATGTCTGCGGCGGCCATAGAATTTTCAAGGCAGACGCAAGGTAGCCTCAAGGTGCCCGCAAGGTGACCGCAGGGGGGCCCTAAGGCGAACGTGTGGCCAGACGGATGGTAACGAGTGGGTATATATACCAGTTCTTTTTTTACTGAAATAAAAATATAACAGTTCGGAATACACCAGTACGTGGTGCCCCCAGAATCCGAATTGAATTCGTTCGAGGAGGCTGTTCGGATTACAAAAAGTTCGATTCCCAAACTATTTTCCCAATAAGAAATAATGGAGTGAATTAATCTGTTCCTCGACCCCAAGAAACCCCACTTTTAAGACACTTTCAACTGAAATTCCCCATGTTTAAGGTAAAATAAGATAAGTAAATGACCTTCGGTGGCGGTGTATTGTATGTAAACTGGTACAATCACCACATCCAAAGGTTCACACAGGCTCGAGCTCCGGCCTGGGTTCCGATCGCTCGCGCACTCTGCGAGCGCTGCTCCCAGGGCAGCTCATCAAACATGATGCCTCCAGAACCACAATCACTTTTATCAAACGCATCGGGCTGAGGTAATCATGGATATTCCAAATTACAACCGGTTTTTCTGTGAAATTAAATCCTTGCCCGACAGTCCGTCACATCACGTGATCGGATTGCTTTTTTGTTATTAATTCAAACACAAGATGAGTAAAAAAATAAAAAACAGCACAAATCAAGGTGAAAACACAAAGTAACGTTGCGATCGACACACGAGAGATGCTTTCACGAGTACTTCCACCGACGAACTGAATGAACAAAGCGCGAAGATGCGGGTCGAACAGGTGGGGGAGACACGTGAACAAACATGAACGCTTCGTTGTGTTCGGTTTTTTAAAATGTATTCGGTTTTTAGGGCAAAATTCATTTTTCATTGATAAGAGACTACGGCAGCCGCACGAATAACGCAAGTCCACCGTACGCCCTACGTACGGTCGACGTGGAACACAACTACGTCACAACTATGGCATGTCGAATTGTTCCAGCCAACGTAGAAATGAAAAAAGTTATAACTCCGCGTTATAATTCCACGGCGACCCCTACGGCCTGTAAAAGATAGCCATACGGCGTCGGGCCACCCTGAGGCCACCACAGAAACTCTGCGGCCGCCGCACGTTTCTGTCAATTCAGAGGGCGTACGGCCGCTGTATCCTCGCCGTAGAGCAAATGTGACTTAGGCCTTAGTGAAACACGCACAAAGAGCCAACTACCAGGCTGAAATATGGAGACGATGTCTTGAACAGGACCCGGAAGTACCAAGTCCTGTTGGCCGAGGATAAAAGATGGAGAAGGAAGAAAGAGATTAACAGTTGATGGTGAACTGGATGGATGGTCAGCCAGCACCTGAGGCGGTCCTTGATTTATTGGCCTGCAATTATAAAAGGAAGTGTTCACTACCAAAATGTGTGTGTCTGTCAAACGGACCGAAATGCACTGATATGTGCAGACTTCCAGACTGTGAGAACCAGGCATCCATCTTTGAGTCAGACGATGGGGAAAGTTTAGATGAGGATATTGAAGAACTGGATAATGATTATGATTTTTAAGTTAATCTTGAACATTTTATATCACTTACAATCAGTGCATATGATCAGATATGTCCTTGAAACTATAAAGGACCCGTTTTTGGTTCATAAGAGAATATGTTTATCAGTAACACATTGGGCCTAGGTAATGGCCTTGTTAGTATGGAACACCACATTTGTTTCTATTCTGTAATTTTACACCCAATAACAGAAGATTGTGTTTCATTTTCACCTTTGACTCATTCATCAGATTGCACATGATTAACCATCTTGCTACTGTCTTATTGGTTTATATTGTGTAATATGGGTGTTTGATACCTTCACATGTGCATTATTAAGTATCTAAATCCCTGAAATTCTGTATTTTTGAGAAATTACAGGGAAAAAACATTAATCTTGTTCATGAACATGCTATCATTGACCTTTGTTTGATTCTTAGAAAGTATCCTTCAATAACAACAGGGAAAATATCATGACATTGACTAAATTACATAAATCCATCCAAATTAGGTATTTTTTCATTTGAGGGGTGGGGGAACATTGTCTGCACTACCGATCTTAATACACAACATTCAAAAAAAATTTTTTGATTTTTGGATTTCTTAATACATTTGCTAAACACCCATGTAATTATATTGTTCCAGAACTTTTATTTACTTTCCACAGTAAATGATAGACAAATACTTTTCTAAAGGCGGTATGATATATCACACATTAAATAAACACTGATATATAGGTGTCACCAATGACATACCTTTCAACCTAGGCATGTTTAGCACTTTTTGTTG